>NC_081560.1:55772267-55905927 GCF_022355385.1 Mustela nigripes | reverse complement strand
TGTGATATATTAAATGATGTGTAGGGCTCCTAAAATTTTTTTGAGACTCAAATTTCGTAAGTATATGTTTGTTCATGTGGGGCAATAGACTGTATGTATAGTAATAATTCATTTGCTTTAAGTTTGTACCTATTTAAAATTTGATTAATTTTCTTCTAAATCAAGTGGTAAATATTATGTGTCATGATATTATGTGTTAATAAACTAAAATTTTTAAAATTACAATTATATTCCCTATTGATTTATTTTTTACATGTCTTCTTAATGTATAGGTGATGCCTCTCAAAAGTTTTTTTCCTCATTACCTTGTGGTGGACTTGGGGTAAGTATGAATTTGTTTACTGTTTTAAATGGCCAAAAATATCTCTTTTGATTTATTTATTCAGGCTATGTGTCAATAAAAGTTATCCTAGACTTCAGGATTGGTTAAGTAATTTGTAGAGCTCAATTCCCAGTAAAAATGCAGATCTCCATGCTCAAAATTTATTAAGAATTCCAAGATGGCGACACAGTGAATTAGTCCAACTGTTGGGCCCTTCTAATTCTAGGGTTCTTTGTGAATGCACAGGTCACATTCCATAAAGCTAGCTTTGCTAGACTTATGTAACTGGGGAAACACAAGAAGGTTTAGCAGTTTTGCAGTAGAATTCAGTTCTCAATAGAATCACACTGAATATGCAAGTACATTATATTCCTGATGAAAATAGCATTATCTTCACAAAGTGCTTTGCATTGTAGCACACTTTGTTTGTGAACCCCTAGGGCCATTTTTATCTTGAGTAATTAACAAAGCCTTTTTTGACCCAGGATATTTATACCACATTTCAAAGACAAATTTGTTTGAATCCAATGACATGTGAAGAAAAATGTCTACATTTTTGTGGATAATTAGAACACATCCTTTAACCTGCAATCTGTTTAAAGTTAACCCTTAGCAGTAACAAAGACTAAGTGTTAAGTCATGTTAGGACTGTATAATTCTAGATCAGGTTTCAAGCACTGAGGAGTTTAAATCAATTAGGCTTCTTGGACATTGAAGGGAAAGAACTGTGTACGTCATATTTTAGGCAAAATTTAACTAAATTTTATACAGGGAAATCCCACATATTTTAAGTTAATTCTATCATTTTAGTGATTCTAGACTTCACAAGGATTATCTTTCTAGTCCTTCACCTATGATTCTGCCCTTTCTAGAAATAAGAATGGCAACTACAATAACCAATATCTGCTTGGATTTTACAGTTCACTAACATACAACTGAGGTTCATAAGAGCTTTGTAAAATAGTTCTTACTATTAATACTAATTTGAAGATGAGAAACTAAAGGCTCAGAGAATGGATGTCATTTTCCTGAAGTCACAGGAAAGGGTAAAATGCTAAAAAAGTGTGAAGTTGATATGCATGTCCATGTGTAGCTGTTCTAAAAGAGTTCTTTAGGTCCTTCCATGGTTTTCATATTCAACAGGCTGGCCACAGTCCCTAGAGCCTCACAGTGCAACAGTGTGGCTGGTATAGCATGGTCTGTTTTGTAGCAGCTCAACAGTGAGCTTCACTTTTTGACCCTGAGCTCAAGACAATCATCATCCTACATAAACCCTTCCTTATTTTTAGCAAACCCACTGTGAAGCCAGGAACTTGAAAAATCATTTGTGAAAGCAGAGGATAAACTGACTTTAAAATAGGTATCACTGGTTTTTGGCTTATTTTCTAAAATCCCAAGTGCTCATTTTAAGATAGTGGTTGATTACCTGCAAATGAAACAAAGCTAATAACTAATTAGGGAGATATATGATAGATACATGATATGGCTCTTAAATGAGTGATGGTCATCAAACTCCCACTCCTTTACTCTTAATTCATGACCCAGACCTGAAATGAGGACATCTCCTTAGGATCCATCTCCCAAGTCTGACTTGGATTGTACCTATACTACACTGTCTTTGAACACAAAGTACTTGTTACTCAACTGCTCTAAACCTGTACCAGGGTAACTTCTTATTCTTCAGCTGGAACTGCCTTAGTGAACACTTTGAAGTGCCCAAGGAATGAAGAGTGAGTACTGCTTTTGTCCCTGTATGTTCAACACAAAGCATAGTCAGTATCATAAATTAAGTCCTTGCTAATGTCCCCAAACACTGACTTTAACCTTGGTGGCAGCAATGATAGTATATAAATCTAGCTACAGCGAGCAGAGGCAGAAGGTGGAAGACTGGATTAGTTGGACTTCAATTCTGTAGAGTGCTGGAGAGAGGCACTTCTGTTTATCAGATTGACCTCTTAGTCTTCTGAAGGTCTTCTGGTGGTTTTATGTAGGTCCAAGTAAGTGTGAACATGCATGATGAGTGCATGTGCATGCACAAGCTTGTCCATGTTGGTACCCTAGAGAACAAGTTTGATTTGACCTTTTTTCTTCCCAGAAACCAAATTGTGTTCTTAGGTATTCAGAAACCTTTTAGCCCCTCAGATCTTGGGTTTTGATATAAGTCCTCAGAGAAACTCTGCATCCTCTAGATTTGTAACATCTAAATTTTTACTTTGGGGACAGTCCTAGACATATTAAATATACAAAGAGAGCCAGTATGACGTGAGAGTGGTCCAGCTTCACAACATGGGGCACTTCGGAGAACTTGGAAAACACCAATATTGCTCTTGTGCTAAGGTACTCTTGCAGTTCACATGATTGACTTAAATTCCAAAATATCTAGTGCTCCCCCAAAAGTAAACTCTAGTCTCTAGAATTTATACCATGCTACTGGATGGCTTAATTATATACCTACTGAAAGCTAATGGATTGACTGGCTTTTGGGAAGACTACCAGGGACATTGTAAAATCAGAAAATCCCTACTTACTAAATTTTCTCCTAAAATTCCATGTGATAATTTTTAAAGTTTTTAAATTACAGTATAGTTAACATATAATGCTATATTAGTTTTTGGTGTAAAATACAGCGATTCAGCAGTTCTAAACATTATCCAGTGCTCATCATGATAAGTGTACTCTTTGCCTATGATAATTTGCCAGTAGTTGGTTAAGTTGCTCAAAGGGCAAATGGTATTTAAGGTGCTTTAAAGTACATTTTCCAGAATTGCATTTTGAGCAACATTCACAAGCATTTCTAATTCCTTGTGTTTGGTTCTCATTTTGTTAGTTACTATGGTATGACTCACTTCTCATTAGTGTGTGATTGCAGTACAAGAAAATGCATCAGTTGCAGAGAGCATTTTACCAAATCCCAGGACTTAGTCATCATCTAATGAAATAGATAATTAAGGGACTCTGGACATAAAAGCCAGTGCAGGACCACTTTAGTACTCATTCCTAAGGGTCTATCACTAAAAATAGTGATCATTTTTCTGGCCATCTGACCTGCTGCTGTGTGAAGAAATCTTGAAATCATTTCTCAGCTTTACTTTTCCCTCTTCACTTGATAGGCCACAAAAAAACCCCACAAAAGCAAGGACGAGCAGGCTTTTATGATAATGTCGTCATCAGCTCCCAGCTTCAAACGCTTCTGCGGCTTTTGAGTTGTCATTTATAACTTGGAACTGAATCGACCCATAATTCCCTTGATACACTTAGAGAAATTGATAACAGACTCTGCACTTCTTTTATGGCTCGGAGGAGGCAACTCCAATCACATCACTATTGGCAGGCAATATTATTTTTTGACATGGTTGTAAAAGTATAAAGGAGCTTATGGCATTTGTTTAGATGAGGAATGGGCTCTCAAGCTGTGCTGGGGTTTATAGGACCAGATTAGTGAGAAGCAAAGGGAATATGATGTTTGCAAACAGGATATGATTTTATATATAAGTTTGGGTTTCATGCTCTGTTCCCTGGGGAAAGCCCTGCAGACAGCAGAGAATTCCACTTATATCCTACAAAAGACAAGCTTCTGGTGCCAAAAAGGCAGAAAAATAAACGTGGTCAATGGGCAGTGTCAGACCCCTTAATTGGTGGAGGAGGAGCTGTAGAAGAGGCAGAACAATTCCCTAGGAGGAATGAGGAATTGCTGAGTATGGGCAGAATCTGGGACCGCCTAACTGGTCAAAGATGTGCCAAAAAATGAGGCTCTACGAGGTTTAGTCAAGGCACCTTCTCCAGCAGCAACTCAGTCAATCTGTGAACACGAAACTGGCTTTTTATTACAAACTTTTATTCTACCTATATTCTATTTGATTATTGCTATATCTGACACATTGTGGAGGTTAGAGATGTCATTTTTGTGATTTGGAAAAGGGGAGATTGGGAGAAGGATTAGGTGGTTATGGGGAGGTAATTTAAGGCTCATTTCAGTTGCCCTGAGGTTTTCAGCAGACATTTTAGGTATGTATTAACTATACTTACTGTACAGGAGGCAGGTTTGGATGAAATGTCTCAAGCTTTCTTTCATTCTGTCAGATTAAAAATGTAAGCTCTCTCCTCTGATATATAAAATTTACTTACATATAAATATTTTATATGCATACATTCAAAAGAGAGCTGCCTGCTATTTTCTACTACATTTGTATCTTTGTATTATTTTACCCATTACACTATATTGGGTCTTCCTAATAGCAGTTAAAAAAAAAAAAGTTCTAACGGCAAGTCTTTTAAAGGACCTCTCTGACTTTCTCTTTTGTATTATAATATCAGGAAATGATTAATTATGACCAAATCTATAGACATACAGTTAAGTTCAGAAATATTTGATTAACAGAAATATTTGATTAATACATTCTTCTCCTGCTATTTAGAGTGGTCTTCTTTGAACCATAATCAGTAATTTAGAAGGCATAACATATGCCATCATATGAAGAGTGAAGAGCTGGAAAAAGATGACTTTTTGCCAGTCATTAGATAAGGTGTGGGAATGCAAAGACTAAATGAGACCACATTTCTCAGTTGCTTATAGCCTATTCATTGTGCTGATTTGGACACATGTGCTATGGGAACACAGAAGAGGGGGCTTCCAGAACAGAAAGAAGGGCATTGTGGGGACTATTTAAGTAATCATAAGCTAAATAAATTTTCAAGATGATTTTCAAGATGAACATATTTGTATGAGTTTGTGGGAAGGGATATGTGCGGGGTGTAGGGGGGTGTGTATATCTAGGCATTAATTGTTTAGGCCATAATAACAACACCATATTTTTAATAATCATACTAAGGTATTGCTGATTAGTAAGGAATCTTTATTCCCTAAAGCAACAACAACAACAAAACCTACTGTTTATGCCAAAATATGTACGTTGGAGCCCCTTCCTTTTATCATAAGTATATGCATTATGTGCTATTCCCACCCAGTTAACCTAAGCAGACGCAATGCCTGTTGTTACATCTGCAGAAGGAGGTGGGGGTGGCATGTGTTTCTTACATGTACTAATCAGGATAATGTTGATTTTCTTTGTATTAATGCTCAGCTCAAACCTGGTTTGCCAATCAGTGCTTCATTTCCTCCACTCCTGCTATCAGAGAAGCATCGCAGCCCTCTACCCTCCAAAATAGGATCAACTAAGATTCAGGATCCGTCTTTTCCCCATCTCCCCTTCTCCTATGTGAATTTTCATTAGTTTTAAACTGAATGCAAATGATACTAGCAGGAACAACGCATAGCACCTGGAAAAAGTAAAACTCATAAGAAGCTGCCCTAATGGAATTGTTTCAGAATTTTGTTTCATATTGTGGATTCTACAAAAAGATAATGTTGCCCCAGCTAAGGAAAATACAGTACAAAATATTATGCAAGCTAGGAAATTCCTTCTAAATAACAAAGGAATTTTCCAAATATTGTGTAGATTATGCTAATGGTATATACTCAATAATAGTTGTGAGGAAATAGATGACTTGTCCCACAGATATAAACATATATACATAACTCTATGTTTACTACAAAATGTAAAATTTTATATAATCTTTAAATGTCTAATGTTCATTGCAGGGAAGACACAATTAGAAATGAAAACCTTTTCTTCCTTCTTAAATCACTTACCTGTAGTATCTCATTTGTGATTAAATTTCTGTTGCTTTGATTTTATGAAAAGGACACATTTTGAAATTCCATTTTCATTTTCTTATTTCGAGTACACATGAATATAAGACAGCTATTAAAATTCTTCCTTTGTCAACATGAGATATTTAAAAATGCCATCATCAAAGCTTTACACATGTTTTTTTACATTCTCAGGACCACAACACCTATAAAAACTGTATGAGCAATACTGTCAACCAAAAGAAAGTCGCCTGCTATTTTCTACTACATTATTATCATTGTATTATTTTACCCATTACACTACATTGGGTCTTGCCCAATAACAGTAAAAAGAAAAAAAAAAGTTCTAATGGCAAGTCTTTCAGTTGCTTAGAAGAAGAAAATATATCCATTTCTGGAATTTCTTGTTCTGTAATTTTTCTCTGGTCTATAATTTGATTTCTCTAAAGAAATTGCAACTTAAACTATGCTGTTGCTAAAGGTAAATGGATTTGATGAACATTAAGCTTTGAATTCAAGAAATTTATAGTTCAATGAAACAAAAAATTAAAAAGTACCGAGAAATTAAAAAGTACCTGAATGAATTTGAATATACAATCATCTACTGGTTCCCACTTGCAGCCATCAAGAAAACATAAGGCCTGAGTTTAGATGAACATTTAGAGTTAAGAAAGGAAATGAAATTACTTAGAAAAAAGGAATCTTTGGTCAGCTTCTAAGTTGTGCAGCTTGGAATGATGCTAAATCCTGTCCCATCTCACCTTTTCACTTTGATGTGAAAAAGCTGCATTAATATTTTCATTTGTCATATTTCTACCTTGGATACTTCCTGATGCAGATATTCATCCCTATAATAAGCTAATATCTAATACAGAATATTGGTACATTATTGGATTTGTCTTAAGTATTTTGACAGACAAAGTTTAGTAAAGTGTAACTTCTAAATTTTCATATTCTATCATTTTCCTTCAAAATCCAAAACTGAAATAAACTAAAATATAGTTTATGGTTGAGCCATAACAGGCAGTTCATGGCAGATTTCCTTAGACTTAATCATTCAAAACTCCTGGGTGGAACTGATAGCTCCTGACTCCTAGGCTAGCAGCATCATTATTACTATACAAGGTCTTATTTTAAGATCTAAAATAACAAGTAAAATTAAGGACTTGAATGATTAAACAATGATTTATCTTAGCAACAAAGCATACATTAATCATATTTTTAAATTTTTTAATGAAGACTATTAAAAAACTGTTGTCTTTGAGAATGACATGCGTCCAAAATCATTTGGTTAATTTATTTTGTTACCATATTCTAAATAATATGGTGCATATGGTCTCTAATTAGCATTTACTGTGGACACATGTAGATATCCTTTAAAATGATCCTGTACATTTTGAAGTGTTTCCATTCAAAGAAATAAAAAACAAGGCCTGAACTTAGTGAAATTCTTTGCTGCTAAAGAGATTACTCTTTTTTCCCTTTAATCTATTACCTCTCCTTTAGACATTTCAACATTATACATTCAATTTTTGAATAAACAGGTATTGAAAGACTCCTATGTGCTAAGTGTGAAGCAACTCTAGCTGCATATTCTTCTTTTGAATTTCTTATTTTCTTTTCAGTTCTCAGTCATATCCCTTATTATACTTACCACTTTGTGTTAATCTTCCTTCTTTTATATTCATGACCTTTAGTGAAAGAGACCTGGGAGTCCATAGTGATATGGACTGAAGGCAAAATATCTGGTCATTTCATTGAACAAGATCCAAAGTCATTTTTCTAATAGAATATTTGTACAAGACAGTCTTCCTTTCTCAGCTTTCTTTGACAGAGGCATCATTTCTTCATTTTGAGAGCTAGTGAGTGCACTATTCAGGTTCAGCTAACTATTATATTAAAAGCAAGTATGCAAGAAGTCAAATACCCAATACTAATTGGCTTTAGACTTAATATACTTACAGCTTCCGGAAGCTACCTCAACTTCAACTGGAACCTACCTCACTCATTAATTCACTTGTTTACATAATAAATATTGATTGATTATTATAAGCCAGGAACTGTAAGTATAGTAATGAGTACAGTAGAAGAAAAATTCTATCCTTGTGGAACTAACATTCTTGTAGGGAGGACAGATAAATATGAATTAGTTCAAATAAATGTGTGAAATGATGAATGTTCTGCAGAAAAGCAAGCAAGGAAGGAAGATGGTATGGAATCTGGGGATAGAAATGGTAGTTAATGGGAAGTGTTCCCTTTTGGAGCTTAGCACTGATGAGTGAGGGATGACCTGGGAGTCCTGGCTTCTTGTGGTTTCTAACTTAAGGAGGAATAATAGGGGCAACAGAGTAGGTTTGTTAAGACTTTTCAGAGTTCTGGGTCCCCATCTTCACTCGTGCTTGTGAAGATGTGATTATCTTGTGCAGTAGGGTTGCTGTATCTAGAACACATAGAATTTCTGGCCTCCTCTTTGACTCCTGGATTGAGGTGTGGTAGATTTACAGTCACACCTTGAGATCCTGAAATCTCTTTTAAGATCTGATCTTGGAGGTATGGAGGAACTTGAAAGTGAGGGTGCAATTATCTAAGCTGTGGCTGTGAGACATCTGGGTACCTCTGGATCTTAGCAGCATTTTGGGGGTTCCCAGTCCCTAGGAACATTATTTGGACATCATTTCCTATATAAATTGTGCAGCTGAAAACTAAATACAATACTCTAACACCTGCCCATTTTCAAGTATATTGCAAATGCAGTAACATTTGTGTTCTATTTCCCAGTAGTTTTTCATGTATATTTTAGCTGCCTCTTTAGCAGACACTATTATATTGTGTCCTCAGTTATCTCTAGCTGGTTCTTACTGATTTATATCTGAGCTGCTAGATTCAGGGTAACTGATTTATTGACCCCATTCAATGCATGAAGCAGAGTATGATGACTTCTCTTTTGTTCATCATCAATTGTGTATGTGCTATATAGCACAAGGAATACAGAGTTTGGAGTCTAAAGTCCAGGCCTGTATTTTTCTATTAACTTTCTGTTTGTGATAGTCAGTATCTTCAGTATTAAATGGAATGAATCAATAAAAAGTTATAGCTAAGCTATACAGGGCTATACTCTAAACATCTAAGTAAAATTATAATGCTTAACTTTGATCCAGGAGGTTGACTTAATGAGGGGATGATCTATTAGGTGAGATGTTCTGGCCTCAGCAGGGCCAGAGAACACTTTAAAGCATACCTATTGGTTTTCATAGAACTGGACTAATTCAGTCTCACATCAGAGAGTAGCCATTCTTTACATGCAGCTTCCAATGATAACCTACCTCACATCTTTTAATCCTTACAGCATTCCCAAAAGTCTTGTTACTAAAGGTGTAACGGAGGCTTCCTATTCTACAGAAAAGGAAACTGAGGCTCAGAGAGGGGAGTAACTTGTTCAAGTCACACAGTTATGTGGTGAAGTAGAAATTTCCCCATTCTCAAGCTCTTAACCCCAGTGCGATGCACTCACAACTCACCATAATGTCAATCTCATATGATTATCAACACTCATTTCCCAAATGAGAATAATCCTAGCCATAAGAAAGCACAATTATTTCTTTTACCAAGAGCATTCTCTTTATTGTAATTCCTATGAAATATTAAATCCATGCACTCAGACATCATTAATTCGGGGTAAAAATTACGAACCTCTATACAGCATTTTAATTCAAACTAGAACAGTGAAAAACCTCTGCCCTTGCACCAAACTACTGTCGGAAGAGTTAAAGAGAATCTTATTTCACACATCTACTGGGTCAGAGTAATTTTTTTAAGCTGTCGTGGTAGGAACAGGGCTCTAACTTGTACTGTCTAGTGATTACAAGGATTAGCATATTATGAAATATCCTTTCCACAGTATGTTTGTCAGATTAAAAAGAATACAGAGGTGGTATTTCTTGGCTGTATCTCTAATGTAGTCTTAGTAAGACTGACCAGCGATTACTGTGATTGACAATCATAAGGACTCTTAGATTCCTTGATTGACCACATAGTGCACAAAAGTTGATACATTATTGGCAAATCCTTGAGTCCACAAGTACCTTAAGAATCCTTAGAGTCTCAAGATGTAGCACGTTGTCACAAAAAATATGTTCCTGTACTTATTCTTATCACTGGCACATAAACAGCAAAGGGATACTTTTCTGAAGATGAAGAGTGACTTAGCAATTGTACATGCAAGGTCAGTAGGGCTGCCGGAAAGCATTTGATCATACTGGAAGGGGGTTTGTGGTAGAGTATTAACGTACATGGCATGCCCCCTGTCTCTTCCAGCTGCTGCATTAATAGTTCACGCCTTCTTTCCATATGGAATATCGGTCACAGTATTCATTCATCATATCCATGGTTTTATTTGGAATCTGAAGGTCCTTCCTATAGCCACACTATTTCTTTTTCATCTCACCATGACTAAAGAAGCTAAGGTGTGGGCATTTTAACCTACAAGTGATCCCAAGGGAATGGGCTGTCATTCATGCGTTCCTCCCAGTGTTGAACAAAAGAGAGAAAGCATGTGAGTTTACCCACCCATTGTCATCATAAATCGATCCCAGCTCCATTTCAAAAGTCTCAGGATTTCAGCAAAACATCTAACATCATATGAATATATACATTCAAAGAACTGGCATGTTGTATCACATGGGAGAAGGGAGAATGCACAGAGTTAAAGGCTGCAGAGCCATCCAAAAAATACAATAAAGAATACCATAGGTCCTTAACCCAAAAATATGACTCTCAGCATTACCTTATGGGAGGAAAAAGTGAAAGTCACATAGAGTTATAGAGGGCTCTTGAGAGTTTTTGAAGTATTGCTACCTACATAATGGCAGAACTCACACTGAGTGGTTTTATGATTTTAAGGGATATGTTCTTCTGTCCAGACCTGGAGTCAGAGAAATCAGCATTGCAGTCTCCCTTTTGCATCTCAGTTTTTTCTTTCTCTCTCTCTCTCTTTTTTTTTTTTTTTTTTTTTTTTGCAGAAGATTGAGAGCTCTCATGAGTGGAGGGGGAGGGCAGAAGGAGAGGGAAAGAGAGAATCTTAAGCATGCTCCACTTTTGAGCGCAGAGCCTGACATGGGGCTCAATTTCATGACCCTGAGATCATTACCTGAACCATTACTTGAGCCATTACCTTACCCAGGGTTCTGGGATCAAGCCCCAAATTGGGCTCCCTGCTCAGCGGGAAGCCTGCTTCTCCCTCTCACATTCCCCATGATTGTGTTCCCTCTCTCACTCTCTCTCTGTCAAATAAATAAATAAAATCTTTAAAAAAATGTTTCTCTAACTCTAAAATATGGATTCTAATTCAGTAGAACTGGATGGGACCTAAGATTCGGCTCTATTACAAACACCCCATATATAGGATGTCAGTGTTGATGATCCATGGACCATACTTTGAGTGACAAGATCCTATGTGACTGTGAATGAGCAAATCATTTAATTTTTTCTGGGCCTCCATTTAATTACCTCTGAAGTAGAGGTGATTAATGAAACATGGTTTTCATCACTTTTGGGGATCAAATATAGCATTACTGTGTGGTAATACTTTATCCAAATTTAAATCAACTTTTTAAAAGATATCAATTTTTCTGGAAATATCAGATAGTAGCCTCCAGTTAGTTTGATACTGAACATCTTATTGATTAAGACTTAAGGGATGGGATGCCTGGGTGGCTCAGTTGGTTGAGTGTTTAACTCTTGATTTTGGCTCAGGTCATGATCTCCGGGCTGTTGGATTGAGCCCTGAAACGGGCTTTGCATTCAGCAGGGAGTCTGCTTGAGATCCTCTCCCTCTCCCTCTGCCCCTTCTTCCGCACTTACACTTGCTTGCTGTCTGTTTCTGTTTCCCTCTCAAATAAATAAATCTTTAAAAAAAAAAAAAAAGAGTTGCACGGGTAGCTTGTCTTCTTTGGGCAAATAGTTATGAGACATGGAAGTTTCTATGAGGAGCAGGGGTGAACCATGACAACAGAGGTCTGGGACGCTAGTGGCACCCAGATGTTGCTGTTTGTCAAGCCAGAGGAAGGAGGCACTTATTGCTAGCAAATGAAAGCTATACATCTAGGTGTGGTGCTA
The DNA here is from genome assembly GCF_022355385.1 of Mustela nigripes. Taxonomy (NCBI): domain Eukaryota; kingdom Metazoa; phylum Chordata; class Mammalia; order Carnivora; family Mustelidae; genus Mustela; species Mustela nigripes. The sequence continues at coordinate 55,893,841 of NC_081560.1, read as the reverse complement.
ACTGACGAAGAGAGAAGTGTTCTTCATTAAAGTAGTGATGTAATGCAGGACTTCAGTACGGAGGGGAATTTCACATTTCAGAGTTTTTAGCCATAGTCAAACCCTGTCAAATATATTACACAGAATTAACTTGTTTTTATTCATTCATTAATTCACTTGACATTTGTTAAGGATCTATTATGTGTCAGACTCTGAAGGCACCCATAGCCCTGCACTAATGGCACTTAACATTATCATTAAGAAAAGTTCTGTAGAACATACTATAGAAAATCTTTTTTTAAAGTTCATATCTGTATTTGTCTGCTCAGCCTGCCATAAAAGGATACTACTAACTGGGTAGCTTAAACAACAAATTGTTGTATACTAACAGCTATATAAATATAAGGTGTTCCTAAACAATAGCTCAAATACCCCAATGAAGTAAAAATGGATGGCTTTCCAAGCTTCACAGTCATCCTGCATTTGGAACATCATGTAACTAGCCTATACTGCAAAGACATCCAGGGAGAACAGAAAAGAAACAAATACACACAAAACAAACAAAACAAAAACAGGTACTTAAAAAACCTGATTAACTTTTTAAATAATCATTCCCCCTTTTTTCTTGAGATGCTAATGCCCAGGGTAGAAAAATATGTGCCTTTATCCTATCCTTGACAGCAATGAAGATTTGGTCAACTCTACGTTGTTTTAACATATGTGTATTTTTATAGTTCTAGAAATTAGAATTTCAGGATTAAGCTGTAGGCAGGATTGGTTTCTCCTTAGGCCTCTTTCCTTGGTTTGCAGATGGCCAGTTTTTCAGTGTCCTTACATGACTTTTTCTGTGTGTGTGTGTGCGAGCATCACTGGTGTCTCTTCCTCTACTTCCTCTTCTAAGGATACCGATCACACTACCTCTTTTAAAGGCCCTGTGTATAAATATGGTCACTTTGGGGTTAGGTCTTTATCATTTGAATTTTAGGGGAGCACAGTGCCATCCATAACAATATCCATATCTATGATTGACTTTGATTGAAATCCCAGTTTGTACTTTATTAACCCTGTAACTGTTCCAGTTACCTAAGCTCTCTTTTGTAAAAGAGACTAAAAATATCTTTATTAGGCTATCATGGGGAATAAATTAGGTAATGTTTCTAAAATGATTAAGACAGTGTCCAGCACTTACTTGGTGCTCCAGTTTGTCTCCTACATCTTTCTTTAGATACTGACCGGAGATGTTTACTTTATGCTTTTTTGGGTAATTAATTTGATTTTATTATCTCTTTCACTGAATCTACTAACAAACTAGGCTTTTCTCTCTCTGAATCTTTCCTACTCTCACCCCCACTTTTACTCTTCCTGGGAAGAAAATATATACTGGAATCTTCAGCTCTAGACCCTAAGAGTAGAGGCGTGAGGATAGAAAAATATTGAACTTCTCAAATACCTTTTAAGAAAGGTAATTATTCTATTTCCTAAAACAAACAAATAAGAAATTTGACTTGCAGATGCCATTATACATACTGTATAGAGCTTAAACAGAATAAGCTGTGTAGAAAAATTAAAACTGAAGTTTCTCAGAAATTAAATCAAGCTGAAATGATTTCAGTGATTTAAAAATATTAGATAATTTCTAAGTTACCAAATCAGGATACTTTCTTCAGAAATAGCTGATCCACAATGGATGAATAATTTAAATGATGTACTTTACCTGTTGTAATAAAAAAAGTTAAAAAAATGCTTAATTTCTTTCATAGTTTTAACTTTTATATAGTGTGCCTAAAATGGCACAGAATTAGTACTGTGATGAAAACCTGTTTCTTTGTTGAGTCTGGTGTCTCTCATGAGGTTCCTATGGGCATCTGATCATTATTTAAGCTTAAACTCAATTATTCAGAAATGCCCCGTGGCCCAAGCAGCAGCGTAGCATAGCAGCAGCTGCCTACTCAACTGCATAGTATTGGCTGAGGAGTTTTAGTTCCCAGCTTTCAGGGTGAAATATTCAAGGCATCCGTGGAAGAATCATTGTACCACATTAACCATGCATGGTGCATATGAAACCTGTTCTGTTAATGGGCAAACTAGTATTGTATTTAACTCTGGGAATATTTCTGAAAAGAATCAACAAGCTGCATTTAGATTATACAAAGGAAACTGTGCCTAAATTCCTTTTCTTCTAAGTCATCCTCTTTTCCTTTTAAATACTTTCACATCCACTTTCAGTACAGGTAGCTTAATTTCTATCATGTGCGACATTTCAGAGCAATAGCTTTATTTCAGGTGCCAATGATTGAGCTACGCTGGATGTGCTTGGAAAAGGCCAGCATTCATTCAGGAAACTCCAGTTGAACTAGATCCATATGCAGCTAAAAAAAAAAAGTAGCTTTCTGATTAGAAGTAGTTTCTGGCTTGCAGCATTATCACAGATGATTTTTTGTTTTTGATGTGTGGCAGAATAGAAAGTAATGTTGGAACCAAAACCCTGGATTTTTTTTTTTCTTATTGGACATTTACTGAGAGCTTACTGCTTTCACTATTGTACTGTACTATATTAAGCACTTTGAATGCATTGACTAATTTAATGCTAGTAATAATCCTGTGACAAAGGTAGTATAATCCTATGAAGAGGGTGATATCATCTCCGTTTTTACCTAGAGCTCATCTCCATTTTTATTTAGAGCATGGTTAATAAACTTGTCAAAGTTTGAACAATTTGTTAAGTGGTAATTTTAAGGTCTAACTCTAAAGTCAGCCAAATAGATAAATAGATATTATAATAGATAAATATTTATAATAAATAAATAGATAAATAGATATTGCACTAAACATTGATGAAACCATTGCTAAAGCTAGCACCCAAAAGAATGGAAAAAGGTAGAGGAATCCAAAAACTGGCTCCTTGGAATGTCTGTTAAAGAAGCTTATCAGAAAACCTGACAATTTCTCCGAATTCTGGGGTTACAAAGGCCTTTAGGTATAAGCTATTGGTGGAATTACTGGACAGATTATTGGTAGTCATCCTCTCTTAGTGTATGACTTATCTTGTGCAGGATGATTTATTAATAAAACTCCTAACATGGGGTGCCTACGTGACTTAGTTGGTTAAGCATCTGACTCTTGGTTTTGGCTCAGGTCATGATTTCAGGGTGGAGAGATTGAGTTCTTTGTCAAGTTTGCACTTAGTGGGAAGTCCTCTTGAGAGTCCTTCTTCTACCTCCACCTCTGTCTCTCTCGCTCTCTCGCAAATAAATAACTACCATCTTTTAAAAAGGGTGGGGGGGCAGTAATTTAAAAACTAACACAAATTTCTTTAAAAAAAAAAAAAAGATTTATTTATTTATTTATTTTAGAGAGCGTGTGTGCATGCGCATATGCACAAGTTGTGCTAGGGGCAAAGGGAGAAGAAGAGAGAAAATTTTCTCCAGTAGATTCCCCACCAACCAAGCGGGATGTGGGACTCGATTCTATGACTATGAGATCATGACCTGAGCTGATAGCAAATGTCAGTTGCTCAACCGAGTAAGCCACCCAGACACCCTCCCTAACACACATCTCTAATTTTACCTCTGGCTTAACCTTTTCTTTCTACCTCTCTTACTCAAATAGAGTTCTGAGTACAGTTTGGAAAGAGTGTCCTTTCTCTATGAAATCAGTGCTCCTCAAATTATTCTGTGGTAAAGAACAAGATTTTGTTTACTTATTTCCTGTCATTAAGCAGTGCTTTTATAAAATACAATAAAAAAGAATTTCTAAAAATGATATAAAAAATACAGAATAAATACTCATTCTTATTGGATTGAACAGGTATAAAATTCTAAACAATTGCTGTAGAAGTTGCTAAATGCTTGCTTTTTTTATCTTGTAGAATGGGGCCACCATGGTTCCATGGGCAACACTTTGAGTAGCAGTATTCTAGACCAGTAGTTTTTGCTATGGTTGAATTTAAATTGACCATCTTGTCATTTGTTTTATTTTTGTTACATATATTTTCACTTTTCTTTTTCTGCTTCCCTTTGTATTGGATATTTTAAAAAGTTATATCTTTTATATCCACGACTGGCTTGTTAGTTTTTTTAGTCTGTATTTTTAGTAGTTTCTCTAGCATTATACCTATTAATACATATCAAAGTTAGTCTTCAGATAATATTACTCTACTTCATATATTAAAATCCTATATCAGTTTGTGTCTTCTCCTTCCATTCTACATACTATGTTGTGATATATCTGATTTTTACATATGCCATAAACCATTCAACAAAAGTTTTATTATTTTTGCTTTAGATAGTCAATGTTTTAAAGAATAAAAATAAGGGAAAAGGTCTCTTTTACATGAATACCTTCATTATTATAATTTTTAACACTCTTCATTTCCTCAGTGATTTTCTTTACCATTTTTTGTAAGTCAGGTCTGATGGAAGTATAATACCTAAGCAGTTACTTTTCTGAAAAATCTTTATTTCACCTTTTAAAGATTTTTTTTGAGATATTTTTGTTAGCATAGAATTCTGATTGACATTGTTTTTCTTTTGCAAACTTGGAAGATGTCACTCCATTGTCTTCTGGGTTAAATAGTTTCTGCTAAGAAATGTGCCAGAATTCCTGTCCTAGTTCAGGATTTTATGTGATATGTCTTTTTCTCTGACTGCCTTCAATTTTATTATTTTTTTTTAAGAATTTAGCATTTGTGATGTGCTAGGTGTAGTTTTGTCTGTGTAAATGAATTAATGGCATTTTTATTCTAGTTATAATCTGAATCTTTTGGATCTGTGATTTTACTATTTTTTAAAAGTTCTCAGTCATTATCTCTTTAATATTTCTTCTGCTTTATTTTCTCTTTCCTCTTTACAAGAATCCATTTACCCCTTATTAGTCTGTTCAGGTTACTTGCCTGACTTGTGACCTTAGCTCCAAACCCCTCCCCCACAGTTAACAAATTAATTATTTATTTAGCATTTTTTACTAGGGTAGATGTGTCAGAAATATGAGGCTACATTTTTAAATGCCTGTAGGCATTACTGCGATTAATAAGCTTCAAAGTAATTTAAAAACATTGCTGAATTGTGTGTTTCACCATTGTATATTTTCTCAAGGAACAAATTTTAATGTGCAATGAAACTTTGTGTAGTGCTGTGAGTATTTGTAGCATTTAGTTGAAATGTTAACCTGAGCATCATTCCTCTGGTCTTATCCTCAGGCAAAGCTAGAATCCTTTATAAATACACACCCTTAGGAGTTAGATTAGTTAAACTCTCCATTTCCTACTTCAGAATTTTCAAACTTTGTGTAGAAGTAAATCACTCTAGACAGCAAAAGTTATGCACTGATACCCCAGAAGCCATATTTAGCACATAGATAAGTTTCTTTTAGCATGGTCAGGGAGTTTTTAAGAGGGGAATTCTCAATATTTAAGATTGAAAAATTACATCAAGGGCCCTGCCTTTCATTTGCCTTACATTATGTTACATCTACCTTACCCAGTCTGACCTCTGGAGTCTTTTAAACATGTGGCTGCTACTTGAGCCCAAATTTGTACCACTTCTATATGTAAGCCTCTCTAAGCTATGTTTTTGTGCTTTTTCCTATTCATGGATTCTATATGTCTATATAAAGGATCACCAGTATCCCTTAACACCAAAGAGGTTCTTCACACTTCAGTTAATATTTAAATTATAGCTGCTGCAGATCTGAGCAAGTATTTAGGGGGAAGCTTGCTGTTATTATTTAAAACCACAAATTCTGTATATTATTCAGTGACAGAGCTTTCGGAGAATTAGCTTACTTGGAACTCTGATTATTTTGTGCACTGTGTGTCACACTTTTATTTTGCTCTCCATTTTTGTGTGGCCAGTCTCAGAGTAAACAATTTCTTAAAAAAGGAAAAAACTGAAAGTAATTAAGTGGTTACCGGAAGGATATGCACATGCACAGAGCCTTCTGAATAAGGGGAGGGAGTGGCACTCAGGAAACATCTTGATTTCTTGCCAAATCCTGACCGTGGATTTTGGTTATTTTAATCCATGCTCCTAATTCAGAGTGAAGTAAAAGAAACTATGAAAGCAGTGGCTTTTTAAATATTGTATCCAGCTTTCAGATACTGAAAATCTGTTTCCAAAGGAAGTGAACATTTGGAAGAGTGGATATATTCACAAATAGCACTTAGACATTTTCACCAAACAGAATGACTCATGACCACTCAGAGGCAGCCGGCTATCCATTTACTCCCATCCTTACATGTGTGCGGGGACAAATCCAACATTCTCATCAACAAACATTTTCTCAAAGACTTGATTTTTAATGGGTAGAACTTGTCTGTTTCTTCCCCCCCCCCTTTCGTATAGATGCCAATAATCTTATGATGTCCTTGATCTTTTCTTTCATCACTGATATGTAATTATTTCTTTTTTGAAATCATTAAAAGAAATTTCACTGATGTCTGAGGAAAAATACGTTGAGATTGAAGCAAAAGAATGGGACCTGTGAAAGGTTTTTCCTGGTTCTGTCACTACCGTTTGTGAAACTGAAGAAACTGAAAAGGACAGAACAACCCTTTAATATAAGTTTATATTAGTGTCAGTTCTGTTCAGGAGACAGAATTATTTGGATAAATTTAGAAAAAGAACAACATTGATAAAAGCCATTTTTGGTTGTATTCCCAAAAATAGGCAAGAAATAAAACACAACTTTAAAAAGTTAACAGTGAGGGGTGCCTGGGTGGTTCAGTTGTTGAGCGTCTGCTTTTGGCTCAGGTCATGATCCCAAGATTCTGGGATTGAGCCCCTCATCAGGATCCCTGCTCTGCAGGAAGCCTACTTCTCCCTTTCCCACTCCCCCTGTTTGTATTCCCCCTCTCTCTGTCAAATAAATAAATAAAATCTTAAAAAAAAAAAAGAACAATGAAAATATAAAACTATTTCCTCCCTATTCCCTCTCTCTCCTCTTCTCTGCATCGTCTCTGGGCTTTCTCTCTCTCTGCTCTTTTGCTTTTTATTCTTTCTTTCTCTATATTTTCCTTTTATTCTTGCCATATTCTATAAAGGATTTAAAGCAGCTTTCAAAGCAAATATGAAGTGGGTGTGTGTGTACATGTGTGTATTCAAAGTAGGTGTCATCATACAAAAGTGAAAATATAGTGATCTAGGGCGGAGATTAGCATTTAAACTGTGTTTTCTAGTGGCTACTATTTTTACTAGACTGTAAGATGTTTAGCAGCATTCCTGGCTTCTACCCAACAGAGGCTAGAAGCTTACCTGCTCCTTCAGTCATAATAACCAAAAATGTCTCTAGAAATTTCCAAATGGCCCCTGAGTGGGGAGAGGTGGTAACTACTGCTCTAGTGTAATGGCAAACAACTTAGAAAATGCCCAACTACTCCAGATACAACTTGTGATACTTGAATATTTTTAATATTTTAGCAATTTTATATAGTAGAATTTTAAAACCTTTAAAGATAAAATATTGATGTTAGGTCTTAGCTGATATAGTTCACTAGGAAGACCTTTGATTCTATAAATAAAATTAGAATATTTTCATTTTTAATTTAGTTTATTTAGATTTTTATTTTACTAGCATAAAATAATATGCTATATATATGGATTAAGCATTTATACCCTTCTTCTCCAAGGTCTCATTCCAGCTACACTAATTGTTAGCTAAACAACCTCTCTGAATTTCATTACAGAAGTGCTTAATAATAGCATCTATGCTAATGCTTGTTGTAAGAATTATATGAGTTTATCTAGGCAGTGAGCTTTGCATACTGCCCAAATCTTAATAACTTCTCTGTAATTATAACATAACATAACATAACATAATATAATTATAATTTTTATTGTCATTGTTATTTATAAATAATATAGACTAGAGCTTTATAGAATAAGGGAATATATAATAAAAACGAAAAAGCTGAAATGTCCTTCTTAAGTTTCTCTCACTTCCTCTATTTCCTGAATTGCTTTCTGCTGTGACTCCAAGTGAATGAATTATTTCCACCATTCATGTTTCATAGATCAAGTTTGATTCAGCAATCTTCCTTTTTTTCTTCTATAGATATAGAGATTGCAACATGATGTTCTTCCTTCAGATGTGAATAATATTACCTAGTGCTAACTTTTTATGAGTAGGTATATAACTGGTCCTTTTTGGGCCTTTATTCTCTCTTCCACTCTATGCCTCTATAGAGACAGCATTTTAACTATTTTAGGAAACCAATATGAATAATTGCTATGCGCTTATAAATTGCTGGACTCTTTTTCCTGTCACTTGTTCTTTTTTTCCCCTTTCCCCCTTCCTCCCTTCCCTTTCCTTCTCTTCCCCTCTTTCCCTTCCTCTTCTTCCCTTCTTCTTTCCCTTGATTCTCTGAGTAATGAAATAGAGAATGTGACATTCTCCATCTTCTAACATAATTTTTCAAATTGATACCAAAGTATTTTGCATTAATCTCATTTTTTAACAGCGTATAAAGTGTTTTGCCTATTTCAGTTGTTACTTACAGCTTTTTTCATCTCTTTACTCTTGCTACCTACTAAATAGACATGAAGCTCTGGAAATATAGGCTAGAAGGATCTCAGTTCCATGTTCTGTAGTTTTTTCAGAATTGTGCTTCCTCTTCTGATGGCTTAGTCTTTTTTTTCAGCCAAGCTTGTACATTTTTCTACTCTAGAGTATATTTTCATCCTATTCTCACCGCATTTGCTTCATCTACAGAAAGACTTACTGTGGGACAGCCTTACCTAAAATTTCTGAACCAGAGTTTTCGATACATGTTAGGTCTACACCCCTCTACATGTTTATAAGTGAGTTGAACTTTTGGAGAGCTATTTTCAAATTGATAGATTTTAATCCTGGCAGTAAAATGAAGCCTCTTTGGATAATTCCTCAGCAGACTACTAAAGCTGCCTTCATGTTTTGTACATTTATACAGAAATATTTGAAAGTTTGAAAGCATAATGTTTTTCAGAATACTCTGTAAGCAAAAGCTTGGTAGAAATTCCAGATGAAATCTGAGGGGGCAGTAAGTGGCATATTGCCACATTAATTCTAAAATATAGTTAGACACCACTAGCCATTTATACCGCATATCCTTTGGGACTTCTGTGCAGTATCTTGATTAGACCTTTTCCCTATCATCTAGCAGAGTAAATTTCTGACCTTAAAAATGAAACACAACATTAGAATTAGTCATGCTCACTCAAGTGTGATAAATCTGCTCTATTTTTCCTAATTACATTGATCTTTTCCACAATTACTAATATATTCATCTCTTCAAGATCAACTTACTATTATTGGATGCAGTTTTTTTTTTTAGGTAATTTCTCAGTCTCTGAGCTTCTTCTTCCAAGATGGCTTTTGGATATCTGAGGGAGTGATGGAGACCTGATGAGGTTCTTGGATGCTTATGCTGTCTTCTGAATCTTCAGGCTTCTGTGGCGATTTCTCTGGTCCATCTTATTGTTCTTAATTGCCTAGCATTTGAAGCAGCTGATTTTCTCCTGATTTCACTGCAAAATGAAGCCTGGTGGGGTTCCCTGGTGGGGTGCTTCTGCTGCACCTTTGGATTGTTTGCCTTTCTCCAATCTCTTTGGACCTGAAGGGATTACTTTTGGCTCTTTCTTCCTCTTATTGGATCCTATCCTAAAGCCTAAATCAATAAACTCTAGGCCTGGTTCTAATAGGTAGAAAGAATCTCTTTGCTGAATATCAGAAGGCAATGGTAGGAGTGTCTTGATGCTGTCACAATGTAAGACTATAATCTGAGACCATCGGCTTAATTCTTGTTATGTAAAAGAATTTGGAAAAAATCCTCTGACCACAAAATCCAGAATTTTATGTGTACTGATGCAAAATCCCATTTTGAATGTCAGTTTCTTCACATTTCTTTTGTATCAATCCTAATCTCCCCTAGTTTGTATACTGTTGCCTCCTAACATATGTGTACATGTGTGCCTGTGCACACACACAATACATATCAGGCTGAAGAATAAATTGGTGGAGAGGCCAAGGGGAAGTAAATATGGTGTATAGAAAGAAAAAAAAATATAAGCACCAGGTTTGGTTTTTTTTTCCAAATTATAGTAGTTTTGATTTTATGAATTTGCTTTGCATGTTTTAACAACTTTAGCAAGATGTTAATAACCATGTAGTGTAGTTAGCAGGATTGCTTTCTGCTCCACTACCATTTCTTTCCTCTTTCCAGGACCTATCTGAACAGTTTACGTTGTTTACAATTATTTTCCATAACCAGAGCCAACTCTGCATCACTTTCCTAATTTCTCTACCTTCAGTTTTCAAATGCTAGAGCACCTATTTTACAGTTCTAAGTTCTTCTGGTCTCTACTTTCACCATCATTGTATTACCATCTTAGCTTCTTAATCCTGTTTTCATATATCCCACCTAAATCTAATTCTTCTTGCTCTTTTTCTTCTTTTCCAGCCACTCAGTATCCTGTTTCATGCCAGAACCACCAACAATTAGTGGAATCAGCCATCCTTTCTTACCTAGAGTTTGTCAGAAGGTCTTACACCTGTTAAAATCAGAGCTTTTCGTATGACAGTGACCTTCTTGACACTATCACTAATGCAGGAAAAAGTTTTGGCAATATCTCCAACAAATGAGAGGGACATAACAGGAGAAGAAATACTTTTTTGCCATTGAGAATAGTAGGAAGTAGATTTGGGAGTCTTCTCTAGTGACAGAGATTATAGTCAGGAGAGTTCATGAGCCATGCATGCTTTCTTACCCTTGGAGTTCTTATTAAACTATAACATGGTAAATGCATGTGGGAAGCTTTTAGTAACTAATTTTGGTAGCCAGTGGTCCTGGAACACACTTTGAATATAATATCTTAGGAAAACATGTTTATAAATTGGCTTATAAACCTATTTTTGGGATATAACCTTGCTGTGAACTGAATTGTTTCCCCACAAATTCATATATTGAAGCCCTAATCTCTGATGTGATTTAATTTAATAAGGCTTTTAGAAGGTAATTAAGGTTAAATGAGATCATACAGGTGGGATCCTAATTGAATTGAATAGGAATGGTGATCTTATGAGAAGAGGAAAAGAGAGGGATCTCTTTCCACGTGCACTTACTGAGGAAAAGCCATGTGAGGACATAGTGAGAAGGCAGACACCTGCAAGCCAGGATGAGAACTGAACCAGAATTTCGACCAGAAACCAAACTGGCTGACACCTTCTTGGATCTCTAGCCTCTTGAACTGGGAGAAATAAAATCCTGTTGTTTAAGCTGCTCAGTTTATAGTATTTTGTTATGGCAGCTGAGCTAAGATAACATCTGTTAATAAATTTAGAATTAAATAAGTTATCTGTTTATGAATAGATTATATGCAAAATCTTGACTATTATTACCATTTAGTTATAAACTATACATAAAACTGGTTGAAGTATTTAAATAAATGTTTTTATGTTTAAGTGTAAGTAAATAAGTGGATGATAAATTTCATAGATTCCTAAGGAGCACTTGTTTAGGGATAAGCCTGAATTTTGGGAATCCATAATGGATACTTGGCAAAATCTCAGGTATCCATTCCATTGAGCATCTATGTGCCTACCATGTATCAATAATCATCTTTATGATAAAAATAACCCCCATATACTATCAATAATCATATCTTTATGATAAAAATAACTCCCATATACTGTAACTCTTAGCATCTCTTACATAGTAGGTACCTAACAAATGTTATCTGAATTAAAATAAGTATCTTGATTAGTAGAGGTTTATACACCAAAATTGATGACATAGACAGAGAATATTACATCTATAAGAATACTTCCAGGAAACTAGAAAGATAAAAAGGTGAATTTTGGAATTATTTGTGGCTATCTAATGCCCCTCAGTATTATGATTAAAGAGCCATTGTTCCTATGTGTTGGAATATTTTTCTAATCAAGTGTAGGTTTATAGCTTTTTAGAAGGAAATTTTCTATTGATTGATTGGTTTTTCTTTCTTTCTTTCTTTCTTTCTTTTTTTAAAAAAAACTTTGAGTGTACTCCAAAGTCAAGTAAAAAGGGGTTTGGAATTATATATGGTTTTGTGACTCACCCATTAGGTCTTTGGGATTTATTGATTTATGTTTCCTTACCTTCCCAATAATTTTAGATCTGATCAATGAAGACTTTCTGTGGCACCTATAACACTGTAATAGTTGATAATTGGCTAAAAACTGCAACACAATGTAAATGTTGGTGTTCATTTTTCATCCTGAGCAACCATATGCCTCAAGGATATGTCTGTATTAAGGTCAAATAAGTGCTTACATTGTTCAGTAAAAGTAAAACTTAATTTGGAGGGCAGATGATTAGATTCCATTTTCCATTTGATGATTCCTTTACTTTTTAGCTGGTAGTATTGACCTGATGATGTTGACTATGACAGGGGCTTAATATTCTTAGAAGCTGAGGGTTATTTCAGGGTTGTGGTAGAAAGACATGTGATGTTAGTGTCAGGGTTCTGTATGAAGGTCCTTAGGCCAGGTGAATAGCCTCTCTAAGCCATAGTGTGCTCATTCAGTAAACACTTAAAAGGCCTCGACTTTGTATAAGGCATTATAAAATGGGTATACCAGTAACCGAAATCATAGTAGCTAAGATTTGCTTATCACTTTTTCATTTAATCCTCACCAAAATCATATGCAGATGGGACTTTAAAAAGTTGCTGTGTCATTAGAAAGGGAACCAAGGCAGAGAGACATTCATTAATTAATTGCCCACCATGATTCAGGTTTTAGCAGTGAAGCTGTAACTTCACCCTGACAATTTGATTCAGAAACTTCTCTCTTCACCACTTTATTGTTGTTGAAGAGATCTTAATTTTTTATTTATTTATGTATTTATTTTCTATTCTCATTTATTATTTCTTCATTGCTCTTGACAGAATTTAAGTTGGTAAGATCTCATGAGAAAAGTCATGTTAAAATGCTTAGGAAATTGTTTAGTGCATTGTAAATATGTATAATTGTTATTTATTGTATTTGTTCCATGTCATTAGGCTTCTTAAACTTAATTCTTTAAAAAAATTTTTTATTTTGTGTGGGATTTCCCTTCTTTTACCCATTTGAATAAGTCTTGCTATTTGCATAGCCACAAATTTTTTATTACATTTCCTACAGCTACATGTAATTTGTGTCATAAGTTTAGAGACTTCATACATTTGATTCTGTTTTTTTATATTAAGAAATATTTTATACATAAAAATATGTAACATATGATTATCATAGACCACTGTTATTATACTTTTCCTGTCCTTATTATATGTTATCTTACTGCATGCATGAAAAAGAGTAAATAACATTTTATAAAGGTAAATCAAAAATATTGGTTTGTGCTCTGTTTTAGTAAGAATGTTCTCTTATATAAGCAATCATGTATTTTAATGGCCTACCCAATTTTAATAATACCAGTCTACATTAAGACCAGCTGCTAAACTGTACTAAATGTTAGAAATTTTAAGCTTCTACTTTGAAAATCACATTGATCCTTGCAGCTGAATTTGGTGAATGTTTTTAAGTGTGAGGACCACACACTCCTTCCATTCAGTTGGAGAACCTGAACTGTGGTTGCTACTTCCTACTCCCTGACTGCTACTTCTACTTGCCCAATAATTGTCTTTGGCTCCCTGTAAACCTGCAGCCAGAAGGATATTTGAATTTTTCCCCTCTAGCACTTGCAAATCCGATTTTTATGTATAGCTAAGTGCTCTTAGCTTTTGCTCTATCTACTACTGGGGCCTGGTTTCTAGCAGGCCTGTAACTACGCCAGATCCAGCCTATGTAATATTGTTTGTAATGAGAAATCTAAACAGGGAATGGCAGTGAGGCATGGCAGGAATGTATTTCCATTGGAGAAGTCAGTATAGAGAAAAAGTATAAGCAAAGCCGTGTCCAGAAGGTCTTTTCAGCTGGCCGGGATGGAAGACTAATGTTATTGTACCTAGGCTGTTACCCTGCCAGCACTTCCTCACAAATTTGCTTTCTTTCTCTCTTCCCTTCTCCCCCCCACCCCTTTCCTGTTTCATCTATTCGTTCTCCTTCTTGTTTTCCCTCTCTCTTTCTTGGGGCTGTGCTGACTGTTTGCTCAGGTGGACAGTGACACCATTTGGAATGAGCTGCACTCGTCCGGTGCTGCACGCATGGCTGTTGGCTGTGTCATCGAGCTGGCTTCCAAAGTGGCCTCAGGAGAGCTGAAGGTGAGGTCTGGGTTGCATTAAGTGTGGGAAATCCAGAGAAGAAGCTGAAACAGTGATGTTGTTGTTTGGGAATTGTGGTTAGTGTGGTGTGCTAATAAAAGGAAAGGGGCGGAGGGAAGAGGGCAGGAAGATGGCCGCTAAGGTGTGATAATAACTCATCTGTAGGTAGATAGTAGGGGATTTTGCTCATAAGGCCTTCCTCTTCTTGTGGAAACTGTGGTCAGGGCACTCTGGTGTGTTTTTAAGAGTACAGAAATGGTGCGTAAAACTATGGTCCAGGTTAAAAATACCCAGTATATACATGTCTGTCATGTCCTCCTGGGATTCTCTTTTGAAGCAATTTAAAAAATATGATTACTGAATACTATGTATAAGCTCAGAATACCACCCAGAGAGAGGGGAGGGGAGGGGTGGGGGAGAAAGGTAAATACCAGACGGGAAGGATTGGGAAGAAGAAGGAAATTGTTGATTAGAAGGGTAATGATCCAGGGTATGTTTTTCCATGAAAGAACTTCAAAAATGATCTACGCTTTATTGTTCTTTTCTTTTTATGGTCTCTTCTTTTCTACATCATATGAAAAGAACAATGTCTAAACCCCAGCGTTTCCCAGTCTAAACAATTTATAAAAGCCAGAGACCTGACAGACGTTGACATTTTATTTGGTATTTTAACAGTGCTATTTAAAGGTATGCCATGTGCGTCTTGAATGCAGTTGCCCCTATAAACTTTGTTGGTGCTAACATGACTTTTTAATGCACTAGTTCACACACTTCATAAGGAAATCTGGGTGGTGTTTGATTTAGTATTTTTAGCAATTTTAAGGATGGGAAATTAATGTGAACAGCATAGGCACCACAAGTTTTGTTAATCTAAAGTAAAATCTAATTAAGATTTTGATTTTGAATTTTGATTCAGTTACATCTGACTGTTCCACTTGTGGTTTAAAAAAAAAAAAATCGCAGAAAGAAGGTACACTTTGCAATATACTGTCTTCCCAGAAGCCTTTAGTTTAACTCTTTAAGAAGTCAGAACCAATAGAAATATAATTTTGAAAACGTGAGCTGTACTTTAAAAATATATATGCATGCCTTCTGTGTAGTTGACTTGTTCAACATCAGGACATTAACTGCTCATTTCAGGGGATTTATGGGGTCATTAATATGGTGCATACTACTCAGTCTTTACCTTTGGTAATGAACTACTGGAAAGAGGAAAGGAATCAGCCTTATGGAGAGGTTTTGGCTGTCTCCTGGTAGCATTTTGGCAATAATTCCTCCATTTGAAAATATCACTTGTAACACAATAAATTGGCATTTAAAAAAAATGATGTTTGAAGGTCTTGTTTTCAAAAGAATTAAAAAATATATATAGCAGCTAAGCCACAGTATTATAATTTTTAAAAGGTAAGACTGGCACAGAGCTACTTAATAACAAAACGATTATGTTAGCATGCACAATTTCTAACTGTTGTGATTTTGTGGAAGTTTAGTCAATAATTCAGAAACATTCTCAAGTAGAATACCCACATATTACACTCAAAATCATCTTTGTTACTAGCTTCACAGAATGCAGAATTGCCAAATGTATATATGAAGAGTTTTGAACAGAAGCCTAATTCTTTTTTTTAGGAGGTAGCTATTTAAAATAGCCAAACAAATTGTCAACAACATACAGCATGAACATGGTGACCACCAGCTGTATTAACATTGGTTATTTATGTTGAGAACAAGAATTCATGCAAACTCTTTCCCCCTTGGTTGACCAATCAGCGGTATAGTTCAAAAGAGAAGAATAGAGAAAAAGCCAGCCTAAAAATCAAGAAATCTTGGTCCAAACTCTGCTACTTAAGTATGTCATTGATGGCAAATCACTTAACTTCTCTGGGCTTCAGTTTCTATTCTGCAAAATCATCAGGGGGTAATTTATAATGTTGAAGGTTGTACATGGTGCTGATATTCTGAGCTATTTGCAAATAAAATTACATCTGATTCTCAATGTACATACTATGGCATACCGTAGATATTTTAAAGTTAATTTCAACTTATTTTCGTGAATATTTGAGATACAGCAGCTGGTTTGTCTTTCTGAGCCACTTGGTTGCAAATAGTTTGGGAGGCCTATGGGAATGCCATATGGGAAAGGTACAGTGACAAATGATTTGCAGCCACAGTGAATAATATAGAGAACCATGTTTAAGGACTTCTGGCTAACCAGAAATGTCGCTCAGTGTTTACCTGTCCCAGATTCCAGTATGACAGGGCTGGTACACTTGCTCGCCAGGACCATTAACACTAATGGCCTGAATGAAGTCATCACTTCATTCAGATCTACAAATAAAACAGGGAAGCTTATTTGAGGACACTGGTAAGTTAGCCTCTGATAAGAGATGTAAAAAGAAAACAACTTCAGTGTTTCATTTTTGGTTTTCAGCATCTACATTTATTTCTTACATGTTATACCCCCATTGTCCTAGTAAATCAATGTAACTTCATGAGACAACATTGGCATATTAGAATTCTGTGTTTTGTGACACTGTGCAGTAATTTTGCCTGGAAAACAGAGAATAATTAAGAGCTTTATTCCAAATAGGGTGGTCCTGAGTGGAGTGCTGACCTGCGAAGTGAGACATAGCTGGAGGTTTTAAGTCACTGAAC
This sequence comes from Mustela nigripes, assembly GCF_022355385.1. Classification (NCBI taxonomy): domain Eukaryota; kingdom Metazoa; phylum Chordata; class Mammalia; order Carnivora; family Mustelidae; genus Mustela; species Mustela nigripes. Next base: position 55,876,997 of record NC_081560.1, on the reverse strand, counting down.
TCATAGAGAGAGGGGACCTAGGAGATAAGTGTGTATGAGAAAGGGAAATGCTGAGAACAAATTTGATTACCTGGAATTTTTGCTTCATACTGAACTTGATCACAGTACCCCTAACTGTTGACAGGTTCTGTCTGTTTTTCTCCTGAAGGTACTGATGGCCTGAAGGAATTAGAATAAATCAGGCAGAGGAAGTGGGTTTCATTTTAATGCTTAAATAGACCATGTGCAGCAAACTATGGCAGTAAATTGGTGTATTTACAAAGAAATGACATGCCTAGTGGAGTTCAGTGGAAATTATGGGGACTTTCAAGTTTTCTAGGCTTTTAACAATATATACATGTATATCTTCATGTATAACACACACAAGTGGAAATTTCTGGAATCAATAGATGCGAAAATTGGCCATTTCTCAGAATCTAGTACTAAGGAACACAAATATTCTGAAAATGCTGAAATGTTAGGTGTATTGGAAACTGTAATTGTAAGAATACTTACCTCAAAATGGTTTTATTTTCTATGGGACATTTAAGAAATTATGTCTAGAAATAGATATAGCTCTAAGAGATGAGTATTTTTTCAAGTTACAAATAGTTCAATACTTGCTTTAAAAAAAATGGTGTAAAATGTCGTGTTTTATACCTTAAGTATATACAAGTGTTGTCATTTATACCCCAGTAAGGCTGAAAAAGATAATTTAACACTTCCCAACTTTGGGAAGTTCCCAAAAGTTCCCAAGTTTTACTATAAGGGTTCATTTTTAGCAATGCTATAATATCATCATAAAAATAAAAATTGCTTTATTTTGTGGAAATTTTTGCCCAAAAAACCCCCCACCTGATTATCTGAATGATGGTTGGATTGCTTTAATGTTTAAATGGATATTGTAATGTCTTGTTGCTAATAAGTCCTGTTATTCATTGAGTACCTACTTCTGGCTGGGCAGTTTACCTGTAATTTGTCTTAATTCTCACAATGGCCTTCAAAGAAAGTACCACCAAAGGATACCAGCTCAGAGACATCAGGTAACTTTTTAAGATCCTGTATACAGTTTAATAAATGGCAAAGCCTGTAAATCTCATAACCCTCTGTTCTTTTTCAGCTACTCTATAAGGAATTTCCTATAGAAGTAGCACAAATATATAAGGGGGGAAAATAAAAGGTTGAAGCCATCTCTTTCAAATGGTCTAGATTCTCTTCTTATTACTATAAAATATTTGATATATACAAAAAGACAAGTTATACTAATAACTTACAGACTATAATGATAAGCTATACACCTATGAGCCTTTCATCCAACTTAAGAAATAATACTTGGCTAACCCTATTAAACTTCTCTTAATACTTACCTCTTTCTATCTGACTCTGAAATAATCATTAATCTCTTGTATTTTTAAAATTATTTCTTTTCCTTTCCTTGATAGTTTTTACCATATGTTGTGACCTTTGTAAAAAATGGAATCTTATTATAAAATATATTATTCCTCAGATATCTTTCCCTCCACTTAAAATCATGTTATGAGGATTTATTCATATGAATTTATATTGTTGTGAGTCATTCATTTTCATTGTGGAGAAGTATTCCCTTGTATATCATAGTTTGTTTATTTTATTGGACGTTTTAATTTCTGGGTTTTTGTTCTTTTGAATAATATGCTACGGATAGTCTTTAACAGGCCTGCTATTTCACAGTGGCATTACTAAGAGTAAAATGGCAAGCTCCTACACTAGAAACACATTAAATTTCAGTAAGTAATGTAAAGTCAAATTCCAGAGTTATTTGCCACAATGACATCAGCAAAAAATGGCAGTTTAAACCTCTGAAAATCTTTTCTCCATAAAATTGTTGACAAAACTGGCAGAATTTGTCAAGATAAATTTTTTAAGAACTCTGGAAATCAACCAAAAGTGTCCAGCAACTCAGGAAGCATGTGTTCAAAACAAAACCAGCTGAACCTTGGTAAGAACAGTGAGCTTTATGGTGGTTTAATTCACCCTATTCTCATCTTACCCTTTCCAGCTCCACAGTAGCCTTAACAAATAACAGCCTGCGTTTTTCAGTGAAAACCAGTAACTTGGCAGTCTCCAGAAGGGCCAGAATGGGCCTGGAGCTTCTTCAAAGCCTCATTCTCTGAGAATTTTCATTACTGGCCTGTCTGAAGCTTCTGTACCAAACCCTGCTTGGAAGGCTGTCTTTATTTGACATGACTTGGAGTTCACCTGACATGAAAAGGCTTTTCCCAAGAAGCAAGTCTTGAAAAATTAAAGGCAGTTGGTTAACTTTATGACTACCTGAAATGGCAGATAACAGTGGAGAACCAAAAGCTTCTAAGGAAAAACTGGGAAATGAGATGTGCTAAGGGCTACAAAGAGCCCCATCAGATAGCTAGGAATCCAGATGGCCACATGAGTGATAGAGCTGTGTTTACATTCAGGAAAGACCAGAGGCCAGCTCTCACCTCAGTCTGATTTTCAGACTCTGTTCAAAGAGGAAGTGAAGGCCAAGGTAGAATTGCCAACTGCCTGGCTAAATATTGAAAATGTGTTTTACACACATCCACGCACATGTACACGCATACACCCTTGAAAAAGTCTTGACACTATTGGTGCCAAGCATTTCAGGAACTTTCTGTCCAGTCATTTACAGACCACTAAATTAGCCAAGCAGAGACTTCTGTGCCACACTAAAGATAGAATACAGATTTTATAGAATTAGTTCAGGAAAGGCAATAAACAAAACAACAGTGACATATAATCTGTGTACACGTTGTTATTTTATACATAGTATAATTCTAATTCAATAAAGAAAATAAGTCTGGGGCACCTGGGTGGCTCAGTCGGTTAAGTGTCTGCTTTCAGCTCAGGTCATGATCCCACAGTCCTGGGATTGAGCCCCATTTTGGGCTCTGTGCTCAGTGGGAGCCTGCCTCTCCCTCTTTCTGCTGCTCCCCCCCCCTCCTCCCGGCTTGTCCTCTCTCTCTCTCTCTAATAAATAAATCAAATCTTTTAAAAAAAGAAAAGAAAATCCCCCCCCCCCCAAAAAAAAAACACAGTGACAAGCCCTCAGGAAGGATTAAAATCTGATTTCCAGAATTGCCATATTATATTGTTGAAAAATGCCTAGTTTTTAACATAAAATTGTGAGACATGCAAAGAAAGATATGAATTCGTATGGTTGAATAACAAACACCAGTAAGATTAAATGTGTAAATAAGTATAAATGCTAGTGTATTTGTATTTTTTGTTTTTAACTCTCTTTATCCTCTCAGATTTGAAAGGCAACTGCATGAAACAATAACCATGAATCTGTGTTGGTGCGCACACAGTGTATAAAGATGTAATTTGTATGATAATACCAGCCCAAAGGAGAGCATGAGAAATGGAGTTATGTAGCAACAAAACAAACTTCCTTTAAAAAAATTTTTATTTATTTGAGAGAGAGAGAGAGAGAATGAGAGCTGGGGCAGGGGGAGAGGGAGAGAAGCAGACTCCCTGATGAGTGCAGAGCCTGATGTGGGGCTTGATCTCAGGACCCTGAGATCATGACCTGAGCCAAAATCAAGAGTTGGATGCTTAATCAGCTGAACTATCCGGGCTCCCCAAAACAATGTTTTTTGATACTGGTGAAATTTGGCTCATGTCCAAACTAGATTGTTAAATGTTAATTATAGGCCGCTAGGCAACCAGTGAGAAAACAACTCAAAAAATATATTAAAGATTATAAAAGAAAATGGGTAAGAATAACAAAATTGTACACTATAGAGTATTTAACTTAAAAGAAGCAGTAATAGAGGAAACAAAAAACAAAAAAAAAGATAACACATAGAAAACAAATACCAAAGTCATTTTGCTAATTTCAGACCCTACCACTGCTCTCACTCTTGTCTGTGTTTGACATTTTTAGATTTTTAAATGTTTGCCAATCTTGTGGGTATGAAGTGTTACCTTATAGTTGTTTGGGTATAGATACAGACAGGTTAATACTGTTATATCCTTCTTAGACCTTTTATTAATAATTTAACAATTATCTCAAGTAAGGTGTTTTGTTCTCAGTTATACTTGTACAATATTAATATAACATTACTTCCTTTTTCCCCCTAGCATTTGCTTTGTTCATCATTTATCCCTTATAAATTTTCTCTTTTTTATATGTACTTGGTCTGTTTCCTGTAAATAGCTCATCACTGGATTTTGTTTCATAATCTGATTGTATATTTTAACTAAGAAACTCAATTAGTCTTTACTTAATATCAGTAGTAGTATAAGCAAATGCATTTTTTCATTGTATTTCATTTTTCTCTTTGCCCTATTATTTGTGTGTTGTGTATCCCCTGGCCTTTCACCCCTTGCTTTGTTTTCAGTTAATTTTTTTTTCTCATTCTGTATAACCTCTAGTTGTTTTTTTTTAATATGCACATTATTTTCTTTTAAATTTTAACCTGTTTAATAAAGCCTGAACTTAATTATTCTCTCCATGCCCCTTAGTAACAGTACAAGTACTTTAGAATGCTTTAAAGGCAATTATCCTGTCCTAACTATATATGCTATTATAGTTCAGTATTTTAGCTTTTTTTTAAAAAAAATAATATCAATAATGAGACATTATACTGTTTGAAACCATTAGTGTTTCTTTATACTTGACCACATAGTTACCATTTTCCTTTTCGCCATTTTTCTTGGTATCTGAAACCTCTATTCTGGAGTTGTTTCCTTTATTCTAATACATTTTTTTAGTATTTTCTTTAGTGATGATTTCTCACTTTTTGTTTATCTGTAATATCTGTCTGCCCTCGTTCTTGAAAGTTATTTCAGGGTTAACCATTTCTCTCAGTACTTTGAAGATCCTCCATGCTTTTCCTGTTTCCAGTTTTGATATGGAAAGTATCAGTTGCCAGTCAGTTGCAGTTCTTTATAGCTATTGTGTCTTTTTCTCTCTGGTTGTTTATAATGTCTTCTTTTTGGCTTTGATATTCTGTATTTTGCTTACCATGGATCTAGTAGTAGATTTTGCTGACTCAAATTGTTAAAAATATATATTAGCAAAACTGAAATATAATGCAACTCCATGATGATACTTTGTGATAAGTCAGCTTCATCAAACTGAAAGTTGCTGATTTTAATTACTAATTTATCAAATAAATATGTTCTAAGCACCTATTATGTTCTAAGCACCTATTATGTGCTATAAATACTGAAAATACCAAGACAGTGAGATCTGAGCTGAATAAAATGGGAAGAATCATGTAGAGATGTGGGGAAAGAATATTCTATACAAAGAAAGCAAGTATAGAATCTCTCTTGTCAGGTAGAGTAAATAAGTTTTAACTTGTTTATGGAACTGTGAGAAAACCCATGTTTCTGGATCTGAGTTATCTGCAGAGGTCCTTGCAGGAGATGATGTTAGAGAGATAGTCATAGGCAAAATAATAGTATGTACCCACATATATATTATATAGCATACATATATATCTGTATATATAGTAAGCATTAAAAACTAGAAGTATGTTTCTGATGGGCTTCAGGATAAGGACAGTGACTACATTAAATACTGATCATAGATAAGGAAAGCTGCATTGCCACTTCAATTTGCTACCAGTTTGGGCTTTTTTTTTTTTTTTTTAAGATTTTATTCATTTATATGACAGGGAGAGAGAGAGAGATCAAAAGTAGGCAGAGAGGCAGGCAGAGAGAGAGGGGGAAGCAGGCTCCCTGCTGAGCAGTGAGCCTGATGGGGGGCTCGATCCCAGGACCCTGAGATCATGACCTGAGCCGAAGGCAGAGGCTTAGCGCACTGAGCCACCGTGGTGCCCCCAGTTTGGCATTCCTTAAAATACATCCTCTCCATCCTGAAATCATACAACAAATAAAGTATAGAATGCAATAATTGTGTTGACTCCAATTTTGTCCAAGGTCCCAAGCTGAGGACAATGGTTATTAATTACATATGCTAGAAAGACTTAAATGAATTTATTAAAATATAGTCAAATAGGCCCACAATTAGTTTATATAACAAAGAACTAGATAACAGAGATGTGATTAATGGAAAATTCTTTGAAAGGACTGTAAGTGAAGCACCTGGTGGCCAGTTGGTTAAGTGTCTGACTCTTGATTTTGGCTCAGGTCATAATCTCAGGGTTGTGAGATTGAACCCCAAGTGGGGTTCTGCACTCAGCACAGAATCTGCTATTCCTCTGCCTCTGCCCCTTCCCCTGCTCACGCTCTGAATAAATAAATAAGTAAGTAAATACAACCTTAAAAAAATAAATAAAAGGCCTGTAAGTATTTTGACTCCTCTGCTCTGTTCCCTTCCTGGGCTTCCCTCAGCTTAAGCTGAATCTGTAAGAGCTGGGGAAGGAGTCAAAGGAAATCCAAATCAACAAATGGAAGAAATGACTTTAGAGTCCTTAGCTTGATGCATGCTGAATTACAGAAATTTGTAGGATCACTCTACACTACCACCAGAGTGGGGAATGAAGAAATTCCTTAGAGAGCCTAACATAGGTATCAGGAGTTTGGAAGCTGGATATGGATGGAAGAAGCCTAAGTTTTGTCTCCTGGAGAATGCAAAGTGGAGAGCTGGTTGAAACTGCCATGCAGACAGATTGAAGAAAGGGGTCAGCTGTGATACTTGGCACTGTTGGTGGGGCAAGGGTTTTTTTTATGCTTGTGGGGCAGTGGACACTTTGGATGGAAGCCAAATTTGAATCATTTTGCAAGGATCATACCAAAGAGGTCTACCTTCCAGGGCCAATCTCCCTCCTCCTTCACTACCTTGCCCAGTAGAATAAGACTGGAAATGTGGGGAGGAGCTGATGAGGCTTAGAAGGTCAGCCAATGAGTACATTGCCTCCATTAGTGAACCTTGCAGAGTGGAGGTCACTGACAATAACTCTAAGGAACCTGTGAATGCTCCCAATGAAAGAAGGACAAGCATTTGGATTCTTGCCATGACAGAGGGCTTTTGAAGAACCAAAAGAGATCTCCAAATTGCTCTGCTGATTCACAGCCTTTATCCTTTTTATTCTCCCACTCTCTAGAGCTGGAGGATCCATAAGCTAGGCATGAAAGGAAAATAAGTAAACTACAAATTATATAGCCTCCTCCTTCAGTATACACTGAATCTACTACTGGTCCCTGATTCTGTGGGTCAGCAGGTCAGTGGAGGATAGCTTTATATTAGATGTGACATTAGAGAGTTTAATTAGACTAAGCTGGACTTTTTAATATCTAAAAAGATGAAATGGTTTCTATAGCTGAAAAGCTGTGAACTATATCAGACAAAGACTGAAGAAAGGTTAGTACTGGGACAAAAATAATGCTGTTACCTTTGTATAATTTAGCCCATTTAATATACCAGAGTGTTAACTCCTATTACTGTTTGGTTTTGTTTTGAGATTTTATTTATTTATTTGACAGGGAGAGCACAAGTAGGCAGAGCAACAGGGAGAGGGAGAAGCAGACTCTCCAATGGGCAGGGAGCCCAACACGGGGCTTGATCCCAGGACCCTGGGATCATGACCTGAGCCAAAGGCAGCCACTTAACCGACTAAGCCACCTGGTGCCCCAGTTCCTATTATTACTATAACAAATTATCACAGATTTAGTGGCTTAAATCAAGACACATTTATTATTTTCAGCTCTAAAGGTCAGAAAAAGTATACAGGTCACACTGCAGCCCTGTTGACACCTTGATTTTAGCCCAATGAGACATGTACAGTTACTTTGCTTAAACAGATATTGGCAGAATTCATTTCCATGTGGTTGTAGCAGTAAGGTCTCTTATTTTCTGGCTAGCTGTCAGCTGGGCGCTGTCTTTAGCTCCTAGAGGCCTCTCTCTATTCTTTGCACATAGCCCCTACATAGAACTCTTCTCTTTCTATCATTGCATCTCTCTCTGACCACAGGTGGGAAAGGTTCTCACCTTTTAAGAATGCATATGATTTGCATGGGACCACCTGTATAATGCTGGGTGCCTTTTCCATGTCAAGGTCTTTGACAGTAATCCTATCTGCAGTGTTTTTTTCATTTTAAGGTAGCATTCAAAGATTCTGGGGATTAGGACATGAACATCGTTTGGGGGACTTCTGCTTACCACAAACAGCAATTAAAAATTCAGACAGATTCCTTTTTTCATATTCTCACTGTATATGATTCATGTCTAGTAATCATTGACATTTAAAAAATAGATAATATGATTTATTCTTTAATCAAGATATAATGTACATTGAATGGAATGTACAGATTTTCAAGGGTATGATACATATATACCTTGTTTCCACCACAAATTGTAAAATGAATCAGAAAGTTTCATATGCCTTGGTAGTTGGTCTCCAGTATAGACAAACACTGATCGTAGTTAGTCTCATAGCTACCTAATTTTTCCTGTGTAGAGCTTTGTATATAAGGCAGTATACTGTATGTAGACTTTTCTGTGTGGTTTATTTCACATAAATATTTTTTTATTTGTAATTCTTTTAATTTTTATTTTTTAAATTTCTTTTCAGTGTTCCAGAATTCATTGTTTATGCACCACACCCAGTGCTCCATGCAGTATGTACTGTCCATAATACCCACCAACAGGCTCACCCAACCTCACCCTGCCTCGCCTCTCCAAAACCCTCAGATTATTTTTCAGAGTTCTTAGTCTCTCATGGTTCATCTCCCCTCCAAATTCTCCCAGCTCCCTTCTCCTGTCCCTCTCTCAATGTCTCCTATGTTATTTCTTATCACTTACATAATGTTTTTGAGATACATCTGTGTTATTCCATATATCATTTAGTTTGTTAACCTTTATTGCTGAGTAATATTCCATTTTATGAATATAATGCAACTTGTTAATTCATTTCTGTTCTGGACTACTATGAATAAAGTTGTTGTAAAGATACTTTTCCAAGTCTGTTTTTGGATATATCTTTTTATTTCTCATGGGTAAATGCCTAGGAGAGAAATAATTGGATTGTAGATTAAATGTTTGTGTAGCTTTATGAGAAAATGACAAATTATTCTCCAGAGTAATTACTATTTTATCTATAGAATCTATAATTTTGTCCCCTCTTATTCCTGAGAGTGATAATTTGCATTTCCTTTTTTCCTGATCAGCCTAGCTGGAAATTTATCAATTTTATTGATCTTCTCAAAGAACCAGCCTTTGTTTTAATTAATATTCTTTTTTGTTTTGTTTTGTTTTCTCCTTCATTGATTTCATTGTTACTATTTTCTTTTATTCTACTTACATTGGGTTTCATTTGCTCTTCATTTTTGTTTGTTTTAGTTTTGTTTGTTTGTTTGTTTTAGTTTTTTAAGGGGGAAGAAGCTGAGGTCGTAGACTTGAGACTGTTGACCTTAAAAATACAAAAGAGCCAGTTATTTTACCAGCATAATTCATTTATTAAGGATTAGCAGAGGAATTGCAATTTGGGACAGTGAAACTGTGGCAGACCAGGACCAAATCTAGAGAAGAGAGGAGGGGGGGATGCTTTTATAGGGGAAAGAAGGAAGCTGGGAGGGGCTTTTTGCTGTGTTCTCATTGGCTGGGCTGTAACAGAGCCAGGAGAAATTCTTCCTTCCTCTTACGGGGATATGTAAAATAAGCTTCTTCCAATTTTGGAATGTGAGGTATGCTTCCTGGGACTAGTGGTAGTGTGTGAGACCATCCCCCACCCCCCTTTCAGGGCTTCCCAAATCCATTTTAAGTGAGATTTCTTCTACTTATTTTCACAAGATTTTCTCCCCCCCCCAAATATGGACAGTTAGTGCTATAAATTTCTTTCTTCTTGTTTTTAATAAAAATTCTATACATTTATGGTGAATACAAGAACTTGATATACATAGTGAAATTTTTGCTACAAACTAATTAATATGGCCATTTCCTCAAATAATTACCCATTTTCCCCCCATTTTATTGAAGTACAATTAGCATACAATATTGTAATTAGTTTCACATGTACAGCATATTGATTCAATAATTTTGTATATTACTCATTGGTATTTTTCTTCTGACACTGAAGCACATTATTACATTATTGACTGTATTCCCTATGCTATACTTTTCATTTCTATGACTTACTTATTTTATAACTGGAAGTTTGTACTCCTTTATCTTGTTTACCTACCCCTCTACCAGTGTTTTCTGTATTTAAGAGCTTATTTTTTGTTTGTTGGTTGGTTTCTTTATCTTTAAGATTTCATACATAAGTAAAATATGGTATTTGACTTTCTCTGTCTGACTTATTTCACTTAGCATTATACCCTCTAGGTCTATTCATATTATAACAAATAGTGAGAGCTCATTCATTTTGAGGGCTGAATAATATTTCATTATATCTGTATTCCACATCTTGTTTATTATTTTATCTATCAGTGGTCATTTGGGTCGCTTCCATAGCTTGGCTATTGTAAAACAATGCTAAAGTAATCATAGATGTGCATATGTCTTTTCAAATTCATGTTTTTTGTTTTCTTTGGGTAAATATCCAGTAGTAGAATTACTGGGTCATATGATTTTTTTTTTTTAATTTTTTTGAGGAACCTCTCTACTAATTTCCACAGTAGCTGTACCAATTTACATTCCCACCAGCAAACCATGAGCATTGCTTTTTCTCAAAATCCTCACTAACACTTGTTATTTCATTTTGATTCTAGCTATTTTGACAGGTATAATGTGATATCTCACTGTGCTTTTGATACACATTTCCCTCATGATTCTTGATGTTGACCATCTTTTCATGTGTCTGTTGGCCATATGTATGTCCTCTTTGGAAACATATCTAATCAAGTCTTCTGCCTGTTTTTGATTGGGTTATTTGGTTTGGGGGTATTGAGTTATGTAAGTTCTTTATATATTTTGGATCTTAACCCCTTATCAGATATGTCATTTATAAATATCTTCTTCCATTCATTAGGTTGGTTGCCTTGTTATTTTGTTGATGGTGTCTCTGACTGTACAAAAGCTTTTCACTTTGGTGTGGTCTCAGTAGTTTATTTTTTGCTTTTGTTTCCCTTGCACAAGGAGACATTTAGAAAAATGTTGCTAACGCTGATGTCAAAAAAATTACTGCCTATGTTATCTTCTAGGAATTCTGTGATTTCATGTCTCATATTTAGGTCTTCAATACATTTTGAATTGGTTTTTGTGCATGGTGTAAGAAAGTAGTTTGGTTTCATCCTTTTGCATATAGCTTCTCTGGTTTTCCCAGCACCACTTATTGAAGGGACTGTCCTTTCCTCATTGTATATTCCTGTCTCCTTTGCATAGATTAATTGGCCATTTAAGCATGAGTTTTTATTTCTTGGCTCTTTTTTCTGTTCTTTTGATCCATGTGTCTGCTTTTGTGCCAGTTCCATACTGTTTTGATTACTACAACTTTGTATTATATCTTGAAATCTGGGATTGTGACTCCTCCAGGTTTGTTCTTTTCTCAAGTTTTCTTTGGCTATTCAGAGTCTTTTGTGGTTCTGTTTAAATTTTAGTATTACTTGTTCCAGTTCTGTAAAAAAACACTGTTGGTACTTTGATAGAGATTGCATTGAATCTGTAGATTGCTTTGGGTAATATAGACATCTCAACAATATTAATTCTTACATTTCATAATTATATAATATACTTTCATTGGTGTCCTCCTTAGTTCCTTTCCTCAATGTTTTATTGTTTTCAGAGTATAGGTCTCTTTTACTTCCTTGGTAAAGTTTATTGATATGCATATTATTCTTTTTGGTGAAATAATAAATGGGGTTGTTTTTTCAATTTCTTTCTACTTTATTATTAGTATAGAAAAATGCAACAGATTCCTCTATATTAATTTTGTATCCTGAAACTTCACTGAATTCATTTATTAGTTCTAATGAATTTTTGGTAGAGTCTAAGGTTACTTTTCTTCTTTTTTTGAAATAACGATATTATGTCATCTGCAAATAGTGAAGGCTTTACTTCTTCCTCATCATTTTGGATGCCTTTTCTTTCTTTCTCTTGGATGATTGCTGTGGCTAGGAATTTTAGTATTCTGTTGAATGAAAGTTGTGAGAGTGGACATTTTTGTCTTGTTCCTAATCTTAGAGGAAAAGCTCTCCAGTTTTCACCATTGATTATGGTGTTATTTGTGGGTTTGTCATATATGACCTTTATTATGTTGTAGTATGTTCCCTCTAACCTACTCTTTTGAGAGTTTTTATCATGAATAAATATCCTATTTTGTCACATGCTTTTTCTGCACCTCTTGAGATGATCATAAGACTTTTATCCTTCCTCTTTTTAATTTGATATATCACATTGATTGGTTTGCAAATATTGAACCACTCTTGCATCCCTGGAAAAATCCTACTTGATTGTTGTGATTTTTAAAAAATTGTTATTAATCAGTTTCTTCATATTTTATTGAGGATTTTTACATCTGTTGCTCATCAGAGATATTGGCTTATAGTTTTCTTTTTTTGTAGTGACTTGGTTTAGTTTTTATATCTGGATAATACAGGCCCCATAGAATGAATTTGGAAGTTTTTCTTCCTGTTCCATTTTTTGGAATAGTTTGAGAAGAAAAGGTATTCACTCTTATTTAAATGTTTTGTAGAATTCATCTGTGAGGCATCTGGTCCCAAACTTTCATTTGTTTGGAAGTTTTTGATTACTGATTCATTGTCATTACTAGTAATTCATCTGCTCAGACCCTTTTTTTTTTCTTATGGGGAGAGGACCCGAAATGTATTTTCTAAGAGTATTACTTAGTGTCTAATTGGGGATTTTGTGTATATCTTTCTCTAATTGATGTGGAATTCAGTTCTGTCAGAGTCAGAAAAAAATAGGCTTTGTGTGACTTGAATCATTTTATACTTACTGAGATTTATAATACTGTTATTCTCTTTATCTCCTCCTACCCTTAGTATTATTTTATCAGACATTTTACTTTTACGAATAGTATAGATCTTCATAACAAATTACCATTTCTATTGCTTCAGTAGTTGAAAAAATTTTAAAGTGTATGTTTCTGTGTGTGTGTGTGTGTGTGTGTGTGTGTGTGTCTCAGAGAGAATCAGTTGGGTATACATATAATATAAATATAATTTATAAAATATCTTTTATATTTGCCTGCCTATTTAATCTTTCTGGTGCTCTGTATTCATGTGGGCAGATGCAGACTTCCATCTGGTATCATTTCCTTTCAGTCTAAAGAATTTCCTTCAACATTCCTTGTATTACAATTGTACTGACAACAGATTCATCTTCTGTTTATAAGAAAGTATTTTGCTTTTCCTTTAATCCTTGAATGATATTTTCATTTGATAAAAAATTTTATGTTAATTATTATCTTACAATTTAAAGATATCCTTTCAGTGTTATTTTTTCCTTTTTTTTAATTGATGATGAGAAATCAGCTCTCACTTTGGTGATTAACCTATTTAATGACTTAATGCATCTTTTTTTTCCCTCTCCGGCTTCAAGACTTTATTTTTCTCTTTTTTAGTAGTTTTGTGATTAGGTATGGTTTTCTCTGTTTTTATCTTGCTTCAACTCATTGAGTGTATTGTGTCGTTAGCTGGCAATTTTTGATAAAATTTGGAGAGCTTTTAGGTAATATTTCTTAAAATACTTTATTTACCACATTTTCTATATCCTCTGATTCTTAGAGACCAATTATATGTTTATTTTATCATTTCACACTGTCCCACTGGTCTTAGAGTGTGTGCTGATCTTGTTTAGTCTTTTTCTTCCTTATTTACACCTATTTGGATAATTTCTCTTGACCTGTTTTCAAGTTTGTTGTTTTTGTCTTCTCTTGTGTCCAAGCTGCTGTTAATCCCATTAAAATGATTTTTCATTTCACACAGTTTATTATTCTCTTTTAAGATTTCCTTTTTGTACTCTTTTACAGCTTCCAGATATCTTTTGAAATTCTCCCCTTCACCATTGTATTTCTCTCCATGATCTTTTCCTGTAGGTTCTTTAACCTATTATAATTATTTTAAACTCTTTATTTGAAAATTCTAATATCTGAGTCCCTTGTAGGTATATTTCTATTACCTTATTTTTTACTTGATAAAGAGCTTTAATATTGCTTCTTTGCATGTCTTGTGATATTTGATTATATAGTAGACATTGTGTTTCAGAAATCAGTAGAGACTAGAAAGGGCTTGTTTTCTGTAGGATTTAATTCTTTTAAAATCTTTGTGTCCAAAGCTCTTCAGTGATTTAAAGAAGAGTATGTTTTATGGGACACCTGGGTTGCTCAGTTGGTTAAGCGTCTGACTCCTAATGTCGGCTCAGGTCATGATCTTACAGTCCTGAGATCAACACCCACATTGGGCTCTGGGCTGGTTGTGGAGCCTGCTCCCCCTTTTCCTCTCCCGTTGCCCATCTCCCTGCCATTTGTGCTCTCTCTCTTAGAAAGAAAGAAATAAAAATACTTTTTTGTTTGTTTGTTCAGTGATTTATTATTACTTTTGCAGGCCATCCTTTTGTACATCCTTCTTCCTTCTAATTAGATCTGGCTCTCCAAAACAAATGTATTTTTGAGAGTACATTGAAATTCTCTCCTGGTACAAATTTTATCTCTCATTCTCATAAGATGTATATGTCAGTAATTAGAACAGGTCCCATTAATTTACCTCTCTAATTGATTCTTCAACTTTAAATGAAGGAAATTACAAACATGTTAGCAATATATTCTCAGCACATCCTCTTTGAATGGACATATAAACATCAAAAACAGGGAGAACCCTTGGCAGTTACATGTTTACTTTTATGGGAAACAACCTTGTTCTTGACCTTATGGACTGATTTACAGCTTTGAAAAATGACATGCAAATACTTAAACCCTTACAGTAAGTAAAAGGTAAGCCTACTGTTTACTTAGATTGTTTACTTAGGAGTTAAGACTTGTTGCTTAGATGGACTGCCTGTGGTGTTCCCACTACACAATCTGCTTCTTTCTAGGTTTTTATTTTACCCATCTGCTTTTCTGATGGCTAATATTTCAATTTCTAGTTTGTTATTTTAACTGCCTGCTCCATGGTAATTGAATCTGCCTATTTCCAGCCTTTCCATCTGTGTCTTGGCTTTGGACTGTCCAGATTTCATTACTTGTATGTGGTTTAGCTCATACTGACTAAAAATTGCTGCATCTGCCCTCAGACTCTAACTATCTACATCTCTGTCCCCTCTAAACCTTCCTGAGCTTTTCTCAGTCCCTGACACCTATTTACTCATTCAGTTAGTCCTAAAGTTATTTTAAAAATAACTTAGATGGGAAAGAATGCTTCCTGAAATAAATTCTAGGCTATTGTGCATTTACTTAAAACATTTTATACTGTGATATTTCAGTACAATATTTAAAATAGAGCACAAATAACATATAATGAGAAAAAAAAATCTTCTAACTTATTTATTTTTTTAATCTCTGATAGTATTAAATTTGATACCTGCCAGTTTATGCATCATACAGATGTTCACTGTCCTCCTTTTTTCAGTCTCTGCAAAAGACATTGTTTTGCTTTTGATACCAGTGTCCAAATCACATGTATTATACACATTTAGAGAACATAAGTATTTTACACCTTTGTAATTTTATATGGTAATAAATTTCATATTCATACATAAAACTTGTAAAATGAAGTGTGGTCATTTGATTAGGTGTTTTTTCTAGACAATGCTGTTATGTACATAATGCTACATAATTTAATTTCTTTGCTTGAAATTCTTCCCTTTTTTTAAGATTTTATTTATTTATTTGAGAGAGCTAGCATAAGAGCATGAGGAGGGGGGAGAGGGAAAAGCAGGCTCCCCCCTGGCAGGGAACCCGACGTGGGACTCCATCCTAGGACCCTGGGATCATGACCTGAGCCAAAGTCAGACAATTAACCAACAAGCCACCCAGGAGCCCCTTTGGTTGAAATTCTTATTCAATTGTCTACTTTTGATTGAAATGACAAATTTAATTGCTGCTATCTGTTCTAGTTATAGTATATGGTCATGGAGAATTAGAATTTAATGAAAGAAGAAAATTTACAATTAGAGTTAGAATAATATGACCAGATTTTAAAATAATCTACCTAAAAACCCAGACATTTAGGTACTAGTTACAAAATGTACATTGCTACTCTTAAAATTTTTGAAATTTCATGTATTTAACTGAATAAATATATGTATGTACCAAAAGGTACCAAGAATAGTAGAACCACCATTGAGTGAATGAAAATCTACTGTAGTAAGTAAGATGTAAGTAAAGTATAATGACAGAAGTTCCCCCCAGTCATCTCTTCTCAGGTGTGTTCATTACTATTATCTTATTATATGAATATTATTATTATATCCTATATTATATAGTATATATATTATATATAATATATTATATTCTTTATATATTATATAATATTATAATATCCTATAACGATTACTATTATTATAATGTCATATTATTATATTATGCTGTTATCACAGAAAGCTATGATCATCTGTCTTGTTTTTTTTTTTCTGGTTCTTAAAAACAAAACTAAACCAAAAACTCTTGCCCTAATTCCTTTTTCTCAACAGTTTTTCATACTGCGATTCTATTTACATAATGAAAAGTGCCTGATTTTTTTGTTCGGTTTGGTCCAAAAACTAGTCATGTTTCAAAAAGTTCAGGGAATTGAATTGTTGGATCTTGTGTCAGCTGAAACCACTGATTGAAAAACTAAACAAATAGCTTTTAGGTGGGTTATTATTGCCTTACTAAGCCTCTCTTGATGATCCCCCCAACCTCCCAACAGAAACTACTTCATAGTGGATCCATTGTTACTATTTTTGTACCAGGCACAACCTAAATTATGTGTAATATAAGCACCATCAAATACCTTGTCTATTTTCTACCAGGAGACTGGTTTTTCATGACTGAGTTTATTCCTATCTGTAGCTACATCTTTGCCAGGATGAAGGCTGTAGGCATTATGGGCCACAGATGCCAGGCTTCCTAAGAACTGTTTTCCAGTTCTGTCATCAAGCTTCTTCCTTCTGGATTCTTCAGGGAGCAGGGCTGGCAGCTGCACATATGCTTTGGGGTCCACCATTCAGTTAAACTGCTAATGCTGGGCTCCTGTTTTTCTGGCTCCCTTGAGCTCACTCAAAGAAACAAAATGGTATTCCCATATGTCCCTTATTGTTTTCTTGGCAAATCTCCCTGCCTCCTTTAACCTCCCAGATTCTAGTATGTGAGAAACAAACTTTCTTTGTGAAATTTCCTTTCCTCAGAGGTTGTAGATTGATAGCATTGATTCTAAAGCAAACTGTCTTTTTAGAAAGTCCTTTTTAAAGTTGAAGTTAACTGGTTTTGAGGACTGTATTGGCATATTTCAAAATATTATGCATACCAGTGAATTGCTGTAAAAGGCAACCAGAAGACTGACCTTGATTTACTAATTTCAATGTCAAATTTTATAAGTGGTTTAGATATAATTAGGAGATACCTCTTAACTTAGTGTTCAAGTATTCTGCAATATAGTATTTTATCCTATTCTAATCCTTCCCTTCAAAAGGAATCACAAAACTAGATTTAATGTTTTATATGTAGAATTAACAATTGTTATACTGTGCTTTTCAAAGACTTGTAAAATTGAATACAAGTAGATGAAGTCTAGCATTTGTCAGTAGTAGGTCTTTGAGATTACATAATTTGATCCTCTCTTTCTCATAAAGGTAGGGATAATAGGATAAACCCAACTATTTACAGTGTTTAGAAGACTTAATGCCTTTTTTTTAATTTCTAAATAAAATTTTATTCTAAAAAATTAAAGCCTGGGAGGGGAATTTACTATTCACATTATTGTTGCCAAGCTGTAAATCATGTGGGACTATTTTTCATTACAGATGTTAGTTAGCTGAAGAGGAAGACCTCAGAATACACAAAAGGTTCACAGTTACTATTCATTAGGAGCTTTTAGTGGGAGCTGGTATAAGTCATGTTGAACAAATGATAAACTATATCATATCCAACTTGTTCAACTTGAGATTGCAGGTATTTAACATCTTCTTAGCACTCCTATACCTGAGCCATTCCTGAAAAGGGGCATCTGAGCTAATTGCTTCACAAGTTCCTACAAGGTAAACAGAAGTGGGGAAAGCAAGGCAGGTGGAATGACTGTTTTTCTTTCTCTGCTCCTGAGTTGGTTTCTGATAATCTAAATCCCTAAATCCAGTATCAGGGAGTAAGTGGTAGGAGGGAAGGAATATTCATTCAACTTTTATGTATGATCTTCCCCTCCAAATTTTAACATCCAGTGATATCAACAAAGATAATGTGAAAACTTTCCATTGAACAATTTTCAGCTTCTTTAGCTGAAAGAATGGACCCTCATATCACTATATTGATTGTAACCGGCACCATTTTGGATGAGGGGCAGAGCCGCAAATTCATACAAACCATCGTAGGTATTTCACAAGGTGCTAGAGAATTTTGATGGACATTTTTGCCTTATTCCACTTTACTTACACCAGAGGGAAGGAAATACTTATAAAGTACTTAATGTGACAAGGTGAATAGTAGTATTTATATTTTAAATCCTGTTACAACAAATATTACCCCACTTCACCAGAAAAAAAGCAAAGGAAAGGAAAGGAAAAATGAGAAGAAAGAAAGAAAATAAGAAAGGAAGGAAGAGAGACAAAGGAAGGAAGAAAGCCCATACAACAACTAAAACAGGATCTAACAGACAACATAATTGTAATTTTTAAGAAACAAAAACTTACTGTAATAGGAAAACTTTAGGACCTTCTATCCAATGAAGTCTTACAAAAGCATTATATCTTTGCCATGTTTCTGACTTCTTCCCCCTATGCAACTTAATATAAAGAATCCCAAATTTATTACTATAAATAATTTTAAAGTGTGTCAAACCAGCTAATGCATGCTTTATTTTTATTACTCTTGATCATCATATAAAAGACTTGTACACTTGGCAAGCACATTTCTTGAGATGTTAAAAAGGGCACTTAAAAGCATACGGATTTGTTGGGAGATTATGTTGTGCTAGCCTAGCATAGACAAGTAAATTTCAGATTCTAGTTGCTTTCAGCACTTCTTTTTACTAGCGCTAAATAGTTTATTCACCAACATACTTGATAATTATAGTTATTACTGAATATCAAAGTAGATTAAAATATTTCTAACTATTTAAAAATGTTTGTATAAATGAATGTTTCTTAAAGTCATTTTCAAAATTGATAATGCATCAGTATGGGTGCATTATGGATCTGGGGTAGCTGGGATTTTGGCTTCTCATGAAATATTTTGGGCACGTAAACCACTGCATATAAATTTCTAATTCTGCAACTATATTAGAAGCAGTAATTCAACCATCACATCTTTATTTGGAAATACATGCTGTAGAGTTTTTCCATGCTGTGTTTGGTTTTGATACATAGTATTTCAATGAGAACCGATGCATAAATACACTTAGAAACACTTTAGTGTTAATATTTAGACATTGGGAGGTAATTACTGAGTACTAAACCAGCAGTGCACTAAAAGAGAAATTTTAAAAACAGAATTCAGTCAGCTGGTTTGACATGCTCAATTAGTCTTTGGATAGTATGCAGTTACATTATATGTAAAACATTTTTCTAAGCAGGACAGATTTCTTTGATTTTGTTCTTATAGTGTCCCTTGTTCTTATAGTGTCCCAGAATAGAGTTAAAGATTAAGTAAAGATCTAATACCTGATTAAACTACTTTTAACAAAGAAACACAATCTCTTGTCAGTTTATTAATATCACAGAGAACTTTAGTACTACGTACTGCAGTTATGTTTTTATAAAGAATAAATCAGAATTATTAAGTTGCTAACAGGACTACTGGCTATTATGTAGTTTAAGTCCAAATCATTGCTTAATATTTTTGAATGGGTATGAATCTTTGCTTTTCTCTTTTGGATTCTGTATATATTGGCTAATTCTGTTATGTGTTCTTGACTTTTATGTTACTCCTGTCATTTGTGATTAGGCCTTTATTTTCCATGATTTCTGAAACCAAAATTACTCTACAGAGGTTGGAATTAGTAGTAGTTCTTTACTATCCATTGAATACATATTTGGGGATGTTAGCAAAATGAAAATACACATTTCTCCTATCCATGAGACCATCCTCATGAATGCAACTAATAAAATCATCAGATTGTTTTACACTCCAGATTTTCGGTTTCATATGTGCCATGGTTATCTGAGCTTATGTAGAAGAATTTGAACTTCGTAGCTTATGTAGAAGAATTTTACTTTAGGTGAGGTTAAAAAAAAACAAAAAAAAACAACTTTAAAGTGGTTCTAGTGATTTGCTTACTCCCAGCCCTTTACTTGCCTGGTGAGGGTTTTACTATGCATATAAAGATTACATGAAGTTTGACATTTTGGTAAATTTAACCAGAAAATGAAAATTTCACAAGTTACAAAAATAGGGTATAGTCCAGAATGATTGGATTCCTTTCCCTCTCATTCAAATCCATTTTTACATATAGACAATGTCCTAGATTCCCTTTCCATGGCTGTGTATGGGAAGCAAATAGTCTCCTGCATTTCCCCATATGATGACATCAGAGAACACATCCTCCTCTTGAACCAAGAGGAAACATCCATAATACTGATCTAGATAACAACAACCACAACAAAAATATGGTTATGAGAACACCCTGGAAACATTGTTACTGTTAGTGATGCTAAAATACTGCCAAAGCTCTATGATTAGTAATGTTCATGACTGAAGAGAATTTAAAACTTGAAAGAAAAGAGATTTAAAAAATCAGATTATTAAGGCAAAAATTACATTGCCCTTAAATTGATATAAAATCACAGAAAAGTACTTTAACTTTCATTTGCTTAGATTAAGTACTTTTCATAACTGAATAAAATGTAAAGCAGGGAGTTTTTTTATGAAGTAAAGTAGAAAGAAATTCAAAGTTATATAGATAGGTATGTTTTACTACCACATTCTGAGATGCTCAAAAAATTAGATGAAGTGAAAACATCATACAAACCTCAAGGTTTGAGAAAATAATTTTTTTCATAAAATGAAAATTATTATTATTAGCATTAAATGAGAAAATAATAAACTGAGCCTCTGAGTCCTTTATTGTATATAGGTTTTCTTATAGTTGTATAAGCTGGTAGATTATTGAGTGTTTTGGAATATACAGTAAATTGATGATTAAAAAGGCTCATTGAAAAATATTCATTGAAGACATATATATTCTTGAGTCAAGGGAAACACTGGTTCAAGTGGTATCCCATAAAATAAACCATTATGTCAGACAATGGTACAGAAAAATACAAAACAAATTCCATTCAGAATCCACTGTGAAAGTCAGACATTTCTGTAAGAATTATCATTTCATTTGAAACATTTTCCCACTATAGTTAATCAAATCAAAATCTCCATTAATTGTAAGGAACAGAGTATTTTATGTGTTTCTAATAGGTGAACTCCCACAAAAACTGGGATGCAGAAGTTGGGACCTTTGAGATAATGGAGAACTTACAGCCAAGAGCAAATCAACGGAATCACCAGAGGGATAAGAGCCAGAGTAGTATCTATTCACAAATGTATTTTATCATTCTTTACGCCAGGCACTATGTAAGTCTAGGTGATAAAATGGTGAGCCAAGTCATAGAGGGGTGACCGCACTATGGGGAGTATAGATGTAACATTAATTATATAAGTCACAATAATTGAAAATAATGAAAACAAATAATCACACTAAGAGGTACGTCATCATAAACTAAGAGGAGTTCTCAGAAACAAGTGTTGGCAGATCGCTAAGTACGTATTATAGAGGATCTTGATGTTGACCTGCAGGGGCTCAGGGATGGTTTCTCTGTGGAGATAATGGAGCTGAAATATGCAGATGAGGAGGTGTTATCCAGGTAAAGGAAGAGGGTATAGAAATGGAAGGAATTCCATTATGAAGTAGGAGCCTGTGCAAAGGCCTGTGGCTAGGAAAACAGGCACGCTAGAGGAACCAAAAGGCCACTGTGACTGGAGTGGAGAAAGGAAAGTGGATGGTGGTGCAAGATGAAGCTGAAGAGGTAAGCAAAGCCGGGTTGTACAGTGTGGCTAGTCTTCAATGCTTTTTTTCAGGTCCTAGACCATCTAGGATGGAATCCCAGCCCTCTCACTTGCTGGTATGATTCTTGAGCAAGTTCTTTAATCTTTTTGTGCTTTGATTTTGTCATTCGTGAAATGAGGATAATAATGTTATCTGCCCTCAGATGATGTTAGGATTAAATAAGTAATAAAATATTAGAGTTTATTATTTATCACATTTGTATTTGCATTATTTTACGTACTATATAGTACATGATAGCAATATAGTATAACGCTATTATTTGTCACTTTGCCTTGTTTATTTTGTTTTTATTAAGATGAAAGGCTTTTATGTATGTTTTTTATTGTCAAGGCAACAATTCAATATAGGAAACAAATGATTACAGGGGGAAAGGGAAAAGTATAGGTGAGGTGTTTTTGAATAGGTAAGAGACAGTGGGATTAAGTACACAGGGAATTAATTGCTCTTAGGATCAGGGACTGGTAGAAGTAGATGGTTAGATCTGATTATGGAAAGATGAGGAAATTTTATTCTAATTGCTTCTATTTTTTAATTGAAATAAGAAGCTAGGTCATCAGCAAAGGGGAAAAATGAGCAGGGGTTAATGGAGATTTGAAGAAAGAGAAGAAAGTAGAAATAACTCTCCTAAAATATAGAGTTAATTGGCTAAGGAATGTGGTACGATTGCTGGGCATCTTG
Organism: Mustela nigripes; assembly: GCF_022355385.1. NCBI lineage: Eukaryota > Metazoa > Chordata > Mammalia > Carnivora > Mustelidae > Mustela > Mustela nigripes. The sequence goes on along the minus strand of NC_081560.1, from coordinate 55,854,248 downwards.
AAGAGCCTATCTGAGGTTTGTAATCATGACTTCAGAGGAAGACCAGTTATATCATTTTTATATAGGCTTAGTTGCAGGAAGAGAGCAGATGTGAGTTATATTTAATTAGTTTTGTAATTTTATCAGAGGAATGTGTTGAAGGAAGAAAGGGACAAAGTGACTAGAAGTATTTATGGGCTGGATATATGTGCCCCCCAAATTTATAATGTTGAAGCTCTAACTCCTAATGTGACTGTATTTGAAGACCTTTCATCTGGGAGGAGGTGATAAAGGTGACAAGAAGTCGTAGGGGTATGACCCTAATCTGATAGGACTAATGCTCTTATAAAGGGGGACGAGATATAAGAATTCTCTAATTCCCTAGCCTTGTGTGTATACACTCAGAAGAAAGGCCATATAAAGACCCTAGGAAAAAGACAGATATTTGCAGACTGAGAAGAGTGCTTTTAACACAAACCCAACTCTGCCAGACCTTAATCTCAACTTCAGACCTTAATCTCAGCCTCCAGAACTAGAAAAGTAAATTTCTGTTGTTGAAGTCACCCAGCCTGTGGTACTTTGTTATAGTAGCCTGAGTGCATTAATATACCAGGGGAGTATACTGGGGGGAGAAAAGTACAAGATATCTAAAAGTATATGCAAGGAAGTGAATACAGTGATGGACCCTAAAGTCTAACCAGATAAAGAGGGAAGGAATATGGTGATAGGAATGAGTGATGGATAGCAAAAGTTCAGTAAGATCAATGAATTGGAAATCTTGGTTGTAGTTGGGGCGTTAACTGGAAATTAGGATAGTAAGAGAATAGGATGTTTGACATTATGGAATAGATGTCTTATTGAAAATGGCAAGGCCTAGGAATATGACTGTAAGTGGAAGACAGTCATTTAAGACGAGGAATCAGAACTGAAATATCAAGATATTGAACGGAGTGTCTGTATGTATGGCATTGAAATCACTAAGAATAATTACTGGAGGAATGATAGAAAAGCAGAACTTCAAAAGGCAAAATACTCAAGGAGTGGATGTAGACCTAAGTAGATGGATTTGAGTGATATTTAGAATCAAATCAACAGGAATTGGTCATGAAAAAATAACTAACTAAATAAAATAAAGTGAAATGGAGGAAGGTTAGGGCGAGGGAGCCATTAAGGATAATTCATGGGTCTCTGACGTGAGCCACTGTATGAATCATTGGTAAGTTAGAGAAGGCTGGGAGAAGATCGGAAGTTTGATTTTGGATATATTAAATTTGAAGTGAACTTCCAAGTGAATATTTAAGTGAAGATATTGAGTAGGTGGGCTAATAATTTTGGTCCAGTGCTCAGTGGAGGGCTTATCTTAGAAATAGAAATCTGTGAAGTATCTGATGATGGGTGGTAACTGAATCCACAAGAGTGATGGCATTGCCTTGGAAGCAAGTGTGGAAAGAAGAGAAAGAGAAGTCTAAGACTGGGCCATGAATAATTTTAATAATTGATGAGCAAGCTGAGGAGTAGGAGCATTCAAGGGAGACTGATTAGGAAGTGGAAAGAGATAAATAAACCAGTGGAGCATGAAATCACAGAAACCAAGAGAAGAGAGTGTTTTTATTCTTATTTTTATTTATTTATTTATTTGTTTATTTATTTATTTATTTTAGAGTGTTTTTAAAATGAAGATGTAGCCCATAGTGTTTAAAGTTGACCAGGGGTCCCATAGTCTGAGAGCATAATAATGTCTTTGAAATTAGTGACATGGAGGCCATGGTGACCTTAGTAAAAACTTCTTAATGAACTAAGAAAGTGGAAGATAAATCAGAGATAGGTTATTGAGGCAGAGGTGAGGCCAAAGGAGACAGCAAGGTAGACCACCATTTCAAGAATTTTGCTTGCTAAAGGGGAAGAAACATGTAGAAATGAGGGATCAGTGGGATTAAGGATAGAGGCACATAGTATATTATACATATGTATATATTTGTATTGTTTTGATATATATATATATATATAAATTTTTATTTTCAAGATGATGAAAATGAGCTTATTTAAATCTGAATGAAATATATATATAATTTGGAATTTTAATATGAATTTAGTATGTCAGCGAGAAAAACATAACGTAAATGATGGTGGAAAAGTAGGAGGGGATCGGATCCTAACTGCAGGTGGTAAAATTGATCTTAGGAGGACTAACATTTCCTCTAGTGTAACAGGACTGCTTGAGGACTCAGTCTCAGTCATCTTACTGTGTTTATCTTTTCTCTCTGAGTGTGATCTAATCCTTTCTTACAAGAAAGTATTGTGGAGGGTGGGTGCATTGGGTTTTACGTTTCAAAGCATCAGTGAGACCCAAGGAGTACACCAGTTCCGTCTTTTCTGAATGCAGGCTTGCATGGTGTAAGAGAGGAAGCAGCTACCACTTGAGCAGATTGTGGAAGAAGCAGCCCTCTTCAAGGCTTTGGCTGTGGAAAGGGGGTGCACTCAGAAAAGACAGGGAAAATGTAGGGGTGTTTGCCATTAATGAGAACACAGTGGAAGCTTTGGGTGGATCAGAATCATAATGACCCGGAAAAGATTTGTTATTGCAAGAAGATAATTTTCAGCCCCAGATGAAGCAGTTTTAGAAGCAGTTTAGCAGAATGGTGGAGGTTACTTTGGAAAATTATAAAGTGAAAGGCACACTCCTTTCTCAAGGAATTTGGCTATAAGAGAGAGGAGAAAAATAGAAATCAAATACTATTTGACTTTTTTCCCTCTATAAACTAGCTAATTATTTATGTGATTTTTACTTCCATGTTGTTTCTTTTTATTTATTTATTTATTTGACAGAGAGAAATCACAAGTAGATCGAGAGGCAGGCAGAGAGAGAGGAGGAAGCAGGCTCCCTGCTGAGCAGAGAGCCCGATGCAGGACTTGATCCCAGGACCCTGAGATCATGACCCGAGCCAAAGGCAGCGGCTTAACCCACTGAGCCACCCAGGCGCCCCTCCATGTTGTTTCTTAACATGATTTCTATTCAGGTTGATGTTTTTAAATAAATTCTTTATTTTTTAAAGTTATTGTTAAATTCCAGTTGATATACAGTATAAAATTCATAAATAATACTTTCTAAAATCCTTTCGTCCAAGCCATGTCATACTTTTCCCTCCTGCCCAGAATATCCTTTAAAATTTTTCTCTACCTTTATGATCACAGCTCTTCCTATAAGACAAATTCAAATGTACGTTTCAATTTTCTCTTTGTTTTACATCTTCATTGTGAAATAATTAGTGTTTATTGTAAAACCATTTTCAAAAAATATGAAATTATAAATTTAAAATAACCATGCAATACTATCACTCAGTGATATCATAATGTGTCTGTTATTTTTAACACTAATACTTCCAAAGTTGATATCTTTCTCTTCTACTCAGTATTTATAATAGCAAAATTTTAGTGGCTGACTAATATTCCGTGGTATAGATTTACCATAATTCACTTACACATTCTCCTAGTATTAGCTAACTTACGTAATTTCTAGTTTTCCTATTGTAAATAAAACATCTTTTATATAAATGCTTGCCTACAAGCATAGTAACACCTTTAGGGCAAAAATTCTTTAAGTATATTAGTAATTGAAAGGGTAAATGTTTTTTTAAAGGCTCTAAACATATATAGAGATGGATTATTTTCCAGGAATGCTTTAATAAATTATCTTCTCCTGGGCAGCATTTGTGAGTTATGAAGTACCGTTGCATTGTTAGCATAGAGTATTGAAAAAAGAAATCCAATTTCCTGGGTGAAGAAGTGTTTTTCCATTAGGATTTTCATCAACTTTTATTTAATTATTAATTTCGTTGAATATTTTTTCTTATAGTTATTGATCACTGGAAATTTTTCTTCTTTGTATTGTCTTTCCATGCCCTTTCGCTGTAAAACATAGTAGTTTTTTTAAAAAGTGTATTTGTTTTAGTTGAATTGTAAAAGATCATTAGTATTATGAATCCAATTACAGAAATTCATTACATGCTAATTATATTGCTTGTATTATATTTATTTCATCCTGTTACCTTCCTAGTAAGATATATTGCACCTATCATAATCTTTACTTAATAATCTATCCTCAGGATTCCTTTAGCACACTAAAGTGTCACTCTTCAATCTTAAAATTTCAGTCTGTTTGGTCTTGTGTGGTTCATTAAATAGTTTCTCTCATATTAGTCGTTTATTGCCAGAAAGATAGTATTTTAAGAACTGTTATAGGAAATATGTTTTTCACGATTCCCACATTTAAAAATGGTATTGTGTTATTTGACTTCTAGTTTGCTTCTGAGATTATCATTATGTATATGCTCATCAAAATGTGTAACAAATTAATCATTGTATGTTGGTTACCATACATCCTAGAAAAATTTATGTATATTTAAAGTCCTAGGGAATAGATTATTTTTCTTGATATATCTTTATGCTTATAGTAAGATGTAGGAAAAAAATACCCCTGGGGTATATTAAAATCATTTCAAAAGTTTTAGGTTTCTATATTAAAGAAATATCTTTGTGTATGTTACTTGAATCTTGATCTTAGGAGGACTTGATCTTAGGAGTTAAGTGAAAGGTGGTGTGAACCATCTGATGAATGATTTTTTTTCATGTCTAGCAACCCAACTTTTCTGAGCATGCTGGCTTTATAAGGATTTATAGTTCCTTGCCTTCATGCTGGAGTTACTTCAGCTTTCCGTGATGCATTCCAACTAATCTGGAGGTTAAGGCATTCCTTGATCATGGATAGATCTGATTGCTATTCAGCCCTGGAATTCTTTATAAAATTCCAGAACATGGGCTAAAAATTGACTTAGGGAATCCAATAAAGTTGCAAGTCTTGGCAGTCATCCAAGCTAAATTTATAGACTGGAAGAAATATGGGCCTTCCATTGTTCTCTTTTTCACCTTTCTGGGTTTCTTTTGTGTGTATGTGAGTGTGTGAGTATAAATTTATCATTTTGCTGACAATGGAGTGGAAATAACCATTAAGAAAATCCAGCTAAAGAATTTTCACTTTGGATCTTCCCTGGTCTTTCCAAATTTTAACCCAAACCTGCACCAAAGTGAATTTCTTCTTCCTCTGTAGGGTGTTGTTTTCATAAAATAAGAAGTTGTTCTTGAAAATGAATCATGCTAGTATAACAGCTGCTATATATATATTTGCCAGCTAGGTACAACTCCTGAATCCCTGTTCTTCCCCTTGCTCTGTAGGAGCCTTCTTTTTGAGACATGATCTGATAAAATGTTATCATATATATTGTTTCTGTTCATTCTCAGAAAAGGCAGTGGGGTCAAGAAAAGAAGCTCTGAAGGCCTCTTAGAGACTTGAATCTTTTTGTGCACACCTGATGCTCTGTAGTACATGGAGATCCAGGCAATCCTCCCATATCTGAGCATTGAAAACCTGTCTTATTTTTACAGAATGGGTTTGCTGTTGTAAGGCCCCCAGGCCATCATGCTGAAGAATCCACAGCCATGTAAGTACCAGGGACTGTTGCCCATCTCTAAGCACCACGGTTCCTGGCAGTCACCTGCCCCGTGCATGTCTCTGAAGCCTCTAATTGTTAGCAGATGGACTGAAAAATCTTGCAAGGTACTCCCAGAAGCAGATTTATGGCTTCAGAGATCATATAGCATTTTAAAAAATGCTCTGAACATTATTTATAATGGTTTTCCTGGCTGATTTGCTTTCTTATTTCTCTGTTCTTCTCTATTCCACAGGGGTTTCTGCTTTTTTAATTCAGTTGCAATTACCGCCAAATACTTGAGAGACCAACTAAATATAAGCAAGATATTGATTGTAGATCTGGTATGTATTCCTGGACAGAGCTGCATTTTCAGTGACTCTAGATAAAAGGGAGTGTATTTGTATTTCTCTATTAGGTTGTCCTGCTTTTAGCGCTTGCAAACAACTGACGGGTGTGTTTCCTTTGAATGTGGAAACTCATTAAATTCAAGATTGCAGTTCTGAAACCATAAACATTCACGTTTCACTTTCATGGTGTTAACTGCAATTTAATGAGAAGAAGGCGCAGATCAGGGCAACTTTTATGATCCTTAAATGAATTGATACTTCCACAGTTAAAATAACCCAACAGAACCTGAATTTACTTTTCCCTACAGAATATAGACTTTAAATAGTCAGATGTGCTGGAAAGAATGCTGTTGCTTTGGTAACCAATTGGCCATTTCCCTTGGTTAGCAATCATGTTGCTTGTTGTGCAACAGTGGTATTATTAAAACAAGTCAGCATGTCATTCTTTCTGAAAAGATCTGAGATCATGTATGCCAGTTTGGGATGACTCCCGGCAGGAACCCTGAGTGATTAAAAGTCAGAGGCATTAGATTAGTCTTGCATTTTAACATGATGCGTTCTTACACAATAGAGTTATAATTTGCTTAACAAATGGCTTGTTTAAATGCAGATGACACTTGGCATGTTGTCTATAGTATATTCATGAATAATGAGCTGGAGATCTGCCCCATACAGAAAGGCCAACCCAGGAAAGGGCGAAAGAGAGCTGACTGGTGATTTATGAGCCCCGTTTTCGGTTTGCCTCTAGTTCACGAGGAGGTGTAATAGGTTGTCTGACAAAGCATAGACAGGAAATGAACCCTGGCATCCAAAGAGAACCTGCTACATCTGCACTTAATTAATTTTTGCAGGTGATAAAAGATTTAAAGGCAAAATATGTTAAAAGTTTTTTTGAAGTGCAAGGCTTAATAGTCTAAATCTTGTTCATATCTGCACTCATAATTAAATCTTATTCTTATTGGGAAGTCGTGGCCTCACCATCCAGCCCTCTGATTCAGTTAAGCAAGTAAACTAAAGGGTTTTTAGAAAGTATGAACAAAGCCATGTGAAGAAATACTTAGTTGAGTTGAAAAGAAGATAAAAAGAATGAAAGACTGATAACCATTTCTAATGGTTGGTAGGAATGGATGTTTTCCACATACTGTAGTGTCGCTACCCACAAGTACTTTGGTGCTAAGAACTTTCCATGTATTTTCCAAATATGGTAGAGTTTCACTAAAGGTCATAGTTCACCATTAAAAAAAATGTGTTGAAGGCCTAGATATACTACAAAAGCAAGGTCTTTAAAGGTCTTAAAATTTTATAAAAATGAGAACATCAGTACCTCTATTCCTATGTACATACAAAATGACATTTTCATTAATTGGTATTTATAGATTTGTATGATTCTAACATAGTAAATTTAAAAAATAATTTAATACAGTTCTAGTACTATAACTTCTGCTAGAAACATAAGCCAAGAACTTAGAGAAAGGATAGCAGATGAAGACCAAGGATTGTGGAGAAATTTTTCTAAGCTTTCTAAATTTGTCAGAATTATGCAGGAAGGAGATTGGTAAACTGTCCTATCCTTAGAAATCTTTTAGTATTACTTCCTAAGAAATCTACTCTGCTGTCATTTTATGGTTCTATGGAGATAGCAATTGTTAAGAGTCTCTGTGAAAGCACATTTGTGATAACCAAACTCTAAAGTAATGAATTATACAACAGTCTTAGGAGCTAAAATGGCTTGCTTGTGATAGATTTGTCTGTAAAGTTTTTTTTTATATATTTATTATATATCTATGTTAAATATGTAATGTTTATATTCTTATATATTAATACAAGACTGCTCTAGATAATTCGATATGATTATAAAATAAGTTGGTTGGAAGCTCCAAGGAGTGTCCTGTAAGCTTACCGGCCTTTGATTGTAAATTTGCTCTGTTATCCAATCATTAAGGATACTGATTTCCCAGCAGGCTGTAGTAGAGGAGAAGTTTTTGTTTCAAATCCTCTAAATAAAAGTTCTGTCCAAAGGGTTGCCTCTGAGATCACCACCAGCCCGCATATTCTTACTTTCAGGTCTTCCAAATTCTGCAGCTGCAGGGATACTTTGAGGAAATTCCCTTGTTTCTTCCAGCTGCTGAGAAGGAAGTTTTAAAATGCCACGTGGCGCAGAAACATCCGTTCTCCCTGGCTGACAGGTCTATTCTGCAAGTTAGCAAAGGAGGAGTAAAGGTTCTTCAATGGCAAAAGAATTTAATTCCTGCATACCCAAAGTCACATACTTTAGCTCATCAGTGTGAATTGGCTCCACAGATTCTTGGGCCAAGAGAGGGCAAAGCTACTCCATTGTCCAGCGACTAGTTTCAGCATTTTTACATGCCTAGTAAATAGAGTGCCAGAGCTCTAATTCACCGCTTATTTGGGGCGACAGCCAAATTCAGGGGCACTGAATATTTTGGGCAGGAATGATTCTAGTTGATGTGTGGAGCTTATTCATTCCAGTTCTCTTTCTGGGGAGAGTCCAGAGACATTCAGATTGGTGAGGAAAGGGAGCAGGTGCACTTGCTTTTCAACTCACAAAAGATTCTTCATTGTGTTTGGGGCATGAACCATCCCCGAAAGTAGGATTTGCATGTATGATTCAGGTAGCCTTTATGCAATGTGACTTTCAGTTGAAAATAATACCTTTTAGATTTAATTTATTAAAAAGTCACATCATGTGACCTAGATTTGGGGTAAATTCATTGTTAGTTAAGCACCAAATTTAATAATTGTCAAAAGTGCCTATACTAAATAATTATAAGTGACAAAGTAGCTGGTCAAATAGATGATTTATTTAAAGCTCTTTTAACATTATAATGAGAATATATTGGCTCTAAATCCTTATAGAAAATAAATTTTCACAGTATATTTTTAACCAATAAAAATATTGAAATGATTTTTCAGCATTTCCCAGTATATTTTAGAAATAAGGTCAGTTTGAGTCCTTTAGTATTTCAGTTCATCTCATTACCGTAGTAATTCCTCACAGTCACCAACAATTTTCTTACATTAGTTTAGTATATATTTGTTGTTATGGAGAGAAAATTCTGAGATCATACCTGAGTAGTAAGTACTTTTTATAAATATTTTGCAGCAGAGAAAGCTGAAAAAGTATTCTCAAGTTTACACTATAAATTGTTGCCCAAAACTGAAGGCATATTTAGGTTTACCTTTATTCCTAAATACTTTGTGAATATGAACATGAAACCAAAGATTATCCAAGTATTTTCAGAATGGATTTATGTATTTTAATGAATAATGTCTGTTGAACCTTTACTAGAATATAGGCAAGATTATATTTCTTATTCAGAAGTATATGTAATGAGTACCCAACATGTTTTTCAAAAATAAATGATTTTATATCTAAGACAATTCATCATCTTTTATTTGACCTTTTTAAATAAACCATCACAGCATCACTACGGAAATATAAGTAATCAAGGCATTATTTTTCTGGTTTTCAAAGTGTAGACCCATTAAGGGCCAGAGCAAATTTTTCTTACAATGCTGACTAAAAATTCTATCATGTAGTAAAAATGCAGACATTTCTTCCTTGTTGTTTTTCATAGTATCTTGTTTGTCCACCCTCTCGGTATCTAGCAGCAAACTCAAAGACGTGAGTTTGTTTCATTTTTGTTCAGGTAAAGGAAAATAGTTTTAGTATTCTGCCTTCTTTTTATTTTTTATTTTTTTGATCATTCAGAAATCCAGGCATTAGTATATTTTCAGTAAGTTATTTTTTTTTCCCCTGATGTGTATGCCTTGAGCCATAACAAATTTCTGGTTGCATACCTTCCCCAATATTTTATGATTCCTTAACTGATTTTGGATATGTGTATAATGTAAGAAGAGGGGATGATTAGTGTATGTCTACACTGGATAATAAGTTCAATGCAGGCTTTCAGAATCCAATGAAGGGAGGCTTTGGTGGTATTTAGTGAGAGAGTTTTGGACTAAAGATTGAGGTGAAGACAAGTTATATAAACCTCAGTAAGGAGCAGTGATGACCACCACCTTACTTCACAGATTTGCTAACAAGATCAAAGAGGTAATGAATATTAAGTATAAATTAATATATGATGGCTATAAGTTTGGCCTTGAGTGTAAGAAATAGATTCAATTTCTATTTTATTTTATTTCTATTTTATTTTGTTCAGGAGATACTAGGAAACATATTATTTGAGCTTCTTAACACTTGAGGTCCTCCAGTGAAGACATTTTCAAAAATGCTATTATTAGTTTTATTTTTTATATCTCTTTCAGCAATTCCAGTATATGTCTATATCATAAAACAACAGAACCAGCAAATAACTGTAAAGAGTTAAATCATTATTATAACAAATGTCCTAAAAGTTTTTTCATTCATTTTAATGTTATAGGAATTTTTTTTTTCTTTTAAGGGATGGTGTGGTATGGAGGTGGGGGGACAAAAAAGAAGAGAAAGGAGGCTAAGGAGGAGAGCCATGATAGAATATCAAAATTAGGTAGATTGGACAAGTTTGCATGAAGCTCTGTGCCATCTTTTTGCGTGGCCCAAGTGATTTAATAGCTGATGAGCTCATGCTCCTGTGTCTTCAACTCTTGCCATCACGATTTTACCAAAATAAAGTATGAAGTCTTTTTTGCATCTGGCGTCTCTTTTGAAGTAATTCTAACTGCTGAGGGATTGCTAACTGAACTGAATGCTCCAAGAAGGCCAATTTACTCAGCTGGTTGCAAAGCCTTTGACCTTAATGGTGGGACTTGGCAAATCAATGCATACATGTATGTTTAGTGTTCTGTCAAGAATTGTGAAAATGCTCTGTAAGCCATAGATCCTTCTGCAGAATACTAGTTTGTAGTTTAAACATTAGTCTTTCTTCAGAGGCCAATGAGGCTAGTTAATTAAGCCTGAGGGGTTATGAACTGTTGGCAGTTAATAAGTCATAAAATTCCTCCATAAAACAGGATGCGAGATTCCATCACTGAAGCAAAGAGTACAAAGGGCCGGTGTATAAATATCTAATTGTACCAAAGGACTGGGCTTTCTCAATGACTGCTCATCTGGAGTCTCCAGGGCATGTTCGCTGTGGTTTCCTGATTTTTAGAAGCCAGTTTAAAAAATGAGTGCATTAAAGGGTAATTTGCCTGAAAGTTCAGGAAGTAAAGGGGGTGGTGTGGAAGCAAGCTGAACGGGAGAAAGAAGGAGGGACATAGTGAGAAGACAGAAAATGAGAAGGAGGGTGGGGTAGAAAGGGAGCTAGAAATAAGAAAAGTTGTCTCCACGCAGTGAACATGACTGTATTTGTCATCTGTTTTCTTTTCCTTGTAGGATGTTCACCATGGAAATGGTACACAGCAGGCCTTTTATGCTGACCCCAGCATCCTGTATATTTCACTCCATCGCTATGATGAAGGGAACTTTTTCCCTGGCAGTGGAGCCCCAAATGAGGTTCGGTTTATTTCTTTAGAGCCCCACTTTTATTTTTATCTTTCAGGTAATTGCATTGCATGATTACCCCTAATTTTCTTGTCCTTTGCTGGTGTTTTAAATTACACGAGATTACTGAATTGTCCCATGGGACCAAGAACCAGTGCAGAACAAGTGCATAACCCAGAGCACTGGTTGTCAAGCAAGGTTGGGCTGATTTGACATGTTGTTTGATGTTTGTTTCAAGAGCTCACATGTGTTTGTTTTCCTCTCTTTTTGCTTTCTTCCCTGCACCCTCCTCTACCCACTGTGTTGTGGGGTTTTCTGTTTGTTTGTTTTTTGTTTTTGTTTTTGCTTTTGTTTTTTTCTTCCTAGGTTGGAACAGGCCTTGGGGAAGGATACAATATAAATATTGCCTGGACAGGTGGCCTTGATCCCCCCATGGGAGATGTAGAGTACCTTGAAGCATTCAGGTTGGTACTTCTTTTTCTGAAACTAGCAAATTAGAAAAGAAATGTCCATTGAAACGACACCAAATGTAAAAGAGAAATGTAAGCTTTAAATAAGGGAAAGTGGCTAAAGGAGCCATTCCATTAAACGTTCAAAAAACATTTTGTTTTGGGACCTGAATATAGCTCCAAAGCCACATAAAGAATATGTGTAAGAAAAAAGGTACATCAAGACCTACTTGTAGTTGTACAGGTATATTGGCCAATGGCCCAGGCATTCTACGCCCTCTCTGCCAAAATGAGAAGGGGAAAAAATTTATTAAGTAATTCTGGAAACTCGTGCCTATTCTACCAATATTGTCATGTAGAATGGACATTAGCATATTAGATGCTCCGATAAGGCCTTCATTACCCACATAACTTTGTTGAACAGGCATTTCCCAAACTTCACTGGACTACAGATTTCATTTTTCATATAGCACCACTCAATATTCTTGGTTCTGCAGAGCTAGCTTGCTTTTGGAATGTTGGCTTAGGCATCTCATTTCATGGGAGAGTAAATGACTTTTCTCTTTCATAAAATATTTTACCTCTCACATTAAACATCAACTGATTAATTAGTAGTTTTCAGTTTCTGTACAAAATGCATCAAGTAATTTAAATGTATATTTATATATATATAGTGTATTTTGCTACTTGGTCCTTCTAAACAAAGAACTTTTAAAATTAAGCAAGTAATGCAACAAATCAAAAGCTTTCTTTTTGAATATTGAATTTTTTTTTTTTAGAAAAAGGCATATTTTATTGTCTAGCGTTAAAAAAATATTTTCAGTTCTTGGAAAGGACTGTTTTACAGAGAAATATCAGATTGTGTAATACATAGTCACTTGCAAGATTTTAGGAGATTTTAACCCTTTGGTAATGCATGATTTTGGGGTGTTTTGTTTAGTTGAAAACAAAAACCAGCAACTACATAAGAAACCTTAAAAGCATTATTTTAAAATTTATCATTTATAAGTTCCCAAGGGGGAATATCCTATTGCTAATACATTTGAAATGTAAGGAAATAATAGGGAGATTTTTCAGTAAGTGAGTGTGGGTGAGTTTCTGCTGTCCTATATATAATGCATACTTAAAATTTCTCATTTGAGAGTCATTTTTCATTTGAAAACAGGCCTAGGAAAAATGATAGAAAATCGCTTTTTTCAAGAGAATACGTTGAAAGTAAATATATTTGGTTTGGTTTTGGGATATTAAGGAAAATTCTACACACATTCCAGATTTTTACTTTGAAAATATATATATTTATATTCAAATATATACACTATTTATAGAAAAAATAGCTGAAATAACTTTACTTAAAGACTTGTGTTGTCTATGAAGATATTTTAGGTTAATTTACAATAAAACTAAAAAAAACTTCATTAAGAGACTTTCATTATTATTAAGAAATGATAATAAATAATAAATATTAATTATTAAGAGAGTTTCATTATTATAAATTCTGTTTACCTATATTTGCAACTTAAATGTTATTCGTATCTTAGAGGAACTCTAACGGGATAATAGACTTTAATATTATATCACATATGAATTTATTTGTTTACCAAGTTAACTTGATAACTTGCATGATACATTAAGTTCTCAATCTTCCTTAGTTTTTTATTATCATAATACTATTTGGGGTACTATGGCTTTACTTAAAAATGAATTATGCATACCCAGCAGGGAAGGAGAATTTATATTTTGTACTACTTGTTTGCACATCACAAAGTGAATGATGGGTAAGAATGTTTACAAAGAACCCCTGTGAACACAATAATTTTATTAAATAATTAAATAAGTATTAATATTAATTATAATAAAGTATATATTAACATATAACATATTATAACATCTATTATATAACATATATTGTAACATGTTAACATATATTAAGTATATGTTATGTTTTTTGAATGAAAATTAAGTGAATCAGGGCTCCTGAAAGTGACTTAATATCCTCAAGATTGGTACCTTCCTGTTGCCTGAATGTGGACACTTTATATTAGCAAACTTTTCTATAGTTTCCACTGCAGTTACCATTTCTAAGCTTAATTAGAGGAGGCAGTATTATTTAGATAGACTGCAGAAATGTAAAACTGCATCTTTTAATGTTCATAGTTATTTAGGAACCAGATTTAAACCATAATAATTAATTTTGAACTATACTGTGTTTGCTGTTCGACTTGTATGACTAGAAGTACTTAGGAGCTTCTCATAGAGGAATCAAGAAAGTAAGTCATACATTCAAAAAGATTCATACAACAGATTGTATTCCAGGCACAGTGATAAACACTTGGAATTTTGAGCTGACTTGCTCTCAAGAATCATAAAAGAAGTGATACTCACTGTTCTAGAAAATGGGTATGATTAGACATAGAGAGGATAAAATGATGAACTCTTCCTGAAGGGAAGTATTGTTCAGGAAGTATTGTTCAGACTGTACTTTCAAAGATGAGTGGGGGTTTTCAAGGGGTAAAGGAATTGGAGTGGGGGGTACTCATAATAGAGAGAATAGACTGTGAAAAGCATTTACACATGAAATGATCTTGCTATCTTGGCTTAAGAGCATAAGGGTGGGATTGCCTGGCAGGCATAGAGATCATACTCCATAAACTTTTGTTGGCAAAGAATGGGAATATATAAATTCCTTTCTAATCTGGGGCTTTAGTGAAATACACTCCAATATAATTTTTGATGTAGTATTACCTTATAAGCATATGCTTCGTAATATCATGTAGTTACCTTGTTTACCAGTATTAAAACTGGAGATCTTTTTGGCATCTTTTGTGGGTGTACAATATGGAGATGGTGGGAAAAGTAAATGGTGCCTTTTCTTTTTTCTTAATTTTTAATTGTTTCTGTACTGCGATAAGTATCTTTGAAGGGAAAGCCTCTCTCTGTGAAGCTATAGGGGGATGTAAGGAGGCTGCTTATTTTACCAGCCTACATTTGTCATGTATATTATTCTTGTTTCTATTATGTATTTTTTATGTAGCAAAAAGACTATTGCAGCAAACAAAAAGTTTTCATGTTTGCTATAAGTTATCCCCCAAATTACTGAAGGATATATTTAAGATTTTTCTTGAGTTTTAAAAATGTTCATTAATGTCAAATATCTTTTATGTGGAACTAAAAGGTATTCCAAGGCTACCATTTTAGGGGCACCTGGGTGGCTGAGGTGGTTAAGCATCTGCCTTCAGCTCAGGTCATGATCCCAGGGTCTTGGGAGAGAGCCTTGCATCAGTCTTCTTGCTCAGCAGGGAGCCTGCTTCTCCCTCTCACTCTGCATGCCTGCATGCTACTCCTCCTGCTTGTGCTCTCTCTCTCTGTCAAATAAATAAAATCTAAAAAAAATAAATAAATAAAGGAGGGGGAGAGGGAGTCCTGGGGGTCTCCTTCTTTCCTGCCACCAAGCCTACCATTTTATAAAATAATTACATTTTGATTGAGGTCTTACATTCTTACATGCCAAGTCTTAGATTAGAAATTTTATAAATATTATAGCTGGGGCGCCTGGGTGGCTCAGTTGGTTAAGTGACTGCCTTCGGCTTAGGTCATGATCCTGGAGTCCTGGGATCGAGTCCCACATCGGACTCCCTTCTCAGCAGGGAGTCTGCTTCTCCTGCTGACCTCTCTCCTCTCATGCTTGCTCTCTCTCTCTCTCTCTCTCAAATAAATAAATAAAATCATTTAAAACATTATTATTAAACATTATAGCTAATTCTTAAGTGCTTTGTATAAGGCACAGAACTTCTAATTGTAAAGGCCAGGGTGTGAACTCAGTTTATATCTCTAAAATCTTTCATACCACATTGCTGCTCTTTTCTACTATTCACGATTTAAAAGACCAAAGAGTGATAAAACACAATGAACTTCTACCAAAATGTAAGACCTTCATCCCAAGTCTAAGTCATAAATGTTTAGTACACAGCATGGCAAAAAAGGAGCTGTTAAGTAATATTGACTGAATAAATCAAAGAATAAATGAATGAGTCAAAGAAAGAAGGAATGATACTGGTTACAGTGTCATTGGAAACCCCTGGTATTAAGTAAACCTAGCAAAAGTCCAAAACCTAACTATCTCTTGGCCCTTCGAGAACTTTACAAGGAACTTTGAATACCCATTCATTTGCTTAAAATGTCAGATGTCTTTTCTTTATTCAATAAATATTTTGTCGAATGCCTCCTAAGCACTCTCTGTTTCAATCACTTCAAAATATTGTTTCCAGGGGAACCTGAGTTCCCCTCAGTCAGTTAAGCATCTGACTCTTGATTTTGGCTCAGGTCATGATCTCAGGGTCGTGATGGAGCTCCACATCAGGCTTCATGATGGGTGTGGAGCCTGCTTAAGTTTCTCTCTCTCCCTGTCTCCCTATACTCCTCCCCGTGTTCGTACACACTCCCTCTCTTAAAAAATCATATATATATATATATATATATATATATATATATATATATATACACATATTCATATGTATATTTTGAAGTGAAGTGAAATATACATATGTATATTTTGAAGGTATTCAACAAAAATATTTATTGAATGAAGAGAAGATATCTGACATTATAAGTATATATATATATATAGAGAGAGAGAGAGAGAGAGAGAGAGAGTTCCAATTGTTCTATCTCATCTATAGTGACTATATGAGCACTGGTCATACCATTTTTTTCTAAAGATGAATTTTTTAACGGTTCTGCAAATGTTGGAGTGATCATTTATATAAAAGCACTTAAATATTTCATAGTGGACAGGAGACAATAGCTCATGCTTCTAATTAAATTTAATGAGGACAGCATCTTTGAGTGTTTAAAAAAGTGAGTAGCAATTTCCAGTGTGGAAATAAGATACTAGCAGTTCTTGAAATTTGCCTATTTTATCCAATGAATGAATGAATGACAATCCCTTTGTGGCTTTTTAATTTCAAAAAATAAAATACAAACCCCTTAAATTCAGAAGCCTTTGTTGAAATAATAAATGACTCATTTGGCACACTATGACAACTAGTTAAAATAGTGGGATAGAACTATTGGTATGGGTTCCTTAGATTCAAACAAGTTGTGATTTAAAAAATAACAACTCTTGGGTCGCCTAGGTTGCTCAGTTGGCTAAGTGTCTGCTTTTGGCTTAGGGCATAGGTCATGACCCTAGAGTTCTGGGATCTAGTAGCAGCACTTTAGGGCTCCTTGTTCAGTAGGGAACTTGCTTCTCCCTCTTCCTCTGTTCCTCCCCCTAGCTCCTGCATGCAAACATTCTCTCTCTTTCTCAAAATAAATTAATAAAATCTTTTAAAAAATAACAACTCTCCAGGCCAGTGTGTTATAGTCTTTAGTACCATAATTAATGTATTGATGGTGAAGATTTCCAAAAGGCAAAGGATCTGTAAATACCAGTTATTCAGGAATATTTACCTCAGGGGAAAACTCTGAATGACTCTATCTCTCTGGGACTGTTAGTATGCCAAGTGAAAAAGGGGATTTGAGTGAGTTTTCTAATCTAGAAAATATATATCTAGTTGAAATTTTTGTTATGTTTTTATAAACTATTTTTTCTTTATTGACTTACGAAGTATCGCTAATCAAAATATTTGTACTTGCAAATGTAGCCTTTGCTAAAATACTTCAACCACATAAGAAAAGTAGAATGTTTAGAGTGCCTGGGTGGCTGAGTGGGTTAAGCCGCTGCCTTCTGCTCAGGTCATGATCTCAGGGTCCTGGGATGGAGTCCCGCATCGGGCTCTCTGCTCAGCAGGGAACCTGCTTCCTCCTCTCTCTCTGCCTGCCTCTCTGCCTACTTGTGATCTCTCTCTGTCAAATAAATAAATAAAAAATCTTAAAAAAAAAAAAGTAGAATGTTTAAAAATTTGTTACATATTTGTTACATCATCAAAGCAGTCCAATCACTTGACTACATACACCATGCTTATAGCCTGTATCTTTTTCACTTATCTTTGGTTCATACCTGTTTACTTTAATGATAAAAGCAAATTGAAAATCCATTAAAACAAGACTGACTGGAAGCTTGGCCAGATAGCATAGTTATTCTCAGTTCATCAAACTAGATTCTCTTCTAGATGTAGCATCTTTAAAATAGGAACCATGGAGGCACCTGGGTGGCTCAGTTGTTAAGCATCTGCCTTTGGTTCAGGTCATGATCCCAGAGTCCAGGGATCAAGCCCCACATTGGGCTTCCTGCTTGGCAGGAAACCTGCTTCTCCCTCTCCCACTCTCACTGCTTGTGCTCCCTCTCTCGCTGTGTCTTTCTCTGTCAGATAAATAAATAAAATCTTAAAAAAAAAATAAAAAAGTAGGAATCATGGCTTTCCATGATTCCTACCCCACTTGTGGCAAATGAAGAATATACATTTAACTTGAAAGCAAAGAACTGAGCCCTTTATTGTCATTATTTGTAGAGCAAGTGTTCATTAGCTAATCAGCAGGTCTAGTTTACCATGGAATGATTGGAGATAATTTTGGTCAGGGAACATTAATAAGTACAATATTTTATTTTCTCTATTCATTATTTTAACAAACATATCATTAATATTCTAATAAATTTTAGATCATTGGCATTTAAATGTTCTTGTCATATGCAAGAGGTTGAAAAAGAGGTTGCTAAATCTTGTCTGAGAAATGGAATGAGGGGTGCTTAGCCAGCTCAGTTTGTAGAGCATGAGACTCTTGATCTTGGGATTGGAATTCAAGCCCCATGTTGGGTGTAGAGATTGTTTAGATAAATAAAATCTTTAAAAAAAAAAAAGAAGAAATGAGATGAGATCATAATAAATATGTTCTCTTCTGTTGGTAATAGCAACTAAGTAAATATTTTTATGTCTGTTATTTATATTTTAATATAATTTAATGCTAAGAAAAGGGAAAGTAATATCATCATAAAAGTAACAACATAATGATAATAATAGCATAGTAATATAGACTATTCCCTGAAGACTTAATATTTGCTAGTAGCTCATTTCTTTTCATCTTTACAAGTAGTTGAGCTGAGTGCTTACAATTGGTACATGAGGATACCAAGCCTTTTTTGAGTTTCAGTGGTTTCCTGATGTCACACAGCTGGTAAATGATGATCAGGGACTCAGTGGCAACAAGTGTGAATGTGGAGACAGACTCCTTTGGCCCTAAGCTCTAAAACTAAAGTTCCTCTTTCAAGAGTAGGAGTGACAAAACAATAATGTAGTGAAAAATTCTTTGCAAATGCATTTAATCTATCGAACGTCTCATTTGGACATATAAATTGGTAGTACTATTTTAAAATTGAAAATAAGCCCTAGATTTTCACTACCCTTGTATCATATAACTCCCAAGCCACTTCTCGTTGTGCTTCCTACCTCATCTGAAATAATAAGGGAGACTATGGAATGAAACCCATATATTTTTCTTCCTTTTGAAACCAAACTATTTACAATGGGAAATATATTTTTCCCTTCTTTGTTAAAATAAATATTTTCTTTTTATGTATACATTTAGATTTTTTTGAAATGAGCATATAATTGAACCGGAGAAATACCAAATAAAAATTTAATGGAATATAGAGTGATAAATGAACATTTAGATTCAATTTTGAAATAAATAATGATTTGTTGTCATCTAAAAATCATACTCAATACTGCAAAATGATTTGGGGTCTTATTTTGTCTGTAAGAGCTGTGGTTGATGTTTCCCAGTCTTGGAATGGATTCTCAATTGTTAGTGACAACCACATATATTATGCTCATGATAGTATGTATTTTCCTAAGGATGTTGAAGACATTTTGGGAAAGAGGGTGGAATTTCTTGAAGCAATTTGCCAATATGAAATACTGTACATATCAAATTGGCCCTACTACCATCTTTCCCAGACCATTTATCATAGCTCACAAATCAAGCCCACATTTTCTCTTTCTAAAAGACTTGGCTAATAAAGAAGATGTGGGCTTCAAATCCGAACTTGTCAATCAATCTTGGGAACAAAGCAGTAATGATTTTCATCTATTGGTATTTTATTTCAATGAAGAGCAATGTATATGAATTTATTGCTGGTGTGAGCAACAGTTTTACTCATTGTCCAGATTCTTTTCTTTATATTCAGCATGTAGAAATGTTTTGAGAATTTTTATCAGAACAGGTCAGGAGAAAAAGATCCATAAGAATAAAGTTTAGAAAGCTGTCACTTCTATCTGCTCTTTAGTTTTAGCAACAAGTATAGTTTAACAATACTTTTTTTCTCTTTCATCTGTGCAACATATTGTACCAATTTTCATCAAAAAATTACAATTTCTATAGGTGTGTGTCTCTAGATACCCTTAGAATTCTGCTCTTTGACCCTGGGAGTAAAGTGATCTTATGCACACCTGTCTTCCTTAGAAAACTTGCAAACTTCATTTTTGAGCTGAGCATCAAAGAGATATGATATTATTGGACAGTATAGAGCTCAGGTAAAAAGTCCAGGAAGTATCTTGAGGTGCTTGAAGTTTTGAAAGATGAATTATATTATCTGCAGTGAAGAGCTATTTAAAGTAGTTCAAATGCTACAACATAGTTTTTATTATTATTTTAAAAGGTCAGATTCACTGTAAAAATTTTAAGACAACATTTTTCCCTTCTGACTTAGAAATTTTAAAGTCAAAAATTTCCAGGAATTTGTGTAACAATGGTACAGTTTTCCAAATAATAAGGACTAATTAAAAGAGTAGCTATGTGCAATTAAATCTTTTCCCTAGCCGTTCTAAGACAGCAATTTGTGTGTCTAGAAATGACTTGTTTTTATTTTCAAGATGGAACAATGGATTATAAAACTCTTGCCTTGCACAGAATCCTTTCAACATATGTGTAGTACTCAGAGATATCAAAAGATGAAAGCTTTCCATGAAATATTATGGAGCTTTTTAAGCCAGATCTTTTGCACTGTTGAACAACTCGGATAAATTCATTAGCATAAATATATCATTTTGTAAAAATGGAATTATGCATTTAATTATTATAAAAGTATAATTAAACTCTGGAGTCATACTTTTTCACAATTTTAGTGAATATTTAAGATTATGCTTCATTTACTGGTAAGATAAAACCAAATAGAAGTTATTCTATATTTCATTGGACAGCTATTTGTTAACCAAATTTCAATGCCTTTGGGTGTTTTCTTTTTTTAAATTTTTCTTTTTTTGAAGATTTTATTTATTTGTCAGAGAGAGAGAAAGAGCAAGAGAAAGCATAAAAAGGGGAAGGGCAGGCAGAGAGAGAACCAGGCTCTCTGCTGAGCAAGGAGCCCAATATGGGACTCTATCCCAGGGCCCTGGGATCATGACCATCATGACCAGAGCCAAAGGCAGCTGCTTAACCAATTGAGCCACTCAGGCTTCCCTTAGATGTGTTTTCTTTTCTTTTTTTTTTTTTTTTTTAAAGATTTTATTTATTTATTTGACAGAGAGAAATTACAAGTACACTGAGAGGCAGGCAGAGAGAGAAGGAAGCAGGCTCCCTGCTGAGCAGAGAGCCCGATGCGGGACTCGATCCCAGGACCCTGGGATCATGACCTGAGCCGAAGGCAGTGGCTTAACCCACTGAGCCACCCAGGCGCCCCTAGATGTGTTTTCTTAAAACTGAATAATACCCCTTCATTTCCATGATTTTATACCTGAAGTTTGCTATAACTAAATTTTTTGAGATACTAAATATGAAAGAAGAGATAAAATTTTTAACATACCATAAATTTAAATTTATAGTTCATTTTTTGAGAATGAGATAAATATAATGTTCACTAATAAAAATTCACTTATTAACCTTTCCAGATAGAGGAATCATCTTTGGGAAACTTCTCTTCACAGAAAATCTGTTCAGATACTACTTTTGAGGTTCAGGGCTGAAGTTTACACCATTTTCTGGGAGGTAGGACTTTCAGAAAGTAGTCCAAGTCTTTGCATGACATCAGACATCTGGATGATAGACTCGGTTTTCCGGACTTCATCCCAATGATTTGATGTCATGTAGATGAAGCTTGTAAATGAACATCTGTTCTCATTTATGCAGACATTTAAACTCCTCTGGCACTTTTCTAGAGGGTGAGGACTTTTCCTTGTATTTGTTACAGATCTGCCCATCTTTCTTGTGGGCACCACAGTCTTGGGACTGGTTGTCTAAACATCTACTCTGAAGAGCAGCATTGCTGTTGTGGAACCCTATGGAGGGCTGTGGGTTTATGAACTACATAACTTCTAATGGGAAAGTCTTAACAAAATAACTTTCTTGCCTTTACACTTCCATTATGTTTTGCATATACATTTCCATGATATTGTGCCATTATATTTTGCAATTTAAAAAGTGAGTAGGAGAAGAGGTACAATGGATGATTGAGTCACCTTTCAATCTTAGCAGAATTTTAAATCCACCTACATTTCAATTTGGAGATATTTTACATACCAGGACAGTTGTGGGAAAGTCCGGCAAGAAAAGAGCATCTATACATTATCTGACCTATTAAAGATACATATTGCTGTACTTGAAAACAAAATACTGTGTTACCTAGGATGTGTATTTTTTGTTGGTTCATAACTTCTTGAAATTAAAGCCATATTGGAGTTATTATAACAGACTGAATTTCACAAACAAATGAACATTTTTACTTGAATAGTAGTCAAAGGCAAAATAGTGAAGAGGAGTTTATTTGCAATCCAGAGCAAAAATGGAGTGGACATAAATTTATAATTTAAAAGTTTTGTAACAGAAAGAAAGTTGGTCACGACCCTCTGCTTTCAGTTTCAGAAAAAGTCTCTTAGTTGTTAAAGTTACCACATCAGGCCCCTGATTTTGCTGTGCATCCAAGTTTTCTCCTTTGTGCGAGTTTCTGATACTGTTAATTTCTTTTTATACTGCAGGATTTCTAGACTGAAAATAACATTGCAGAAATTATTCAGTGATGCCTACTTGCCAATAAACACAATTACACCAGTATAATTTATAGCAGGTGAAAGAGACAGGTTTAGAAATAATAAAATCTGGTGTGTGTCATATTTTACTGATTTAGTTAAAAATTGTTTGAGTACATTCTGAATTTTTCAGAGAATTAAAGTCTGCCCAAGTTTGTTAATATATTCCATTTAGTTTGTTTTTTTTTTTTTGAGGCTATGATAGTCGATAAAAAACAAATAATTATATGTAAAATCCAAGAGAAAAATATTTAATTAATTGTCAAGAAGGATGACTCACCTAGTAGTTTACTAGTGTAACTTTTTTTTTTTTACAACTTAAGAAATATTTTGTCTTCTAAAATGGCTGTGATCTATATCAATATTGCATTATAAATAATACTTGCTATATATACATACATACATATGTATCATTGCTTTATATATAGATAAATGTATGTATATGGACATGTATATACATATATGCCATAAATATATATGTGTGTATGTATGTTTTTGTGTATAATATGTTTGACACAGTTCTCTAAACATGGTTTTAAAGAAATTCGTTATTTAAAGATTTCCTCCCATTATCAGAGCTGAGCATGAAATCCTGTACCAAAGTTGAAGGACTTATGAGGCCCAATTTAAAATTTTGTTGTTTTATAATAACTTTGGAAAAGTGCATTGTTCCTTGTAAAATACCCACATGGTCTCCTCTGGAATGGCTCCAGACTGTAACTAAACCACGAGGTTGCCCCCTGGTGCTTTATGTATTGTTTAATTGTTTGCCTTTGGTGGATGTTTTTATTAAAAGCCTATTATTTAGGATAAGACCAAAGTGTCATTTTAAGAACAACAGAAACAGCGCTGTTCAGTGCCATAGTTCTTTTTCATAGGTATATTAGTGAACACTGGATGCAGCTAATGAGCCTGCTGACATTTTTTCTTACAATACTTCAAAAAGAAAACAACAACAAACAAAACCCTGAATTTTTATTTTTCTCCAATAAAACATGACTAGATTGGCTTAGAAGAGCTGTGAGTCTGTATGGCTGTGCCCAGGGTAGAAGGGAAGAAAGGTGTCTGTATGTTGTGTCTACAGTCTCTGTTGGTATTTGGTCCATGCTGGCCTGGAGCATCATGCACTTCGGTGCTTGTGGCCATATGAAGCCTGAGGAACACAGAGACAGGGAAGTCCGTGTGTTAGGAGGGCTGTGGTGGCATCCTATGTGCTTTAGTGCATGTCAGAGCTATAAAGGAAGTTCTTAATGTCCTCCTCCCCACAATGCAGTTGTGAGGTAGGTATCATCCTGAAATTCTCAGATCACTGTGACTGTATATAAATTAGGTCTAAGGGAAAGTTTTTAATTCGGTATTCTTGTTGAATATTTTCATTTCTGAAGCAGCATCATATTATCACTCACTGATTTCTCTGAAGTTTGTTCTGGAAAGAATTCATTGTGTTCTTTAGCTGTTGCTTGCCACAGAGAGCAAGCAAGAATTCGATTAGTCTTCTTCCCAAACTAGTTTTTGTGACTGTGACCCACCCTCAGGCAAAAAACCGAAGGCACTATACCTTGATATAATTTCTAGGACTTAAATGATCTCATTAAATTCCGATGCTAGATATCATGTTGACATTTGAGGAAATATGATTATTGACAAAATGTAAGCCTGTTATACACTATATCACTTCAAAAGGAGAAAGGCCATTAGGGCATAATTACATCAGAAACAGTATACACATTTGCCTGGTTTATAAACTGTCACTTTCAGAAGTACGAAGACGTATAAAAATTTCCAAAGGTTCCATTATGACCCTATTTCCAACAGTATTCTCTGACAAACTAAATAAATTACTGCATGTATTGGACCTTTGAGGCTTGGGGCAAAGAATGGAAAAATTATTTACAAAAGCTTGAAAATATTTAATCACTAGAGGCAGGGGGGCAACAGTGTTTTAATTAGCAGGTCCTCGGGCCATTGGCTGACTGGAGGCTTTCTCAAACAACCACACAAATGCACTGAATAGCTGTTTGCCAGCCTTAGGGTCAGGCCTGAGATGAAACAGATAAGATAATTGGCTCTAATGAAATCCAGAAGGCCTTGGCTTTCTTGTCTGAGCTTGGATTTGAAAAGTGCGTGTGGAAGTGAGGCTTAATTCAAACCAGAACTGAGCTAGGCCCGTTTCTTAGTGACTTTGATATTGTTTGAAGTTCTAAAAGTGTTCGCCACACCACTAGCCTGCTGGGCTGGGCCTCCCTGGTACCCTTAATTACTAAGCTTTATTGCTGACTTTACTACACAGGAAAGGGGCCATTATATGTTCCATCAACATCAGCTCTTCTCAGATTGGAGGAAAGGACAGGGTTAAAGGCCACTGTAGGAAGGCAAAAACTTCACTTTGAGGTAGTCAGATCATTTACCAGTGTTGAATTTCACCATTATGCACATACATTCCTTACAACACAGAAGCCCAATTTCCATTTTTTAAACAAGTGATTACTTTTCAAAACATTTTTGTTTGTGCCTATTTTTTGCAGAAAGAACATTTATTTTTAGGGGCTCAAATGATTGCACCTGATATAGTGAGAAAAAAAAATATGTATATATACACATACAGACAGACAGACAAACACACACAATACCTCCCAGTTAATCATCACACCAAAAAGGTCTGGTTGGATTCTTTTAAAAGGAGGATTATTCTTAATGCCCCTTTGAGGTGGAAATAAGTGAGGAACCCTTCTATGGTGTGAGAATTGTCCTGACACTCTGAGGAATAAAGATTCCTTGGGGGACTCTACAAAGTCCTGCTTCTAGAGTCTTTCACAAAGAGCTTACACAAAAATGTTCCCGATCCATTCCAAAACCAAGAAGCAAGCAAAATCGAGGTAGTCTCCCTCTTAGGAGTTGACTGTAGTGTCACCAAGGAGCCCATCCTCCTGCAGCTTGTTGCTATTCCTCTTTTGGTCCAATTGAGAAAAATGGTTTATGCATCTTAATGAAGTAATAATTATTCATCCCTTAGCCTCTGTGAGGAGACCTGCACGTGGCATAAAAACCAAGGAACATGGAATCAGGGCCTATTTCCTGTCCTATTTATCACTTTTTGGGTAAGAAATTCATGAATGATACCAACTGACTTGGCTCCTTTTGAAATAAAAAGTTAATTATTTTTTCATTATTTAAGTAAACTTGACATTACTGTATTCTAATTTTATGCATGATCCTGCTGACCATTCATCCAGTACTCCTTTCTGAGTATTCTTCTGCACAGGCTTAACTGGGCTAGTTCTCCATAAGGATATGGCTCTATCTAGGTAACCATATGGAGAACCCAGGGCAATCAGCCTTAGGAAACAAAACTGAGCCTCTACTCCCTAATCTCTCCTAAAAGAAATTAAGGAGTCCGTAACAGACTTCTGCCAGTGATGAACCTGGTAGCATCTCACACTAGGAAAAAAAAAAAAAAAGTCTTAGAATACTCAGCTAATTGACAATATTTGTTTTTTCATTAGACACTACTTTGGATTAAAAGTTTTCTCCCCAAAATTCATTTGCTGATGTCCTAACCCCCAGTGCGATGGTATTTAAAGTTGGGTTGATGAGGAAAGTAATTAGACTTAGACGAGGTGGTGAGGTCAGAGCTCTGATCTGATGGGATTAGTGAAGAAACACCATAGAGCTTTTTCTTCTCTCTTTCTACCCCTGTGTGCAGGCACTGAGGAAAGTGCATATACGCACATGCTGGCACCCTAATCTCAGATTGCTAGCTAGGCTCCAGAACTGTGAGAATTTCTGTTGTTTAAAGCCTCCAGTTTATGGTATTTTGTTATGGCAGCCTGAGCAGATAGAAGACATCTACCACAAAGATCTTTGGGAGACCAAACAACACAGTAATGGGTCTAAATTTGAGATACCAGTAAAAGGATTTTCCACAGTACACTGTGCTAAACGCTAGATTCAGGGGATGCTAGGAAGTGTTTCTCAACAATAAAAATATCCTGTGGTGTAAAAAAAATCTCCCCTTAAAGATAAATAATTTGCAAAAGCAAATTTAAGACTTGAATAATTTTTCATCTTAAGGAAATCTTGTATTATTTAATGTATTGTTTCCTCAAATTATTTAAATATAGAATGCCCTGCTCCTCAGTTTATTTCTCTCCAAGTAATTACAAATAGTACAGAAACTAACACTCAACAGAACATCGTTTGGGAAATTCTGACATACAGGGTACAAACAACATTGTAAACAGTTCATTACTAATTAACATAATATAAAAGTAAATACATTTACCCTTATAATTCTCACAATCAGATTAAAAATAAATACAATATATTCTATAACATGTTCTATATTATTTATAGTATATCACATTATTAGATAAACTGAGCACTTGGGTGACCCATATTCTCCATTTTCTTCTGGTTGTATCTGAGTGTTTCTTAGATAGCATAGAGTCATAACACCAAAAAAGAAAGAAGGAGAAACAGAGAATCAACAAGAGAGGGAAAGGGAAAAGAGGGTCAGTTTTCTTTGATATCACTATTAAATCATCCAGTGAATTTTCTTAGGATAAAGTTACTGCCATTCAAAATTATAGCAAATTGGCTATATTTTACAGTCACTGTATATATTTTGTTTCAGCTTAAATATGTGCACATATCTCCCAAGCTTACTTTAGATCAGATATGACACATTAAAAACATGGATTTGTTTCTTTTTAACTCTTACAAATAGCAACTAATTGCAGTGTGAACATATAATTGGTTTTATGGGTAAATCCATTTATGGACTTACAAAGTTTTAAGACCTCATTTGTTATTCATGACTATGTTTTGCTGAGGGAAAAGGGGGGAAATTAGTTTGTCTTTATGTCAGTAAGGGAGAGTTTTAATCAAGTATCTTTCATGATAAGAGAGCACACCTGAAATAAGACAGTAAATGTTAAAACATACTACTTTTCTGGTTGAAAAAAAAAAAAGTGGCTTTGAAAGTGGACCCTGTGGTATCATGGTGTGGCAATGTCATTTTGTTTCTAAAGATAATGTTTCTAGATGTACAGATATTCTGAACTTTATTAATCCACAACTGTGGTTATCAGATATTTATTCAAATGATATTACAGTTAGCAAATCAATAAATCAACAGAGTCCTTAGTCATTTGCTTAAAATGCACTTTCATTTTACTGTATGTATAGATACTCAACCAATGTCTGTAAGATGTCCATGTAAGTTGAATTATATAAGTGAAAGGAAAGTCTAAATAAAAAAATACAAATAAAAAAAGTATTTTTTTCTATCAAAGAATTCAGACATGAAATAGTATTTTTTTTTAAGATTTTATTTATTTATTTGACAGACAGAGATTGCAGGTAAGCAGAGAGGCAGTCAGAGAGAGGAGGAGGCAGGCTCCCCGCTGAGCAGAGAGCCCAATGTGGGGCTCCATCCCAGGACTCTGGGATCATGACCTGAGCAGAAGGCAGAGGCTTTAACCCACTGAGCCACCCAGGCGCCCCCAGACATGAAATAGTATTATGACAGTGAGCCTTTATGGCATTTAATAGAGTCCAAAAAAAAAAAAAAGAAAGAAAGAAAGAAAATATTTTTCTTGAATACTACAAAAGAATGTAGCCTTTCTTGGCTAAATTGAGCCTGACTCCAATATGCTAGATGTGGGATGTGCTTAGGAAACCATGGTGTGGCTGGAAGGCGCAATGTTCCAAATGTGATGCAGATTCTTGTACTTCTTCTTCTGGGAAAGGCAGATGTGCGACAATTCTCTCTCCAAAATGACAGTTGAGAGAAGAATTCTTTCATTGACTAGACCTACAAAATGCTTCCTTCCATGAACCATCAATAGCTTTTTCTTGGACCCGGCATAACAAAGAAGTGTCTCCTTTATCTCAAAAGCTCTGCATCTAATGAAATATTTTTTTTTTGTCCTTAAACATTTTTATACATTGGACAAGTTACTTATAAGATCACACAGGAAATTAGTGTTGGGGCTAGAAAAAAGCTTGAATGTTCCCTTACCATTAATTCAAAATGGGAAACTGAGTGGACTCCCAAGATAAACTTGAATGGATTTATAAGTATACTGAGAAGAAGCCACTTCTGGTTGCAGTGTTTCAGTTTGCCCATTTCTACCAAGGAGCTGGGCTGCAGTGCCCGCCCACAGTTCCTCTGGTGTTATGATTATCTCTTGATAATTATTATCCTTTTTTGCCTTCTTATGAAACTGCACTTTTAATTTTCAAAGGGTACATGTAAAAGGTTAAGACCTGGATTTATAGGATATAATTCCTCTGAAATGTTAGTCAGTGTATTGATTTATATTACATCATCCAGTCAGCTTTTCACAATTCTGTTAGCATGGAATGTCTGTAATTCTGTCTTTTAAAATATATTTATGAAAGCAAATTATTTTCCATTTTCTTTCTTTTACAAAAACATCAGCTCAAAGTTGGTTTTCTTTTTTTTTTTTTAAGATTTTATTTATTTGACAGAGAGATCACAAGTAGGCAGAGAGGCAGGCAGAGAGAGAGGAGGAAGCAGGCTCCCTGCTGAGCCGAGAGCCCGATGTGGGACTCGATCCCAGGACCCTGAGATCATGACCTGAGCCGAAGGCAGCAGCTTAACCCACTCAGCCACCCAGGCCCCCTCAAAGTTGGTTTTCTGAATGCTTAGATTCATTAGACTTTCTTCCCTCTTTATAATACAAGACTAACACTCAACAATGTCATCTTCCTTTCTGGCAGGAGGTATGCCTGTGGGGAAAATACCATAGAAACTGAGGTTTATTAGAAACTTGTCCCCAGACAAAGCTCTCCCTGACATGGCTACTCAGTGATATAAAAATGGCATGGCTTTATTCTGACTGCCTGATCAGTGTCTCAGTTCAGCCTGTGGAGCTTGGAGCATGTTTCATAAGCAGTGGATGTGCAGAAAGCTGCCTTATAAGTAACTGACCTAATATGAGCTCAGCTCTAACCTAGTTGCTATGGAGGAAAATGTGAAAGTACCCCACAGCCTCCCGAGAGGTTTACAGTCCTGGATGGGAGAGAAAATTACTATGAAACAAAGAGAATGAACAAAGCCTGAGATATTGACCATGCAGAAAAAGAACACAGGATTGCTAACTTAAGCCTTATAAACAGGCCCCACTTCCTCAAGCATCCAGGGAAGGATAATTTCATACAACACAGACATGTTAGCATTACTACTTGGGGCAGACACTGTTTTATGTGTCTCAATCTTACATAATCATGGGGATTCTCGGAAAAAGAATACGAAGGAAAAATTCAAAAATAGGTATAGGGCCTTGGAAAGTGTCTGTGTGACTAAGGGACTCTGGAAATTAAGCCTCACAAGCCTTATAGTAAATATGCCTTGGTATGTGTAACCCTAATACCTTGGATTGACATGATTTTGAATGAAATGGTGTGCAACATACCACATAATGAGCCTTAGATAAAATTAGTGGCTATGCTAGCCAGTGATGGGAAGCAGAGACATTCTATAAGTGTGGAAAATTTCTCAGAGAAATTGTATGGCCAGAGAACGCTCTTGATATAAAAATTCAACAGGGGTACAGTTTTCCTCCTAGAGCAAGCACCAAGGAGATCAAAGTAGAGGATTTTTTTTCTCTTTCCCTTTCTTTTTTACCTCTCTTTCCAGTGTCTTTTAAGGTATATTTGAAATGAATGAATGAATGAATGAGAGAATGAATGAATGAATGAGAGAATGAATGAATGAATGAATGAGAGAATGAATGAATGAATAGAAAGGACCCATAAAGGGAAAATAATGACATCAGTTCAAATATAACAGTACAAATCAAAATGGGTGTGGTAAGAGCAACCGATGTTTGCATGGGAAGTACACACTTTTCTTTTGGTTTTGGTGTGAGGAGTCTGCACCTGTTTGTGAAAATGTCCAAAATCTGGAGTGAAACAGGTCCCTGAGCTGTTCTGGCTCTGACTTTCCTTAGAAGGGGTAGTGTTGCTTTAATGAGATTCACATGTAGGGTGTTTCATCTTAACCAAGTGATTTGTATTAATGAAATGAAACAGAAAATGTACTTGACATCCCCAGTCTCTTTTAAAAAATATTAAACATGTCCAGGACTTTTATATGAATGTATTTATTAAAACAAGGAAAATTTTAATGCATTACAAAATAAATGTGTAGGTGACCCTGAGTAGGGTTAAGTCTATTAGGAAAAAAAAAGTTTGGAGGTTCTGTACCAATTCTGAAAATTCTGGACAACCATTAAGATCAGACAGTGAGCATCAATTCTAAGATGATTTATTCTGTTATTTAGACTCTTCTTTTGTCTGGCTTCTGAAAATTTGATCCTGAAACCATGATTCTCAAAATATATTCAGGACATCATTATAAATCTGATACTAGCTCTCCTTATGACCTCATTGGAAACAAAGTATGTGTCATCCTTACCTTTAAGGTAACTTTGAAAATGTTGTGATTTAAGGGCACCTGGGTGGCTCAGGTCATGTCAGGGTCCTGGGATGGAGGCCCACTTCGGGCTCTCTGCTCAGCAGGGAGCCTGCTTCACCCCACCCTGCCCCTCTCTACCTGCATCTCTGCCTACTAGTGATCTCTCTCTCTCTCTCTGTCAAATAAATAAATAAAATCTTTAAAAAAGGAAATGTTATGATTTAAGAATTTAGGTTCTGATATTGGTATTGGAAATATCAAACAAATCATTTCAGCAGAACTTAAAGCTACAGAAATAATCTTTCAACTATTAGATTTCATTATTGTATATATACCTGTCCCTACACAGCACTATTACATAATTAAAATTCATGGAAATTAAACAAATCAGAAGAATAAAAAAAATTTTTTGAGAGAGCTAGCAAGCATGAGCTGGGGGGGAAGGGTAGGAAGAGAGAAAATCTTAAGCAAGCTCCATGCTCCACACAAACCCCAGTGCAGGGCTCGATCTCGTGACCCTGAGATCATAACCTGAACAAAAATCAAGAATCACACTTTGACTGAGCAACCCCAGTGCCCCCAGATGAATAGATTTTTTTTCAAAATCAGTTGATTAGATTTTTCTCAGAAGTTACCTATCTGGAAAAAAAAAATTAGACAAAGAATAATTCACATGTCTGGTTATCTTTACCACTTATTGAACTATAATTTATTCGGTTGATTGTGACATTTAGGAAAACCAGAATTAGCCAACGAAAAAGTTAATTTGCTAGGACCATACTGACATACTTTTAATTCCACTAGTACAAGTTAGCAGTAATCTATTTTGGGGAGACTTTAAAGTCAAGACTGCAAAAGTAAAACTGAGTAAAATTTTTATTTTAAAAAATCCTTTTGTCCATTGTTGTAGGCACATTTCACAAGATCTGTAACAGAAATTTGCCTAATGTGATATAGCTATATGTATTTAGTAAGTCAGGTGGCAGCTATATAACACATTCCTGAGAAATGCTTAGCTCTCTTCTCTGGTTGTTATATCATTACATACATTAGGAACTGAAAAATGATAGTTTAATTTTAGATATCTTAGATATATATATTAAGTAAGTGATTAATCTTGTGGGTCTCATGGTAGTGATAATTATCATGGTGATGTTGATGCTGGTCGTTTAAAAAGGATTTAAATTCTTATTGATCCTACAGCATAGAAAATAATCTGTGATGCTTCGAGAGTATTATCCATTAGCGAGTAACTGGGTGGCTCACTTGGCTAAGTGGCAGACTCTTGGTTTCAGCTCAGGTCATGATCTCATGAGTCATGGGATCAAGCCCTGCATTGGGCTCCACACTGAATGCAGTGTCTGCTTTAGATTCTCTCCCTCTTCCTCTCCCTCCCACTCTGCTCACCCCCACCTCCCGCTCTCACACATGCTTTCTCTCAAATTAATAAATAAATAAAATATTTAAAATATTATCAATTAGAAAAGGAGATTAGAAGAAGGGTCACTATTTGAGTAAAGAAAGCATAAAAATGACTAAATGAGGACAAATGAAAAAACAGATGAAAGGAAATAAGGACAGAGTGTAAAGGCTTGAGTATGAAATGCCAAAAGAAAAAAATTAATGGAGGAAAATATAAAATGTCTAGTAGAGGAGTAAATAATCAACTTAGGGGTACTTCTTAAAACATGGATGGGAGTAAGGAGCCACTACAGTAAGGAAAAAACAAAAATTGAGAATGCCATTCTATCAACTCTCTAATTTATGGTCATTGACATTTTAGCTTTTTTGGTCAATATATTTGTCAGTGCATTTAAAACCCCAAAGAAGGCAGTGTCCATACAAATTGGTCAGATCTTCTGTTGTGATTGTTAAATATTTCTAATGTCACCACAGGTTAAAATAATGCTTTTATAATGTAATGGGAAAACTGATACAATTGGTTGCTGAAGTGATTGGTGTCAGATTTCAGAGGTAGATGAAATTAGCTAGAAGGGATCTTTAATCCCACCACACTCTACTCTCCAAAGGCAGAATCTAAAGCAAAAGGACATGCCTCCATCACACAGCCAGAGAGAATGGCAGAGCCAAGTTTCAAACACAGATTATCTGACTTCAAGGCCAGAGCTTTTTAAACTCTAGATTACACACAGCAAATTTTTCTAAATATACATCCCCCAAAGATCTATCTTGCCCAGCATTATGTTATTGTAGAGAAGCTTGAAAGCTTAACTAATTGATTAGTGACTGTTCTCATGAACCTGACATAAATGCATATTTTCTCTATTTAGACAAAATAGTTGAAATAATTTTTCTTAAACCTGGCCCATTGTCAACAGCTCTTCTTTTCTTATTCCTATTAATTTGAGATGGTTGTACTCTAAGATTTCACTATGAGTGCTCCTTTCCTGCTTGTCTTCTGAAGGTACTGTTCATAGTTTATCACACCCACTTTGTTTAGAAATGGTGGCCATGCTGAACTTGAACACTCCTTTCAGCTGCTTGTGGTTTCACTACTTAAATATGTTAAATTTAATTAGGCTGTGGTTGCTAGCGCCTTATTTTGTAGCTTGCCATTCTGTCGTTGTTAATGTCTCCCTTGCACAGGGGGGAAGAAAAAAGAGGAAGGGGATCCTAAGCCAAATCCAGGTCCAGCTATCTACCCAGAGGGTAGCCAATTCCACTACTGACTCAGTCTGTTTCCCAGCTTCTATAGATACAGGAGACCTTTGCAGTAATAGAAACATTCCTTCTTTTACTTCTGTGTGCTGCTTTCTTCCTTGACTTCATGCAGAGAAACATGAGGGGCAATATAATTGTAAGCATTACAGCCTTTCACTCTAACGACCTTGACTCTGCACTGGAATAAATGTCTAATTATGAAGAATTCAGCACAGACCACATTAGCGGAGCTGATAGCTGCTTTTCACGCAGACCAACATCTGTTGGATCTTCAAACCGGGGCTCTTGGTTAGGGGACTGAATCCTGCTGTTCTTAGAATGTATGTTGTGAAAAGGAGGTACTTTTATAATAGTTTTCATCCTGAGAGATATTGCATCATAGTTTCAAGCTGTATAAAGCTTACAGCTCCCAAGAAACAGTTGTAACTGATTGGATTTCTAATCTGACGCCTAAACTAACCCCCAAATCAGAATCCATTTCTTGAATTAACCCTAAAAATCAGAATGTGTTTTGCTGTTTTGGTCATTTCAGGGAGCAGACAGAGTTGACCACATGGCAGTCTCCTCCTACCGCTCATGGCTACTCCGTATAAACAACCTCCAAAGGGCATCTATTTGATTGATTTTAGAAACTCTTTAGATGGTTTGGGACAACTTCTGTTTTTCTTAAACTGAACTTGGGAATGGGCAAAAGAGTTATATTTTCTGCAAATGTATTAGTATCTTAACCTAATTTCAATTTATTAGTTTGTGATATAAATGCAGGAAACAAAGAATTTCATGTGCATTTTCCTTTGAAGTACTATAGCAATGTAATCCTTGTTTTCTGTTAACATTTTTTTTCTAATTAGTATGAACAGTACAATCTAATGTAACATCAGTTCAGGTACAAACGTTTTTATACAGGGAACCAGTTTTCTAGTTTGCCACAGTGTTATAAAACACATTGCCTAATTAAATTTTTGAGAGCCTGAACTCAGAAACCAGACTGCCTGGTTTCATACCTCCTTTATTTACTACTGGCCATTTGACCCTGGGCAAGTTAGTTAAGCCATCTGTGCCTCAATTTTTCACATCTACAGACTAGGAAAGGTTAATAGAAATACTTTTGGGGATTCTGTGTAGAATAGGTGAGTTTATTTAAGTAAAGTACTTAGAATAGGGCCTGACACAAGCTAAGTGCCATTTGCGCTTATCATTACTGTTTTGAAATAGGCTTCCCAAAGTAGTAAGGCCATTGTAGTTACAATAAATACCTGGAGAAAAATTTAGATTAAGTTTTCCTACTATGTACTCTGCTTTTATATTACTTATGATTTTTAATAGTAAATATCAATATACATTTAATGATCTAATCAACTAAGTACTTCACCTCTGTGTAAGAATTATGATTTCTTTTTATCACAACAGTAGCCAAATACAGATTTTCTGGTCTCCTACATTTTGGGATATTTTTTCATCTTAGAAAATGTTCTAAAGAGATTTTTTTTTCTTCAAGAAAGCATATGCTAATTGACAAAGGACCTGATTTCCAGTTCTAAATGGAAAATCACCACAAGTACATTTCTGAAAGCTACCCTTGTACATTATGAAGTATAATATATTCTAAAAGTTACATATCTTGTTAGTGTATCACAGTTCTGTCACATAAATGTAAATCTTCCTAGAAATCAGATGACAAAGAACAATGCTGAGACTTCAGACAAGACTACCCAAAAGGACTGTATTCAGAGAATTTCTCTTCTCCAGGACATTTCCCTGCTCATATTCCTATCTCAGACTGGCATCTGGGGCTTTTATAGAACTCATGGGGATGCAGACTGATATATATGTAATATACACTTATAATGGACTGTAAATGAATGTTGATGTAGAATTGTTTTAGGTCAAACTCTCTTTATAATGCAGATAACTTACTATATGTGCTATTCATATGTCTTCATCTTTTACTGAAATTGCTTTCATTCTTATTAAAACTATTCTTTGGGATAGTACATGTTCACCAAGTCCAAAGTGCCAATGATTTTTCATTTTTTACTTTTTTTTAGCCATTATCATCCTTCTCAATTTCATAGTAATTTGACATTCTCATTCTTGAAATCTGTACCCCTTCTGATTTTTATAGCATTGTGGGCTCCTGGATCTCTTTCTGTGATTTTAAGGGCTCATACTCTTTTGCTTTTTGTTTCTTATTCTTCCTTCTCCCCAGAAAGTATTCAACATTCTTTCTTAAGCTCCTTATGTATATAGGAACTTGATCTAAGTAATAGAAAGTTTCATATTCATTGTTTGGTTTGCTAATAAGAATATAACTACGTTAGAGAAAAGTTGGAAAACGGAGATACACAGAATTTGCCACCTATAATTTTTCTCACAAAAAATTATATTATGACTTTAGGATAGATTTGACAATTAAAAATCTTCCATATTTAATATAAATATAATTTTGAGTAAATAATAAGTCTAATTAAAATTATGTTCTTCTTGGGAAAATTAAATTGGGATCCTTAAAAGACTTCCAGTATTTGATTCTTGATTCTGGTTGCAAATGCTGATTAGAGAACTTTTTGTTATTCAGAAGCCATTTTGATGATACCAATGGAAGGTCCTTCCTAGAAAATGTATAATAGAAAAAAATACATATAATATTTTCATAAAAATGTATACTTTAAAAATAGCAATTTCTCATAAATTTAATCTCTTGTATTTATATATTTAATCTCATATATTTAATCCCTTAAACTCTGGAAGGTAGTATTTTTTTCATCCCCATTTAATGAAGGAGAAAACAGAATAACAAACTCTGCATATTAATAAATGTTGTATGAGCTGATTATAATTTTAATCTATAATTAATGCTGATAAATCTTTTATACTCTAATTATGATGGTAATACTTATTACAGAGAATGTAGAAAATGAAAGTATGAAGAGTAAAATAAAAAATACTTAGAATCACAAAATCTAGGTGTAATCTATAATAATTTTGCATTTTTTTAATCTTTCACATGTATTTTGACCCCTGCATTTTTAAAAATTTTGTGGGTTTTGTTTTTGTTTTTGTTTTTGTTTTTGGGGTTCTTTGTCTGTTTTTAGAGAAAGATTTGGGAGGAGGGGAAGAAAGAGAATCCCAAGCAGGCCCCCACACCCAGCCTTAGAGCCCAGTGCCAGGCTCAGTCTCACAAACTTGAGATTGTGACCTGAGCTGAAATCAAGAGTTGGATGCTTAGCTGACTGAGCCACCCAAGTGCCTCGACATTTAAGTCAACAATATAACCATTTTTACTTGTGTCCTTACTCTTCAAAATAAAACAAACAAAACAAAACCATAAGTAAACTCAAGTTAAGATTATAAACCCTTCTATTATTTAGGTTTAATTAAGATATAATTTCTAATAGCTATATAATGTTATTGAGTCAGTTTTCTAAGGGTGAGCATTTAGGCTGCTTTCACACTGTCATTATTTTAAATGTTGACCAGAATTAAGTTCGTCTCCATTAAATCTAGTTGTTTTTCTTAAAGAAAAAGTGCTGGAAGTTGAATTATCAGTCAACAGATGTGGTAAGTTTTTGTACTTGTTACAAACCACCAATTGATTTCCCCCCAAAATCCTAAAAATGATCCTGAGAAATACCCCACCAGTAACATATATGAGTACCAATTTCAACTCACTTTTACCAATATATGTTTAAAAAAAAATCTTTATGGATAACTAGATGGTATACCAGAAACTAATATTACACTGTATGTTGACTAAATGGAATTTAATAAAAACCTAAATAAATAAGCAAACATTATTTAAAAAACTTTTTTTAATTAAAAAAATTTTAATTTAATTTAATTAAAAAAAATTTTTAATAAACATATAATGTATTATTAGCCCCAGGTGTACAGGTCTGTGAATCACAAGTTTTACACACTTCACAGCACTCACTATAGCACATACCCTCCCCAATGTCCATAACCCCACCACCCTCTTCCTACCCTCCTACCCCCAGCCCCCCTCAGTTTGTTTTGTGACATTAAGAGTCTCTTATGGTTTGTCTCCCTCCCTATCCCATCTTGTTTCATTTATTCTTTTCCTACCCTCAAATCCCCCATGTTGCCTCTCAAATTCCTCAGATCAGGGAGATCATATGATAACTGTCTTTCTCTGATTGACTTATTTTGCTAAGCATAATACCCTCTAGATCCATCCACGCTGTCGCAAATGGCAAGATTTCATCTCTTTTGATGACTGCATAGTATTCCATTGTATGTATATATCACATCTTCTTTATCCATTCATCTGGTGATGGACATCGAGGTTCTTTCCATAGTTTGGCTATTGTGGACATTGCTGCTATAAACATTTGGGTGCACGTGCCCCTTCAGATCACTATGTTTGTATCTTTAGGGTAAATACCCAATAGTGCAATTGCTGGGTCATAGGGTAGCTCTATTTTCAACTTTTTGAGGAACCTCCATACTGTTTTCCAGAGTGGTTGCACCAGCTTGCATTCCCATCAACAGTGTAGGAGGGTTCCCCTTTCTCCGCATCCTCGCCAGCATCTGTTATTTCTTGACTTGTTAATTTTAGCCATTCTGACTGGTGTGAGGTGGTATATCACTGTGCTTTTGATTTGTATTTCCCTGATGCTGAGTGATGTGGAGCACTTTTTCATGTGTCTGTTGGCCATCTGGATGTCTTCTTTGCAGAAATGTCTGTTCATGTCCTCTGCCCATTTCTTGATTGAAATATTTGTTCTTTGGGCATTGAATTTGCTAAGCTCTTTATAGATTTTGGATACTAGCCCTTTATCTGATATGTCGGCAAACAATATTTTAAAAATAAAAATAAATCTTTTCTAATTGAGTTAAGAGGGAAATGCCATACTTTTTGGTTAATTTATGTTTCTCTAATAATAAGGCGGATTTTTTTCAAATCCATTTATTAATGCATTACATAAATCATTAAAGATTAATTTATTTGAGAAAGAGAATGAGAATACAAGTGGGGTGAGAGGCAGAGGGAGAAGCAGATTTTCTGTGGGTCAGGGAGCCCAACTTGGGGCTCAATCCTAGGACTCTAGGATCATGACCTTAGCTGAAGGTAAATATTTAACCCCCTAAACCAGCCAGATGGTCCTATATGCCAATTTTTAATAGTGATTTTTGGTAACTTTGAATTTTTAAGAATATTTAGTTGAATATATGAATCCTTATACATGGTTGCTTTAAATTTTGGAAATGAGAGAAATTTTTAGTTTGTATTTCATCTTCACC
The DNA here is from genome assembly GCF_022355385.1 of Mustela nigripes. NCBI lineage: Eukaryota > Metazoa > Chordata > Mammalia > Carnivora > Mustelidae > Mustela > Mustela nigripes. The sequence continues at coordinate 55,815,190 of NC_081560.1, read as the reverse complement.
ATCCCATTTTGTTAAAACTCTACTAGGATTATATGCTGTAATGTCTTGTTTTTTAACTGGAATCTCTTCCTACAAGTAGCTCTTAATGGTGCTTCTTATTATCCATCTCCATGGCTAAGGTCTGTGTTATTTTCCTGTCTCCTCTCATTGCATTCTGTTCTTTTTTCCACATTACTGCTTTTACCTAGACCAAAGGTAGCATGCTGTTTTTCCACCTTAGTGATCTCTGCTGGATCACTGTTGTCACACCATGAAAACTGTATATTCCTTAGAAGTAAATAAAAGTGTGGTTATTCACAGTCTAGTTCTACATTTTGCTCTTACCTCTCAGCCTTATCTTTTCCTCTCTCTCTTTGATTCTTCTAATTCAGTTTTCAACTCTTTGCTCCCATACCTGTCATAATTCAACTTCTTTGAAGTTTTTACCATTTTTCTACATGTTAAGTCTTCAGTAATTTCATGACTGTCACAAATGTTCCCTTTATCTGAAATTATTTTCTTCAGATGGGTAATTGTTTTTCTTTCCCTAAACTAGTATTTTTTAAGCTGTTAGGTACAACATATTAAAAGATTATGAAGTCAATTTTGTGGGTCAAGACTAGCATTTTTGGAATAGACCACAGTAGAAAAATGTAAAGATGTAAGTATTGTTTTATGAAACTTTTAGTTGTATGTGTATGTGTGTTTACAAAGTTAAATTTTTTTTTCTTTGCTCTTGGTTGTGTTTTGAGAATTTTGAAACACACCAAGCCACTGCTTAAGCAAGCCAACTGAAATGTCATTTTGTCTATAAAATCTTAACTCTATATTCTAGGGACAGTTAATAACTTCCTTTTCTGTGTCTACAGGCATAGCTATATTTTTTAGAGTACCTATTTTGAAATGCAAGAGCAAAAATCTATATCCATATCAGAGAATTTATCATTCTGAACTGAGGGAAATTTGTTTACAGATCTATTTTACACACACTATGTGAGCTCCTCAAGTATAGGAGCCTGTCTTTATAGTATGAAATCCTAATCTTGGCGAAGAGATTCAGTGTAGTTGTTTAATGAATACATGGTGGGTACATGAGTGAACAAGTAAACAAATCTGTGAGTAAGGCAACCTTGTCAAAATCCAGCTTTAGCTTTGTTTTCAAATGGAAATGTGACAAACCAATTTTAAAATGGTTATGAAATATATGCTACTTGTAAAGTTTTTAAAAAGTAACTTTAATATTTTCTTTAAGATTTTATTTATTTGAGAAAGAGAGTTCAAGCAGAGGAAGGGGCAAAGGGAGAATCAATCTCCCATTGACTTAAGGTTTGATCCCAGGACTGTGAGAGCATGACATGAGCTGAAAGCATATGCTTAACTCGCTGAGCCACCCAGGGACCCTAATCTTTTGGAGGGTTTTTGTTTTTTGTTTTTAAATTTTTTTAACATATAATGTATTGTTTGTCCGAGGGATACAAGTCTGTGAATCATCAGGCTTAGACACTTCACAGCACTCACCATAGCACATACCTTCCCCAATGTCCATAACCCAACACCCTCTCCATACCGTGTTCCCCCTGGCAAACCTCAGTTTGTTTTGTAAGATTAAGAGTCTCTTATTGTTTGTCTCCCTCCCAATCCCATCTTGTTTCATTTTTTCCTTTTCTACCCCCCAAACCTCCCACTTTGCCTCTCAAATTCCTCATATCAGGGAGATGATACGATAATTGTCTTTTCCTGATTGACTTATCTTCCTCAGCATAATACCCTCTAGTTCCATCCATGTCATTGCAAATGGCAAGATTTCATTTCTTTTGATGACTTCATAGTATTCCATTGTGTGTGTGTGTGTGTGTGTGACATCTTCTTTATCCATTCATCTGTTGATGGACATCTAGTCTCTTTCCGTAGTTTGGCTATTGTGGACATTGCTACTATAAACATTTGGGTGCATGTACCCTTTCGGATCACTGCATTTGTATCTTTAGGGTAAATACCCAGTAGTGTGATTGCTGGGTTGTAGGGTAGCTCTATTGGCAACTTTTTGAGGAACTTCCATGCTGTTTTCCAAAGTGGCTGCAACAACTTGCATTCCCACCAACAGTGTAGGAGGGTTTCCCTTTCTCTGCATCCTTGACAGCATCCGTCATTTCCTGACTTGTTAATTTTAGCCATTCTAACTGATGGGAGATGGTATATCACTGTGCTTTTGATTTGTATTTCCCTGATGCTGAGTGATGTGGAGCACTTTTTCAAGTGTCTGTTGGACATCTGGATGTCTTCTTTGCAGAAATGTCTGTTCATGTCCTCTGCCCATTTCTTGATTGGATTATTTGTTCTTTGGGTGTTGAATTTGCTAAGTTCTTTATAGATTTTGGATACTAGCCCTTTATCTGATAGGTCATTTGCAAATATATTCTACCATTTTGTCAGTTGTCTTTTGGTTTTGTTGACTGTTTCCTTTCCTATGCAGAAGCTTTTGATCTTGATGAAGTCCCAATAGTTCCTTTTTGCCCTTGCTTCCCTTACCTTTGGCAATGTTCCTAGGAAGAAGTTGCTGTGGCTGAGGTTGAAGAGGTTGCTGCCTGTGTTCTCCTCAAGGAGTTTGATGGATTCCTGTCACATTGAGGTCTTTAATTCATTTTGAGTCTATTTTTGTGTGTAGTATAAGGAAATGGTACAATTTCATTTTTATGCATGTGGCTGTCCAATTTTCCCAGCACCATTTGTTGAGGAGACATTTTTCCATTGAACATTCTTTCCTGCTTCATCGAAGATTAGTTGGCCATAGAGTTGAGGGTCTATTTCAGGGCCTTCTATTCTGTTCTGTTGTTTTTTGTGTCTGTTTTTGTACCAGTTCCATACTGTCTTGATGATGACAACTTTGTAATAGAACTTGAAGTCTGGAATTATGATGCCACCAACTTTGGCTTTCTTTTTCAACATTCCCTCACTATTCAAGGTCTTTTCTGGTTCCAAATAAATTTTAGGATTATTTGTTTCATTTCTCTGAAAAAAATTGATGGTATTTTGATAGGGATTGCATTAAACATGTAGATTGCTTTAGGTAGCATAGACATTTTCACAATATTTGTTTTTCCAGTCCAGGAGCATGGAACATTTATTCATTTCTTTGTGTCCTCCTCAGTTTTTTTCATGAGTACTTTATAGTTTTCTGAGTACAGATTCTTTGCCTCTTTGGTTAGGTTTATTCCTAGGTATCTTTTGGTTTTGGGTGTGATTGTAAATGGGATCAACTCCTTAATTTCCCTTTCTTCTGTCTTGTTTGTGGTGTATAGAAGTGCAACTGATTTCTGTGCATTGATTTTATATGCTGACACTTTACTGAATTCCTGTACAAGTTCTAGCAGTTTTGGAGTGGAGTCTTTTGGGTTTTCCACATAAAGTATCATATCATCTGTGAAGAGTGATAGTTTGACTTCTTCTTTACCAATATGTCTGCGTTTAATTTCTTTTTGTTGTCTGATTTCCAAGGCTAGGACTTCTAGTACTTTGTTGAATAGTAGTGGTGATAATGGACATCCCTGCCGTGTTCCTGACCTTAGCAGAAAAGCTCTCAGTTTTTCCCCATTGAGAATGATATTAGCTGTTGGTTTTTCATGGATGGCTTTGATAATAATGAGGTACGTACCTTCTGTCCCTACACTTTAAAGAGTTTTGTTCAAGAAAGGATGCTGTAATTGTCAAATGCTTTTTCAGCATCTATTGAGAGTATCATATGGTTCTTGTTCTTTCTTTTATTAATGTATTGTATCACATTGATTGATTTGTGGATGTTGAATCAACCTTGAAGCCCTGGAATAAATCCCACTTGGTCTTGGTGAGTAATCCTTTTAATGTACTGTTGGATCCTGCTGGCTAGTGTTTTGGTGAGAATTTTTGCATCCATGTTCATCAAGCATATTGGTCTGTAGTTCTCTGTTTTGATGGTGTCTTTGTCTGGTTTTGGGATCAAGGTAATGCTGGCCTCATAAAAAGAGTTTGGAAGTTTCCCTTCCATTTCTATTTTTTGGAATAGTTTCAGGAGAATAGGTATTAATTCTTCTTTAAATATTTGATAGAATTCCCCTGGGAAGCCATGTGGCCCTGGGCTCTTGTTTGGTGGGAGATTTTTAATGACTGTTTCACTCTCCTTACTGGTTATGGGTCTGTTCATGTTTTCTATTTCTTCCTGGTTCAGTTTTGGTAGTTTATTTTTCTCTAGGAATGCCTCTATTTCTTCCACATTGTCAAATTTCCTGGCATATAGTTGCTCATAATATGTTTTTATAATTGTCTGTATTTCCTTGGTGTTGGTTGTGATCTCTCTCTTTCATTCATGATTTTATTTACTTGGGTCCTTTCTTTTTCCTTTTTGATAAGTCTGGCCAGCGGTTTATCAATCTTATTAACTCTTTCAAAGAACCAGCTTCTAGTTTCATTGATTTGTTCTGTTGTTTTCAGGTTTCTGTTTCACTGATTTCTGCTTTGATCTTTATGATTTCTCTTGTCCTGGGTATAGGCTTTCTTTGTTGTTCTTTCTCCAGCACCTTTAGGTGTAGGGTTAGGTTGTGTATTTGAGACCTTTCTTGTTTCTTGAGAAAGGCTTGTATCACTACATATTTTCCTCTCAGGACTCCCTTCACTGTGTCCCACAGATTTTGAACAGTTGTGTTTTCATTATCATTTGTTTCCATGAATTTTTCAACTCTTCTTTAATTTCCTAGTTGACTCATTCATTCTTAGTAGGATGCTCTTTAGCCTCCATGTATTTGGGTTTTTTCCAACTTCTCTCTTGTGATTGAGCTCTAGCTTCAGATCATTGTGGTTTGAAAATATGCAGGGAATGATCCCAATCTTGTCATACCAGTTGAGACCTTATTTGTGACCCATGATGTGATCTATTTTGGAGAATGTTCCATGTGCACTGGAGAAGAGTGTGTATTTTATTGCTTTGGGATGGAGTGTTCTGAATGTATCTCTGATGTCCATCTGGTCCAGTGTGTCATTTAAGTCCTTTATTTCTTTGTTGATCTTTTGCTTCGATGATCTATCCATTTCTGTGAGGAGGGTGTAAAGTCTCCTACTATTACTGTATTATTGTCAGTGTTGTTTCTTTGATTTTGTTATGAATTGGTTTATATAGTTGGCTGCTCCCATGTTAGGGGCATAGATATTTAAAACTGTTGCATCTTCTTGTTGAACAAACCCTTTGAGTATGATATAGTGTCCTTCCTCATCTCTTATTACAGTTTTTAGCTTAAAATCTAATAGATCTGATACAAGGATTGCCACCTCAGCTTTCTTTTGATGTCCATTAGCATAGTAAATTGTTTTCCACCCCCTTACTTTAAATCTGAAGGTATCTTCGGCTCGGGTCTAAAATGAGTTTCTTGCAGACAGCATATTGATGGGTTTTGGTTTTTTATCCATTCTGATACCCCATGTCTTTTGATTGGGGCATTTAGCCCATTTACATTCAGGGTAACTATTGAAAGATATGAATTTAGTGCCATTGTATTGCCTGTAAGGTGACTGTTACTGTATATTGTCTCTGTTCCTTCCTTTGATCTGTTACTTTGAAGCTCTCTCTTTGCTTAGAGGATCCCTTTCAATATTTCCTATAGAGATGGTTTGGTGTTTACAAATTCCTTTAGTTTTTGTTTGTCCTGGAAGCTTTTTATCTCTCCTATTTTCAATGATAGCCTAGCTGAATATAGTGTTCTGGATGCATGTATTTCTCATTTAGTGCTCTGAATATATCATGCTAGTTCTTTCCGTCCTGCCAGGTCCCTGTGGATAAGTCTGCTGCCAATCTAATATTTTTACCATTGTATGTTACAAACTTTCTTTTTTTTTAAATTTTTTTTTTAAAGATTTTATTTATTTATTTGACAGAGAGAGATCACAAGTAGGCAGAGAGGCAGGCAGAGAGAGAGAGGAGGAAGCAGGCTCCCTGCCGAGCAGAGAGCCCAATGCGGACTCGATCCCAGGACCCTGAGATCATGACCTGAGCAGAAGGCAGCAGCTTAACCCACTGAGCCACCCAGGCGCCCCATGTTACAAACTTTCTTGTCCTGAGCTGCTTTCAGGATTTTCTCTTTGTCACTAAGACTTTTAAGTTTTACTATTAGATGACAGGGTGTGGACTTGTTTTTATTGATTTTGAAGGGGGTTCTCTGTGCTTCCTGGATTTTGATGCTTGTTCCCTTGGCCATATTAGGGAAATTCTCTACAATAATTCGCTTCAGTATACCTTGTGCCCCCATCTCTCTCTTTCTTCTTCTTCTGGAATCCCAATTATTATAATATTGTTTCGTCTTATGGTAGCACTTATCTCTTGAATTCTTCCCTCATGGTCCAGTAATTGTCTCTCTTTTGCTCTGCTTATTTATTCTCCATCATTTAGTCTTCTATATCACTAATTCTCTCTTCTTCCTCATTTATCCTAGCAGTAAGAGCCTCAATTTTTTATTGCACCTCATTAATAGCTCTTTTGATTTCAGCTTGGTTAGATTTTAGTTCTTTCATTTCTCCAGAAAAGGCTTTTATTTCTCCAGACAGTGTCTCTTTAATATCTTCTGTGCTTTTTTGGGGGGCCCAGCTAGCACCTTGAGAATCCTCATTCTGAACTCTAGATCTGACATATTACCAATGTCTGTACTGATTAGATACCTAGCCTTTGGTACTGCCTCTTGTTCTTTTTTTTTTTTTTTTTTTTGTGGTGAGTTATTCCACCTTGTCATTTTATCCAGATAAGAATATATGAACAGGAGAATAAAATACTAAAAGGGTGGCAAAGACCCCTGACAAATGTACACTAACCAAATCAGAAGAGACCCCAAATTGGGGGGAGAAATAAGGGGGTAAAAAGAAATTCAAAAAAAATTTTAAATTAAAATATATATATTAGACTGGTGAGTAGAACAGAGCCACCCACTTGATTTTGCATGTATTTGGTTTCTTAGAAGAAACTACCTCCCAAAATTTTAAAGAAAGAAAAACTTATATATATACAAAAATAAGGGTAAATACAATGAATGGATAGAATATGTCCATAAAAGATGAAAATTTAAAAAAAAATTCTAGGGGCTCCTGGGTGGCTCAGTGGGTTAAGCCTCTGCCTTCAGCTCGGGTCATGATTCCAGGGTCTTGGGATCAAGCCCTGCATCTGACTCTCTGCTCAGCAGGGAGTCTACTTCCCCCACCCCCTTTCTCTCTGCCTGCTTCTCTACCTACTTGTGATCTCTCTCTCTGTCAAATAAATAAATAAAATCTTTAAAAAATTTCTAAAAAAGGAATTGATATGACAAGTTGGTTGGAAAAAGAAGAAGAAAGAAAGTGGAGAGAATTAACAGGCTGGAGACTAGAACAAAGCCCTGTGCCAGATTTAGGGTATATTTTGATCTATTAGAAGAAATTGTATCCCAAAATTTTTTAAAAGAAAAAACCCTATTTTATACAAAAAATAAAGTTAATACAATGAAGGATAAAATATGACTATAATAATGATAAAAAGATTTTTTTAGAAAGGTATGTTAAAATAATCTAGTTTAAAAAACATTAAAAGAGGAAGGAGGAAAAGTCAAAAAAATTAGAATAAGAAAATAATAAAATTAAAAAAATTTAACTTTGCAAGACAAAAGAATCATGGGGAGAAAGCAATTAATTCCATGCTTTCCTTTCTCCTCCTCTGGAATTCTACTGTTCTCCTTGATCAGTGAGTTTGGTCTTGGCTGGATGTCCTTGCTGATCTTCTGGGGGAGGGTCCTCTTATACTCATTCTCAAAGGTCTTTGCCTGAGGCGGAATTGCGCCACCCTTACACCCTAATCTTTTTATTTTGTTTACTTTTTTTTAAATAAACATATAATATATTTTTATCTCCAGGGGTACAGGTCTGTGAATCGCCGGGTTTACACACTCACAGCACTCACCATAGCACATACCCTCCCCAATGTCTATAACCCCAACCCCCTTCTCCCAATCCCCCTCCCACCAGCAACCCTCAGTTTGTTTTGTGAGATTAAGAGTCACTTATAGTTTGTCTCCCTCCCAATCCCATCTTGTTTCATTTATTCTTCTCCTACCCACTTAACCCCCCATATTGCATCTCTACTTCCTCATATCAGGGAGATCCCATGATAGTTGTCTATCTCTGATTGACTTATTTTTCTAAGCATGATACCCTCTAGTTCCATCCATGTCATCGCAAATGGCAACATTTCATTTCTTTTGATGGCCGCATAGTATTCCATTGTGTATATATACCACATCTTTTTTATCCATTCATCTGGTGATGGACATCTAGGTTCTTTCCATAGTTTGGATATTGTAGACATTGTTCCTATAAACATTCGGGTGCACGTGCCCCTTCGGATCACTATGTTTGTATCTTTAGGGTAAATACCCAATAGTGTAATTGCTGGGTCATAGGGTCATTCTATTTTCAACATTTTGAGGAATCTCCATGCTGTTTTCCAGAGTGGTTGCATCAACTTGCATTCCCATCAACAGTGTAGGAGTGTTCCCCTTTCTCTACATCCTCGCCAGCTTCTGTCATTTCCTGACTTGTTAATTTTAGCTATTCTGACTGGTGTGAGGTGATATCTCATTGTGATTTTGATTTGTATTTCCTTCATGCTGAGTGATATGGAGCACTTCTTCAAGTGTCTGTTGGCCCTCTGGATGTCTTCTTTGCAGAATGTCTGTTCATGTCCTCTGCCCATTTCTTGATTGGATTATTTGTTCTTTGGGTGTTGAATTTGCTAAGTTCTTTATAGATTTCGGACACTAGTCCTTTATCTGATATGTCGTTTGCAAATACCTTTTCCCATTCTGTCAGTTGTACTTTCGTTTTGTTGACTGTTTCCTCTGCGGTGCAAAAGCTTTTGATCTTGATGAAATCCCAATAGTTCCTTTTTGCCCTTGCTTCCCTTGCCTTTGGTGATATTCCTAGGAAGACTTTGCTGCGGCTGAGGTCGAAGAGGTTGCTGCTTATGTTCTCCTCAAGGATTTTGAAGGATTCCTTTCTCACATTGAGGTCCTTCATCCATTTTGAGTCTATTTTCATGTGTGGTGTAAGGAAATGGTCCAGTTTCATTTTTGTGCATGTGGCCATCCAATTTTCCCAACACCATTTATTGAAGAGGCTGTCTTTTTTCCATTGGACATTCTTTCCTGCTTTGTCAAAGATTAGTTGACCATAGAGTTGAGGTTCTATTTCTGGGCTCTTTGTTCTGTTCCATTGATCTATGTGTCTGTTTTTGTGCAAGTACCATACTGTCTTGATGATGACAGCTTTGTAATAGAGCTTGAAGTCTGGAATTGTGATGCCACCAACTTTGGCTTTCTTTTTCAATATTCCTTTGGCTATTAAAGGTCTTTTCTGGTTCCATATAAATTTTAGGATTATTTGTTCCATTTCTTTGAAAAAAATGGATGGTATTTTCATAGGGATTGCATTAAATGTATAGATTGCTTTAGGTAGCCTAGACATTTTCACAATATTTGTTCTTCCAATCCAGGAGCATGGAACATTTTTCCATTTCTTTGTCTCTTCCTCGATTTTTTTCATAAGTACTTTATGTTTTCTGAGTATAGATTCTTAGCCTCTTTGGTTAGTTTTATTCCTAGGTATCTTATAGTTTTGGGTGCAATTGTAAATGGGATTGACTCCTTACTTTCTCTTTCTTCTGTCTTGTTGTTGGTGTAGAGAAATGCAACTGATTTCTGTGCATTGATTTTAAATCCTGACACTTTACTGAATTCCTGTACAAGTTCTAGCAGTTTTGGAGTGGAGTCTTTTGGGTTTTCCACATATAGTATCATATCATCTGTGAAGAGTGATAGTTTGGCTTCTTCTTTGCCGATTTGAATGCCTTTAACTTCCTTTTGTTGTCTGATTGCTGAGGCTAGGATATCTAGTACTATAGTAGTGGTGATAATGGACATCCTTGCCGTGTTCCCTACCTTAGTGGAAAAGCTTTCAGTTTTTCTCCATTAGGAATGATATTTGCAATGGGTTTTTCATGGATGGCTTTGATAATATTGAGGTATGTGCCCTCTATCCCTACACTTTTAAGAGTTTTGATCAGGAAAGGATGCTGTACTTTGTCAAATGCTTTTTCAGCATCTATTGAGAGGATCATATGGTTCTTGTTCTTTCTTTTATTAATGTGTTGTATCATATTGATTGATTTGCGGATGTTGAACCAACCTTGCAGCCCTGGAGTAAATCCCACTTGGTCGTGGGGAATAATCCTTTTAATGTACTGTTGAATCCTATTGGCTAGTATTTTGTTGAGAATTTTCGCATCTGTGTTCATCAAGGATATTGGTCTATAGCTCTCTTTTTTGATGGAACCCTTGTCTGGTTTTGGGATCAAGGTGATGGTGGCCTCATAAAATGTGTTTGGAAGTTTTCCTTCCATTTCTATTTTTTGAACAGTTTCAGGAGAATAGGAATTAGTTCTTCTTTAAATGTTTGGTAGAATTTTCCACGGGAAGCCGTCTGATCCTGGGCTTTTGTTTGTTTGGAGATTTTTGATGACTGTTCATTCTCCTTACTGGTTATGGGTCTCTTCAGGTTTTCTATTTCTTCCTGGTTCAGTTGTGGTAGTTTATATGTCTCTAGGAATGCATTCATTTCTTCCAGATTGTCAACTTTGTTGGCGTAGAGTTGCTCATAGTATGTTCTTATAATTATCTGTATTTCTTTGGTGTTAGTTGTGATCTCTCCTCTTTCATTTATGATTTTATTTATTTGGGTCCTTTCTCTTTTCTTTTTGATAAGTCCGTCCAGGGGTTTATCAATCTTATTGATTCTTTCAAAGAACCAGCTCCTCCTTTCGTTACTTGTTCTATTGTTTTTTTGGTTTCTATTTCATTGATTTCTGCTCTGATCTTTATGATTTCTCTTCTCCTGCTGGTTTAGGGTTTCTTTCTTTTTCTTTCTCCAGCTCCTTTAGGTGTAAGGTTAGGCTGTGTACTTGAGACCTTTCTTGTTTCTTGAGAAATACTTGTATCACTACATATTTTCCTCTCAGGACTCCCTTCGCTGTGTCCCAAAGATTTTGAACTGTTCTGTTTTCATTATCATTTGTTTCCATGATTTTTTTCAGTTCTTCTTTAATTTCCTGGTTTACCCATTCATTCTTTAAAAGGATGCTGTTTAGTTTCCATGTATTTTGGTTCTTTTCAATTTCCTCTTGTGATTGAATTCTAGCTTCGGAGCATTGTGGTCTGAAAATATGCAGGGAATGATCCCACTCTTTTGATACCGGTTGAGACCTGATTTATGACCCAGGATTTCATCTATTCTGGAGAATGTTCCATGTGCACTAGAGAAGAATGTGTATACTGTTGCTTTGGGATGAAATGTTCTGAATATATCTGTGATGTCCATCTGGTCCAGTGTGACATTTAAGGCCTTTATTTCCTTGTTGATCTTTTGCTTGGATGATCTGTCCATTTCAGTGAGTGGAGTGTTAAAGTCCCCTACTATTATTGCATTATTGTTGATGTGTTTCTTTGATTTTGTTATTAATTGGTTTATATAGTTGGCTGCTCCCATGTTAGGGGCATAGATATTTAAAATTGTTAGATCTTCTTGGATAAATCCTTTGAGCATGATATAGTGTTTCCTTCCTCATCTCTTATTATAGTCTTTGGCTTATAATATAATTGATCTGATATAAGGATTGGCACTCCTGCTTTCTTCTGATGTCCATTAGCATGGTAAATTGTCCTCCACCCCCCCCCCCACTTTAAATCTGGAGGTGTCTTCGGGTTTAAAATGAGTTTCTTGGAGGCAACATATAGATGGGTTTTGTTTTTTTATCCATTCTGATACCCTGTGTCTTTTTAATGGGGGCATTTAGCCCATTAACATTCAGGGTAACTTTTGAGAGATATGAATTTAGTGCCATTATATTGCCTGTAAGGTGACTATTACTGTATATTGTCTCTGTTCCTTTCTGATCTACTACTTTTAGGCTCTCTCTTTGCTTAGAGGATCCCTTTCAAGATTTCCTGTAGAGCTGGTTTGGTGTTTGCAAATTCTTTCAGTTTTTGTTTGTCCTGGAAGCTTTTAATCTCTCCTTCTATTTTCAATGATAGCCTGGCTGGATATAGTATTCTTGGCTGCATGTTTTTCTCGTTTAGTGCTCTGAAAATATCATGCCAGCTCTTTCTGGCCTGCCAGGTCTCTGTGGATAAGTCAGCTGACAATCTAATATTTTTACCATTGTATGTTACAGACTTCTTTTCCCGGGCTGCTTTCAGGATTTTCTCTTTGTCACTAAGACTTGTAAATTTTACTATTAGGTGACGGGGTATGGGCCTATTCTTATTGATTTTGAGGGGGTTTCTCTGCACCTCCTGGATTTTGATGCTTGTTCCCTTTGCCATATTGGGGAAATTCTCCCCAATAATTCTCTCCAGTATACCTTCTTCTCCCCTCTCTCTTTCTTCTTCTTCTGGAATCCCAATTATTCTAATGTTGTTTTGTCTTATGGTGTCACTTATCTCTCGAATTCTCCCCTCATGGTCCAGCAGCTGTTTGTCCCTCCTTTGCTCAGCTTCTTTATTCTCTGTCATTTGGTCTTCTATATCGCTAATTCTTTCTTCTGCCTCATTTATCCTAGCAGTGAGAGCCTCCATTTTTTATTGCACCTCATTAATAGCTTTTTTTATTTCAACTTGGTTAGGTTTTAGTTTTTTTTATTTCTCCACAAATGGCTTTTATATCTCCCAAGAGGGTTTCTCTAATATCTACCATGCCTTTTTCGAGCCTGGCTAGAACCTTGAGAATCGTCATTCTAAACTCTAGATCTGACATATTACCAATGTCTGTATTGATTAGGTCCCTAGACTTCGGTACTGCCTCTTGCTTTTTTTTTTTTTGTGGTGAATTTTTCCGCCTTGTCATTTTGTCCAGTTACGAGTATATGAAGGAGCAAGTAAAATACTAAAAGGGTGGCAAAGGCCCCAGGAAAATATGCTTTAACCAAATCAGAAGAGATCCCAAATCATGGGGTGGGGGTGGAGAAAGGCGATAAAAAGAGGTTCAGAAAAAAAAAAAATAAGAAAAGAAAATGAATAAAGAAAAAATATAAAAAAGAAAAATATATATATTAGATAAACTAGTTTTAAAATGTTAAAAAAGCAAAGAGTAAAATTTAAAAAAATTTAGCAGAAGAAGAAAAAAAAATTGAAAAGAAAATAATTAAATTAACTGCAAGACTGAAGAATCATGGGGAGAAAGCCATGAGTTCCATGCTTTGCTTACTCTTCGTCTGGAATTCTGCTGCTCTCCTTGGCATTGAAACTGCACTCCTTGGTAGGTGAACTTGGTCTTGGCTGGATTTCTTGTTGATCTTCTGGGAGAGGGGCCTTTTGTAGTGATTTTCAAGTGTCTTTGCCCCAGGTGGAATTGCACCACCCTTACCAGGGGCCCGGCTGAGTAATCCACTCGGGCTCCTTTTCAGCAGCTTTTGTTCCCTGAATGCTTTCCGTAGAGTTCCGGAGGACAGGAATGAAAATGGCGGCCGCCCTGTCAACGGCGCGGAGGAGCCAAAAGCTCGGGGCCCCATTCCTCAGTGCGCCCTCAGAGAATAGCGCCCAATAACTCCCATCTCCCTGGCCTACGGCTGTGCTTCAAACTCACAGAGCCTGTGACCGGTTCAAGGTAACCCCAAGCTGAGAGCTCATTCCTCAGCTCTGTCTCTGTAGCCGGCTTCCCCGTTCTAATACCTGCAAGCTCTGCGACACTCAGATACCCCAGATCCTTCTGTGACCCTGGGGGACCTGAGGCCACACTGACCCCACGTGGGCTTCACCCCGGTTTAGCCTCTGGCTTGATGTCTGTCAGTAGAACAGACTTTTAAAAGTCCTGATTTTGTGCTCCGTTGCTCTACCGCTTGCTGGGAGCCGGCCCTTCCCCCGGGGTCTATCTTCCCGTCGCTTTGGATTCACTTCTCCGCCAGTCCTACCTTTCAGAAAGTGGCTGATTTTCTGTTTCTAGAATTGCTGTTCTTCTTCTCTTCGATCTCCTTTGGATTTTTAGGTGTTTGCAATCTTTAGATAAGCTATCTAGCTGATCTTCTGTTACCTGAAGTAGCCTCATCCTGCTACTTCTCCGCCATCTTGACTCCTCTCCACCCTAATCTTTTTGATAAGAGCATGTACAGCTGTTGTGTAGATGACTATAGAGGTTTATTTGGTTTAAAATAAGTATATCTCACAAAGGATGATTAATTTTCAGGTTTTTAATTCATTGGAATCTTGGGTCCTACCAAGGTGTTCAGGTTGTCACTATATCACTATAGCAGCACTTCCCTGCCACTACAGCATCTAGTTTTTTTTAAATGTCATTAATTAGTCAGATATCTAGCTATTTGTGTATATGGAACCAGACCTCTGGATATTTGGAAAAATAGATGATCATCGTGTTTTTTACTTTGTATGTCAAATGTTTGTATATACTTAAAAACTGTTTTCATGCTAATCCGATTGACAGTCATTGGTGATTTTTTTTGTCATAGCTAAAGATATAGTAAATATCATTTACTCTATCAGGCACCATGGAAAGTCGAAATTTATTGGTAGAATGAATGTTGTGGTTAGAATTGTGCCTAAAAGGGGCACCAGGATTGCTAAGTTGGTTGAGTGCCTGACTCTTGGTTTGGGCTCAGGTCATGATCTCAGGGTCATGAGATGGAGCCCCGTGTCATGCTCACACTCAGCACAGAGTCTGCTTGAGATGCTCACTTCCTCTCCCTCCTTATCTGCCCATGCCCCAACTCATGCACACATGTGACATTCTCTCTCTCTCTCTCTCTCAAATAAATAAATAAATTCTTTAAAAAAAAAGGAATTGTGCCTGAAAATAAGTTTCTGTGAATGTTCACAGACAGTCTCATTTTTACTATCTGCTATAAAATGGGGCGTACGTTCTAATTCACAGAAACATTGAAATGATTAATTTGATGCACATGATATGCCTTCATCTCTTCATAGAATTATGGCATTTAAAAACATAACTTTTCATTGAGTAATGCATTTAAAAGACAATGAGATTGTCAGGTTTCTGAGAGCCTGGTCTTTGGATTAAGGTAGATCTGGGTTTGAATCCCACTCATGGCAGTTATATGCCAAATCAACTTGACAAAATCTTTTTCACTTCACTGAATCTCAGTTTAATTATCTATAAGATGGGTGAATAAAATACATAAATTCAGGTTTATTCTTGGTATTCCAGCACCAGACATAATGTAAGCTATGTAATTCCGGTCCTGGCATGTGGTGCGTTGTCAGAATGACTTATAATTTTATTGTTGTTGTTAGAAGAGAAGAGTTAGCTTGCCTTCACCATAAATGAACTATTTCTTCAGCTTTGGGGTAACTCTTACTCCCCTGTCATTGATACAAATAAAATTAAAATTTCTTGATTTGGGGCTAGTCTCCTGATTGAGGAGACATCCTCACACTATATTTCAGAACTCCATTCAGTTCCCAAGTTCTTTCCTTCTCAGTCTCTTTCTGGCTGTGCCTGAGGGACTTAAATTACTAAATGAGCTTGCCTTTTTTTTTTCTTGTTCATCTTGTATTGTTACGCAATTAAGAGAAAAAAATCTTGATGATGCTGCCTTCCTCAGAAAGGCCACATCAAAAGGTAGACTTCACCAAAAATAATACACACTTTTTCCGAAGACACAAACAGTTCCTTGAAAAGGATGTCATGCTGTAATTTGTTTTGTGAATTCTATAAACCACAGAACATTTACTTACAGTAAAGTTTGACCTTTCTTTTTCCTTCTTTTTATGTCTACAAAGCTTCATCGTCTTTTGAGAAGAAATATAAAAGCTAACATTTTGTTTTAAGTGTGTGTGTATGTGTGTGTGTGTGTATATATATACACACACACACATATTCTAGATTGGATTTTATTAGGATATTGAGTTTAATTTTTAGCCAGGGCCCTTTGGCTTAATGCAGTAATATTTTATGGAATGCAATCATTTGTGCAAAGACCAAAGAGAGGCCCATTTGAAACTTTACAGAAAGAATATTCTGTGCTCATAAGGTGATGGGAAATGCAATATGTGCACTAAGCTCCACATTGCACCCCACTGAAAGCAGAGAAATCCCTATGACTGATTTGATGGTAGTAAAATCTCTTTAGGGATTTTTTGGATAAAGAAAGTAATAACAAGAAATGGGCACATAATTAAGTTTCCAAAATGCACGTGTCTCAAGCATCTTATTGTCCCTCTGGAGGAGAACTTTACTATTGACTTAGGTAGACAATTTTCCTGCTATGAGCCCATTAAAAAAAAAAGTCTTTCTAAATTCTCTAAACAATCCTCTGCTATTTGAGTTATAAAAACATTTTACTGTCATTTGTGTTCTATTTTCCATTCATTATGGCAATGTTTTACAACCACAAGGTTGCTATAGAAATTAAAATAAACAAAGATTTGGAAAGATACATGATGCAGGGGCTTGTTCTGGCTCTCTTGCCCGAATATGTGGATTATGTTCTCTAAATATACTTTCTACCTCAGTTGTCCAGTTGGTCTTTCCCGAAGGAAACAAAATTGAAAACTCTTTGTTCCAATTTATGCAAATTTTTTTCTCAAAGCCTTCTTAAATTATGTCCGTGTCCTAAGAACCAATTGGTCTAAAAAAGAGAAAATAAATTAGAAAGAAATGGAGGAAAAGGGGGAAGAGGGAAGAAAAGATGGAAAGGAAGAGGGAGAAGGAATAAGGTAGGCATAAGAGAAGTTAGAGCTTAAAGTCCACTGTAGGTAGTCATGGTAACCATAAGGGGAAATGTATTTCTGGGAAAGCCCAGGCGATTCTTCAGGGGTTCAAGAAGGAATCCGTAGTTCTAGTGCATTATCCTAGAGAAGTTATTGGTCCTTTCTGTTTTGGCTCAGCATTGGTTACCTAGGACTCAGCCCTTTGTTCAATGGATGTGGCAGAGTGCTAGCTTTTATAAATTTAGAAGAACTGATTTAGCAATACTTAGGAAATTAACACCTAAAATCATCCACAAGTTACTAGACCCACATTTGGAATCATAATAAAATATATCTTGAGGGGTACCTGGGTGGCTCAGTTGGGTAAGCTGTTGCCTTTGGCTGGGGTTGTGATCTCAGGGTCCTAGGATTTAGCCCTGCATGGGGCTCCCTGCTCAGTTGGAAGCCCACTTCTCCCTCTCTTCCCCGCTTGTGCTCTCTCTCACGGTCTCTCTCTCAAATAAATAAAATCTTTAAATAAATAAAAAAATATTTCTTGAAAACCAATATTGCAAAGTTATAGCCACAGTTTTAGCATATTAAAATACATGGTATCTATATATTTTCATAGTGACTGGGAAGGGACATTTTTAAACATACGTGCATTTCATTTTATATTTCAAAGTGAAAGAAGTTTATTTCAATAAAATTTTAATATTAGCTCATAAGTGACTTCTAGAAACTCCAAACTAATCCTGTCTCAGAGTTTCCTAATTCTGCTCTGTTAATTTTTTTTAGACTAAGTTTTGACATAGAGTTCAACAAAAGCAAAATCTGTTAATTCCATTACCACTATGTTTCTGTATGGTAATTACATAAGATTCACTTTATCCATTTTGATAAACTAGCAATTTATAATTTTGCCCAGCTTGTTATGCCCGAGTATAGGATTTTGCTTAGGAAGCCAGCACCATTCCATATACAGAGGAATAGAAAATATAGTACTATGAGTATAATAACATGACCTTCACTGACAGTGTCCCAAAGCCAGGAAGAGAGACTGTTTGGAAAGAGTTTCTTCCCAACTCTCAGTTCAAAGACACATTGAGTAATATCTGAATCAGTAAGAACTATTACTGTTCATATGACACATCTTAGGTAAGGAAAGTCCCTTAGCCCCTTCAACTCTTCATTCTTTTTTAATGACTGAGTTCTAAACTTAGCATTGGCATTGTAATATTCTGAAGAAATATAAACTTATTAAATGTCACATTTGGGGGCGCCTGGGTGGCTCAGTGGGTTAGAGCCTCTGCCTTCACTCAGGTCGTGATCCCAGGGTCCTGGGATCGAGCCCCACATCCATCAGGCTCCCTGCTTAGCATGGAGCCTGCTTCCCTTCCTCTCTTTCTGCCTGCCTCTGCCTACTTGTGATCTCTATCTGTCAAATAAAATAAATAAAATCTTTTTTTAAAATGTCACATTTGGAGCTCTAATTAAAATAATAAACTTTTTAGACTAGGAATATATAAATATTATTGCATTAAGTACATGTATGCACATATTTGGTTAGAATATACATGTTCCTGTTAGAATATATTGTGAGGTATTATGATATACACACATATTTAAATGAAGTGATATGAGATCTTAGACCTATTATTATGCTTTTGAAAGTGCTGTTCATACATAGTTCTCATCAAAATTTCATTCTTTTAAAAACATTCTTTTAAAATGCATGTTACTTCAGAGACCATCTAAGTGAAGCTCCATTCTTTTTGTTGAAAAAACTGATAGCTGAGGAAAGACAGTTTACTAAGGTCATATAATTACCAGTGGCAAGAACAGAAACCAGGTATTATTGAGTTGGTTGTCCATCAATCTTCCTACTTCATTAAAGTTGTACACCAAAGCTAGATAATTCAATTTTGAGGTAGTATGCAGTGGAAAACATTGCAGAATTTGGTCCCCTTTTTTGAAGGCTTTTGTAGAAACCCCACCTTTCCCTTTCTCCCTCTCTTTCATGAAATGTTATAGTGCTCATCAAAGCAAGATGGTCAGAGAATAATGTCTTTTGCACTGACAGAGTTCCTATTTTAATGCTTAATATGTACAAAAATAAAACAATTAGACACTGGGAATCATATCTAAATTGGTCAACAAAAATAGGTTAAGATAAGAGGAAATTTATATTAAGCAGAATTTTTGAGGCAGAAAAAGCCATATAGACCCCTGAGAGGAAAACAGAACATTATATGAGGAAATAGAATCCACATATATCTTCTGAAGTTGTGAAGACTTTTTAGTTCCATTTTTCCTTTTTTTCTCATTAGTATAATGTCTAGATTAAATATTAATTAAATGGGTTTTTACATATTCTTATAATTATTCCTATTCTGTTTTTATGCTTGGACAGTTTTGTAACCAGCTGGCCAAGAGAGGAACTTGGGATTATTTGATGATTAGACTCAAAGTTCATATACAATGACATGACAAAAGAAATGTAGATGACCTTTTACTAAAAGAAGCATTTTAAATATATTTGTGAAATGAGCAGATGCTGAAGAAGAGTGAGGGACTAAGAAAACCTGAGCCAAAAACCTGAAAAACCAGAGAGGTTATCATTTGGCATTCCGTTCAACAACTATTTATTGAGTACCCACCATGTGGGAAGTACTATTTTAGGTCTGTGGGATACATCTTTCAACAAAGAGGCAAACAACTTCTTCCCTTGGGGAACTTGCATCTCCTGGGGAGAATCAGATAATAAAAAATACATAGTGAACATAATAAGTAAATCATGTATCACTTTGGAAGATAAGTGTTATGGGGGGGGGAGAGCAGAATAAAAGTTAGAAATGAAGGAGGTGGGTAAGTGTGGGGAAGAGCATCAGGAAAAGGTCTTACTGCCCTTTGTTCATGATACCTAAGCAAAGATTTGAGGGAGGGGAGGGAATTAACCATCTGGGAAAGAGCACTCCAGGCAAAGGGAGTAGCCAGTGTAAAAATCCTGATGGCCAGAATATATCCATACTGTTTGTGAATGGAGTCCTGATGGACTGTTATAAGAGATGGGATCAGATTGATGCTGGGCAGCCTCATTGTGCAGAGACTTGCGAGTCACTTAAAAAACCTTCACTTTTACCCTGAGAAAAATAGCTGGGATCTGATATGCTAAACATAACAGCTGCCCTGTTGAGAATGGAGTACAAAGTAGGTAAAAGAGATAATAGGGGTACCTTCTGGGAGGCTGTTGTTCTAATTGAGATAAGAGGTGTTGGCACAGGCCAGGGTAATGGCAAAGGAAGTGTTGAGATGTGGTAGGTTACTGGATATAGTTTGAATGTGTAGACAAAAGACTTTCAAAATGGACTAGAGATGGGTATAAGAGAAAGGGAACTACTGAAGATGAAAAATTGAGGCAATAAAGAAAACAGAAGGTGGTGATAGAAAGGGACAATATATGTGTGAGTGTGTCTTTGTTGGGTGTGTGAGGAAATGGAAGGTGGAAATTAAGGAGGAAGAGCAGGAGTTAACTGAAGTTGAGACTGGTGGGTCTGGTAGACAACAACAGTATACCTGGTGTGCTTAGAGCTTCCAGAGCTGACCTTCTTCCACAAATATGCATAATATCCCTTCCCTTGGTGCATCCCCCAAAGGGGGCTGGTCTAGTGATGAGTGAGATGCTAAGGGATATCCTGAGGCATAGGAGGCACAATCTAGGCACAGTCACTGCCTAGAATCTGTTCAGCAGCTGTTTTTGATATGCTGCCTTCATCACTTGTCCAAGCATGAACTGTTATGAAGAGTTTTTCTTGGGAGCATCCTTCTTCTGCTCTTCATGCACAAACATATACAGATGGATGAAAAAGTGGGCACACTGTAATGTGCATTTTGTTTTTGTGAGAAAAATCTAAAAGAAACAGAAGTCCTTGTAACATTTGAAAATGTGCAGTTTTGGGGACACCTGGGTGGCTCAGTCGGTTAAGTGGCTGCCTTCAACTCAGATCATGATCTCAGGGTCCTGTGATCAAGTCTCACATCGGGCTCCCTGCTCAGCAGAGAGCCTGCTTCTCCCTCTTTCTCTGCCTGCTGCTCTGCCTATTTGTGCTCTCTATCTCTCTGTCAAATAAATAAATAAAATCTTGAAAAAAAAAAAAGAAAATGTGCAGTTTTATAATCTGATACGTTTAAGTGGTAACCTACAATCAAAATACAAAGAAAAGTAAAGGCTTGGATTTTCACCTGTAATTCATATTTACATGATTATAATATGCCATTATGAATTATATAGGGGATCAGAATCTGCTGCCTCAGAAGTCAAAAACACCTCTTAATTCTAAAAGACACTTTAAAATACTTAGTTGATGAGGACAGAAATGATACAAATCAGATCTTGTCACTGTTCTACTCAAAACTTTTCAATTTCCTTTCTTGTTCAGAATGAAACTCAAAGTCCTTACAGTGGCCTATGAGGACCTGTGTGAACTGGCTTTATGCCACCTTTCTGACCCCATTTCCAACTGTCTTTCCTTTATTCATTTGATATCAGCCATAACTGCCTCCTTGTGGTCCTTGTGAATACACGAAAGATCTCCCACTTCAAGTCCTGTGCATTTACTATTCCCACAGGCCAGTGTTTTTCATCCATAAATCACTTGACCTACCTCCTCACTTCATACAGTGCAGCTTTGTTCCACTGTCACCAGCTCAGAGCGGCCTTCTCCGTATCCATACTTAACTTGCACCATCTCCCATGACTTCATGTTTATTTTTCACCGTAACCCTTATTTATGTGCTTTCTTGTTTATTTATACACTTTCTCCTCTATTAGAATGTAAACTCGATGAAGGCAAGAGATCCAGGACTTTGTTTGCTATAAACCCTACCTACAGTAGTGCCTGGAATATCCCAGGAAGCTGGTAAAGGTTTGATGAGTAAAGAAAATGAATTGAATGAACGGTGTGATACACTTATACTTCAGTCAACTTTCCAGTTCCTGAAACACTTGTCACCACCATCTCATGGCCCCTGGTTTCTTCAACATCAAGCTCTCTTGGTCCTCTTTCATCCAGGGCTGGGTACTGCATGCCTTTTATAATCTTCTCTTCTACTGCTACCCATATGTACAATATGCTCCTGTCATATCAAAGTATTTGTCACAAGTCTCCATGCCCTTTCAAATGCCCACAGCTTTTCCCTTGCTAGTCCATCTGCCTGAACTGCTCTCTCTACTTTTTTCTTCCTGCCAACCTCTTACACTAATGTCCAAATTCACTTTTCATGTTTTTTCTTCTGGAGGACTTTCTTTATACTCTTCATCCCTGTTGACTGCCCTTCTGTCTTTTGGTACATTGTTTATGACTGAGCTTGTGCCATGCCATACTGCAAAAACATGTTTCCTGCTAAGTTATGAACTCCTATAGGGCAGAACTACAATTTGTTCTTATCTTTGAATCTCAACACAGTCCCAGTGCCTCGATACAACAGGGGCTCAATAAAAGACTTCTGAAAGTCTACAGCAATACTGATAATTCTGTAGATTATAAAGCTTTGAAATGCTTTAAATTTTGCACTTAAGGCTGAAGAATCTAACATTTTTGTTTTTCTCAAAGCCAAATCTGTGCTCCCCTGCAGTGAGCATGCATTTTGAGTGGACAACATTGTGTATGTTTACTTCACACATACCTCAGTGAATCATGGGAAA
Organism: Mustela nigripes; assembly: GCF_022355385.1. Classification (NCBI taxonomy): domain Eukaryota; kingdom Metazoa; phylum Chordata; class Mammalia; order Carnivora; family Mustelidae; genus Mustela; species Mustela nigripes. The sequence goes on along the minus strand of NC_081560.1, from coordinate 55,792,762 downwards.
TCACTAGCGTGACTAAGCCTAAATAAAGCACATGATTCAATGTCAGTGCAATCAATTCTTTTACCATTGACTAGAAACGAAATAAATCCAGAGATCTGATTCCAACTGGGGAGATTCTGAATTAGAATCACAGTTCACAGGGCGCCTGGGTGACTCAGTGGATAAAGGCCTCTGCCTTTGCTCAAGTCATGATCTCAGGGTCCTGGGATCAAGCCCCATATCGGGCTCTCTGCTCTGCGGGGAGCCTGCTTCCTCCTCTCTCTCTCTGCCTGTCTCTCTGCCTACTTGTGATCTCTGTCTGTAAATAAATAAATAAAATCTTAAAAAAAAAAAATCACAGTTCACAGAAATAAAACCAAAATGGGATTTGTGATTTGTTTCTCCTGTGACAGAATCTCCAGTAGTCAGTTGGAGATGAGAAGGCAGATATGCTATCATTATTGCTTTAGTAGTTTGCTTTCTAGCAAAGAAATACACATACAAATCATCAGGTCCTTGGACTCTATCATTCTCCTATGGTATATACACTACTTTAGTCCTATGTCTCTCTGTTTCTTTGGTTTACTTCCTTGATTTACAGGAGTACATTCTTAAATAAGTTATTCAGAAAAGGTGTCTTGGAATTAAATTTCTGAGTCCTTATATGTCTTAAAAGTATTCTTATTCAATTTAACATACTTGAATATTAGTAGTAATAGCTAGAAGCAGAATTAGAGTTTAAAAATAATTTCTCTCAGGATGTGAAGGTATTCACTGTTGCTGATTGGGACTCTGATGTCAGTCTCCTTCTTGATCTCTTTTGAGTATGATTTTTTTTCTTTCTTAAGGATCCCCGGGGTTTTGAACTTTCATGAGAATATGTATAAAAGTATGTGTATGCTTTTATGCATAAGATTTTGCATCAGTTGGACTTACCAAATATGTAGCCTTAAGTCATTTTTCAGTTCCTAAGAATTATCTTCTGTTATTAGTTGAAAATTTCCTCCCCTCTTTCTCAGCATTCTTTGGGATCCTGATGTTTAAAGATAGGACTTCTGCATTAATCCTTTTTGTTTCATATTTTCCCACTTATGTTTTGTCTGTTTGCTTCCATTTAGGAGGAATTACTTTAATTTTATTTTTTCAGAGCTTCTATTAGTTTGTGCAATTGTAGTTTTTATCATTAATTGCTTCCTTTGTTCTTTGATGTTTCTCTTTCATATCAGCCTGTCTGCATTTTATTTTATTTTATTTTTTTTTAAAGATTTTATTTATTTATTTGACAGAGAGAAATCACAAGTAGGCAGAGAGAGAGAGAGGAGGAAGCAGGCTCTCTGCTGAGCAGAGAGCCCGATGCGGGACTCCATCCCAGGACCCTGAGATCATGACCTGAGCCGAAGGCAGCGGCTTAACCCACTGAGCCACCCAGGCGCCCATCCTGTCTGCATTTTAAAGATAAAATATTTTTCTAAATCTCTTTGAGGTTATTATTTCTGTTGCTTGAACTATCTCTGATTTCTTCAGAGTTATTTATATTTATGTTTATTTTAATCTTTTTTTTTTTCTTTATACTACTGGTGCTCCTTATATGCCAGGAAATTTCTTCTTTGCCATTGATGGTTTTTTGAAAGTAGTAACTGGTGTCAGATTTTCCTGTGGTTGTATAAATGGGTCAAATGGGAGCTCTGTGTCAGTTGGTGTGGGATGGAGTACGTGGACCGCCAAGCCCCACTTTGGGGTTAGCATTCCAAAAGATGGTTCATGGTCTCTGAATCTCCCTAAATGACAAAATAAAGAAGACTATTTGGGGGCAACAGTATCTACACTAGAAGCTTTTGCTTTCTCCCCACACCTTCTTTTCTTAAGAGAATCATCTGAATGTTCTGCCTGGTATTAAACACTGGTTGCTGGTAAAGAGAGGGAAGGTAATTAAGGTGCTGAGATACAGTTCTGTTTTTCTTAACCAACTAGCATTTCTTTAATCTCTTCTTTTCAGTCTTTCCTCTTTTCTTTTACCACACATTATTCTTTACTTGAGTTCCATTGGGTGGGAGTATCTCCCATTTCTTCTGGGAAGAAATGGGACCCATGAGGGTGTATGCAGGGTAGTAGCTTTTGTTTGTTTCATTTTTTTTCCCCCTCAGTGTGTACCTAGTCAATTTCTCTCTTCTAGAAATTTGTTAAAAAATCTCTGTTGGGGTGCTGGGGTGGCTCAGTCAGTTAAGTGTCTGACTCTTGATTTCAGCTCAGGTCATAATCTCAGAGTCTTGAGATCCAGTCCTGTGTCAAGCCCCGAGTACAGCGAGCATCAGGCTCTACACTCAGTGGGAGTCTGTTTCAGATTCTGTCTCTCCCTCTCCACCCCTCAAACTTGTACACTCTCTCTCTAAAATAAGTAAATATATCTTTTCTAAAATAACTCTGTAAATTTTTCCTTCTTTCCTTCTTTTTCTTCTTTCCTCTTTTGTTTTCATAAATTGTTTTTTTTTTTTTGTATTCTGATACTTGGTAACATTTTATTTTAAAATACTATTGGATTTCCAGGCAAGTTGTAAGGATAGCACTAACTTCTTATATATCCTATACTCAGTTACCCCTGATGTTATATATTTACAAGAAATTACATTTGTACAATACTGTTAGGTCACTGATTTTAAATTTTTTATTTTTTATAAACATATATTTTTATCCCCAGGGGTACAGGTCTGTGAATCGCCAGGTTTACACACGAGACTGCAGTTTGTCCACTAATGTCCTTTTCCTATTGTAGGATCCAATCTAGAATCTTACACTTCACTTAAATGTCATGTCTCCTTAGTCTCCTCCAATCTGTACCAATTCCTTAATCTTTCCTTATTTCCTTCTAGCCATTACTTTTAAGTATACTGGTTATTTAGTCAGATGTCCTTCAATTTAGGTTTGCCTGATGTTTTCTCATTATTAGATTTGAGGTTATGTATATTTTTGCAAGAATACTATAGAACTGGTCAGCCTTTCTCATGTATCAAATCAAGGACTATTGAGGTTGACATGTCTTATCTAAGGGATATTAACCTTGATCACTTTATTATGGTATCTGCAGATTTCTTCATTTTAAAGTTTTTTTTTTTTCCTTTAGAATATCTTGGGAAAGATAGTTTGGTAGATGCAAACAGTATCTTTCTTTGCAAACTATTACCCAATAATTTCAGCATCCTTCCATGGCCCTTACCTGCACCAGTTATTTCTGTCTTATTCAAACAGTGATTTTCTATTTCCTTCATTTCTTCTATACTTGTTACCTGAAAGTTTTCTGTAAGGCAGAGCTATTTCTTCTCTATTCCATTATTTTTAGTCTCTCTGCGGACACACAGATACTTACTTGACTCTATTGATTATAGTCCAATACTGTCATTAGGTGTTTTGTTCCTCAGATTTTCATAGATTTGGCCATTGAGAGCTCTTCACATTAAGTTGTATGCCCTATTGACATGTCCTTATCTTTAATTGAGCATTTCATTGTTTTCTATCACCACAAGATATTCAAAAATAGCTGGTGTTTTCCCTAACACAGTCTTGGAATCAACCACTTTTCCAAGGATCCTTGGATCCTTTTATTGGAGATCTATATTAGAAAACAAGATCTGGGTACTAATGGTTCTCTTTGCTACTAGGCTGCCACTGATTGTAGGAAATACATACTAACCCATGCATACACACATACCTAAAGCTATTTCTATCACTGTTTGCCTGATATATATTTAAAATCATGAATTTCTATATATATATATTTTTTTTTTCTTATGCTTTCCTGTCAGTGGGATATAGGGAAAGATGGGAGACAAACACATATACTTTGTTTGCTGTCTTTAACCAGAAAACCTAATGGTTCAGATAAAATTTTAAATGAATGCCTTTGAGGATTTGTTCTATTTTAGAAAAATTACAGTTTTTCCTATTTATGTTTACCCAAATGTGCTTTTTAATCTTTCATCAATCTTTCAGATGTTATAGGCCTTTTGAATTAAAAATCAGTCTACACTGGCATAAACAGAAGAGCATAAACACTTTCACATACATTGCTATAATAATTGCCACAATAAGAGATCTGTGGTATCTTAGTTTCATCAGTTTATCAGAAAACTGAGCATGAAATACTTTGAAGCCAACAATGGGAAAATAAAGATTCAGTTCAAAATTTAGCATGTCTTTAAGGCAGAAGAGTCTGTAACATAGTAGACACTCATTATATACTTGTTGAAATAAATGATTGAACCTTACCAATACCACTGTTAAACACCTGTTACCATGTATTTCTTTAGTACACAGCATATATGGTAGCATAGCATCACAGCTCTTAGAATTACGCATCATTAATTCATTCAGCAAACTTCTACCACTCAGACACAATTCTGGGCATGTATGTTTTTCTCATTTTCCATTTTTAAAAATCTTTGTAGTAAATTCAAGTATATGGGATTAGTCCTGCAAGATAGAGCATTTTGAAAGCCTGTGTGAAATTGCAAGAACCATTTTTGTGAATTCAGGAATGATGTATATAATAAAAGTCACATTTTCTTCAGATGGAAGCTAGTAGATTCTATATATTTTGAGATATATGGATAAATAGATCTAATTTTCTGGTAAGTGGGTAAGATGTCTTTATTAACAAAATAGTTGCATTAAAATGAAACCTACTCCATTCTACAGACCTTTCTCCTATTTTGTCTAAAGTAAGAGTAAGTTTCTTTGAATTTTGGCAAAAATTGACATTTAAAAAATGTTTTGACAGCGTGAATGGTTTGTGTCTTATTATTTCATAGTTTATGGCTTCATTTTAATGGAGTTTATCAGCCAGTACCTTCCTATGAAAATATTTGTGAGAGATGTTATTTTATTTTTTAAAAGTTTATTTATTTATTTATTTATTTATTTTAGGATTTTATTTATTTGATAGAACGCACAGACACAAAAGCAGGGGGAGCATCAGGCAGGGAGAAGCAGGATCCCTGCTGAGCTAGGGAGCCAACCACAGGGCTCCATCCCAGCATCCTGGGACTACAACCTGAGCCGAAGGCAGACGCTTAACCAGCTGAGCCACTCAGGCACCCCTATTTTTTTTTTTAAGATTTTATTTATGTATTTATTTGTGAGGGAGAATGAGCATAAATGGGGGAGAGGGCCAGAGAGAGAGGGAGAAGCAAACTCCATGCTAAGCAGGGATCTGGATACTGGGTTCCATCCCTAGACCCCGAGATCATGACCTGAGCTGAAGGCAGATGCTTAACTGACTGAGCCACCCAGGTGCTCCAAGATTTTATTTTTTAAGTAATCTCTGTACCCAACTTTGGTCTCAAACTCACAGCCCTGAGATCAAGAGTTACATACTCCACCAACTAAGTCATCAAGGTACCCCTTGCCCCCACCTTTTTAAAAAGTTTTTGAGATACTATTTTTCTTTAAGAGTTTGAATGTCTGAAGCTTGATTATTCTACTCTCAATTTTGATTGGCAGTTTGGATGGATAGGAGATTCTAAATTTGGACAAGTTTCCCAAGTAGTGACATAATCAACATGGGTACACAGGTTGTCCCTGACTTTGCTCCCCCTCACAAGAACAACTAACAAGTATTTAAGGAAAAGACACCACTGAGAGTATTCTAGAACATGGGGGTAAAACTGAAGCACTACACTGCACTACAGAGACCAAGAGAGACTGCATTAGAAAAGTAAGAGAAGTGGCTACACATTGACCACATTGCTCTTAACCCAGGATGGCACATCACCACACAGAGAGGTCTCCCCCAAGCCTCTGGTTTCTTTAGTGGGAAAAGAGAATCCAGAGGGGACAATACCTCAACACTGTGGATTGTTTTGCAGGAGCCCCTACTCTGATCTCACACCACAGGGATTATAGGGAAATGATGGGTGGGGCACAACCACTGAGAATCTGACTGTGGTAGATAGAGAAGGGAGGGTCTTGCAACAACAACAACACAGATTTGCGCAGCCCACATTCATACCTGCAGTACCCAAGTAGTAGTCCCTACCCGTGGTTTTGCTCATCTGCAGAACCAAGTCAGGAGTACACTCTGACCAGAGAAGATGCTGTGTAGATCCACCTGATTCAGATCCTCAAAGGAGTTTTGTAGGCCCTAAAGCCATGTTTGTCAAGGCTCAGGCAAGGAGTTGAATTGCATGCAGTCCCGCCCACTGCAGAAAGTATTTTCTGGCCCCATTTGACCAGAAGAGCTGGAGACAGTTTCTGGAAGTTATGGCCCAAAGGCATTTATCCTGAGGGGTGGGCAGGCAGAGCTGATTGCCCCCAAAGCAAAGCCAGTACCAGAAGTGGAGCTTTCCCATCATACACAGACAGAAAGATGAATTAATTCATATCCAAGGCTAAGGATAGTTCCCTGACCTTTCCAAAAGATAGAATCTATCTGGGAAATTGAAAGTTGTCTGGAGCTACCCTGGTCCCCCCACTGCCACCCAGGTAAGAGAGCTGAGACAGTTTCACCTACTATAGAGAGTGTCTTTCTGTCCTATCTGGCGAGAAGAGCCTAAGATAGTTCCTGGAGACTGTGCAGCACAGTGGCACTTAAACCATGAGATGGGTGGGCAGAGATGATTGTCTGCATAGCAAATCCAGTGGCCATGTATGATCAGGGATTTGGAGGTTGCTAATTGGCTTATATTAAGACAACAAAGAGTTTTATACTTAGCTTTCAAGCTGCTTTTCCTTCTGCCCCATTGTGGGGAACATAATTTTATCTTTACTTATAGCTGAACGCAGTCTTCAGCCTGTTTGACCAGTTAACCTAACCAGAGCACATGGGAAATTGCATAGCCTGTTCAATAGCCCTAGTACAGCACTTAAAAATGTGGCACTTGAGCATGGCCCATGGCTTCCCCATCTGCAGAGCAAAACTGGTAGATTCAACTGACCAGAGAAAACTCTGGCTTGATTCTGTAACTGAATGCAGGTCCATCTGCCCGATGCATAACAAAATCAATCACTGATATATCAGGTATGTAGCAAAGGAATGATTTATTTTAGAGGCAGCCAAATGAGGAGATGGGTGTGGAAGGGCAAGCCTCAAATCCACCTCCCTGAGGGGGAGAGAACAAGTTTCTTTTTATAATTATAGAAGTTGAGATCACACACATACTGATTTTCTTTAAGTATTTTATTTATTTATTTTGAGAGAGGGAGCACACCTGAGTTGAGGGGAAGGCAGAGGGTGAGGGAGAAGCAGACTCCCCGTTGAGTGGAGAGTCTGGCACAGGGCTCAGTCTCAGGACCCTGGGATCATGACCTGAGCCAAAGGCAGATGCTTAACTGATTGAGCCACCCAAGTGCCCCAACACACATATTGACTTAAAAGGGCAAGGAAACTTATGAGTATTCATAAGAAAAGATGTAGCGTGCACATTTAGTAAACGGATGTAACATACATCACATGTTCACTTAACATCAGAACAAGGCAAAATTCAGCTCTTTGACATCAGGAGGTTATCTTAAGACAAGGAGAAGGAGTTACGGTTATGCTCTGAGAGCTGGTATAAACTGGAAAAGGTTTGCGCTCATCTTGGGTAAAGAATGCAGGGCCATACAATGCATGTTCATAGCTAGAATACTATCCATTGACCTTGAGTCCAGGCTTCTACAGAGACACCTAGTGGATTTTTAGTGGGGTCTGAGAGGCACAGTAGCTGGGGGAAACAGTTCTCTGAAACCAAGCTGTAAATTTTCTGCCAGTTTCATCTTCATTAACCCTGGGGGGCACAATTTCAGTGTGCCAAACAAGTTATTCAGGCCCTTGTTCTCATGTTTCCTTGTCAGGGCTAGAGAATCCAGGCCACTGTGGAGCCCATCTTATAGCCTTACATGGGTGGGGAACCAAGCAGCAGTTTTACCCAGCTGTTCTCAGCCAGTGGCACACCTCCCCATCCCTATCCTCAGAGCTCAATCAGTTGCCTTTCCCCAAAACAGACCATAATAGCAGACCCCATCTGCCCATGGACATTACCAGTTGACATACCTGCAGACCGAAACTGAGCTTACTGGTGAAGAACAGTCTCTGCCAAAGCAAAACAATAAAATCTGAGAGAGGAGGATCATTACTCACACATGCAGATACCAACATAAGCAATCAAGTCTTACAAAAAATCCAAGTAAATGCGATACTACCAAACGAAACTTATAAAGCTCCAATAATTGTCTCTATAAATAAATGGAGATCTGTCTAGTGCCAGACAGAGAATTCAGAATAATCCTCATATGGAAGGTTAGTGAACTACAAGAAGACACAGATAACTTCAAGAAATTATGGAAAACAGTGCATGAACAAAATGAGAAGGTCAGCAAGGAAATGACCATCAAAACCAAAAAATCCTAGAATTGAAAAACACAATAACTGAACTGAAAAACTCAAAAGAGAGTTTCAAAAGTAGACTCCACATTGCAGAAGAAAGAATATATATGACCTAACAAATAGGATATTGGAAATTACCTAGAGGTGCAAAAAGAGTAGGAAAAAAAAAAAGAAAAGAAAAGCCAGTAAGAATTATGGGGCACAATGAAAAGAAACAATGTTCACATTATGGGAATTCTAGAAAGAGAAGAGAAGGTAAAGGGGACAGAACATATAATTTAAAACAATAAAGACTGAAAATGTTCCAAACCTGGAGAAAGAAGTGGACATCCAGATTCATGAGGCCCAAAGGACCCCAAATTGGTTGAACACAAATAGGGATAAACTGAAATATATTGTAAGTAAACTGTCAAAAGTAAAAAACACAGAGTTTTAAGAACAGCAAGAGAAGAGACGTTCCATTCAAGAGAACCCCAATAAGACAATAAACAGATTTTTCAAAAGAAACTTTTCAAGCCAGAAGAGTATGGAACAGCATATTCAAAATATTGAAAGAAACTAGCTGTCAGCCAGGAATTCTGTACCTGGTAAAGCTGTCATTCAGAAAAAAAGGAGAGATAAAAATGTTTCTGAACAAACAAAAGCTGAGGGAGTTCATTACCACCAGACCTGCCGTATAAGAAATGCTTAAGGGCGTTCTTTGAGTGGGAGTAAAAGAATAATTGACAACCTAAAAAAATTAAAAGGTAATATTACCTCTTTGGTAATGGTAAATATATAGCCAAAATTAGATTCTGCAATATGTTAATAGTGGCACATAACTCACAACTCTAGCTTAAAAGTTAAAGAAAAAACATAGTAAAAATAGCCAAACCTACAATACTCTGTTACTAGTTACACAATATATTTTAAAAAGTCAGTTGTAACATCAACTGAAATTGAGGGGGAAGAGAAATAAAAGTGTTAATTTTATGAAATCTATTGACATTATTATTGATTTAAAATAGAATGTCAGAAGTTTAAGATAATTTCTGTAAGGCTCATAGTAACTGCAGGGGAAAATCCTATAGTAATTGCACAAAAGAACACAATAAAAGAAGTCAAAGCATACTGATTCCAAAACATATCAAAACACACAAAAAAAGACAGCAGGATAAGAAACAAGGAACAGTGGATCTACAAAACAGCCAGAAAATAGAACAAAATGGCAATAGTATGCCTTATCAATATTTACTTTAAACATGGATGAAATATGTGAAGGAGATTAAGAGACACAGACTCCCAGTTTTAAAATAAAAAAGCCATGGTGATGAAAAGCACACCACAGGGTATATAGTCAATAATATTGTAATACACTTATTGTGATGAACATTTCCTAATGTATGTAATTGTTGAATCAACTGTTAAACACTTAAAACTAATTTAATATTCCATGTCAACTATACTTCAATTAATGTTTTTATTTAAAAAAAATAAATATAATGGATTAAGTTATCTAATTAAAATATGTGGAATGGCTAAATAAAAAAAAAAGAAAAAGAAAGGAATCAACAATATTCTGCCTAACAGAGATTCACTTTACCTTTAAAGACATGCATAGACTGAGAGTGAAATAATGGAAAGAAATATTTTAAGCAAATGGTAACCATAAAAAAACAGGAGTAGTTATATCAGACAAAATAGACTTTAAACTGAAAATGGCAAAAAGGAGACAAAGAAGGTCACTATATATGATAAGGTGGTCAATATATCAAGAGGATAAAATAATTATAAATCCTTATGTGTCCATCCTTAGATTACCTAAATATATAAAGCAAAAACTAACAGAGCTAAAAGGAGAAATAAATGGTAATTCAATAATAGTTGAAGACTTTGAATACCCCACTTTTAAAAATAGGTAGATCTTGCAAACAGAATCAGTAGGCAAAGAATAGACTTGAAAAATGCTATAGACCAAATGGATGTAACAGATGTATACAGATCATTCTATCCAACAACAACAGAATACACATTCTTCTCAAGTGCACATGGAACATTTTCCAGGATAGACCATACATTAGACCGCATATAATTCAGCAAATTCAAGAAGATTAAAGTCATCCCAATTACCTTCTTTGACCTCAATGGCGTGAAACTAGAAATTAATGATAAGAAGAAACCTGGAAAATTCATGAACACATGGAAATTAAACAACACTGTCCTGAAAAATGAGTGAATCAAAGAAGAAATTAATGGGGGAAATAAAGGGTTTTCTTCAGATAAATGAAAATGGAAACAACATATCACACTCTGCAGGATGCAGCACAAGCAGTTTTAAAGGAAATAAATAAATAATAAACATCTGCATTAAGAAGCAAGAAAGATACCAAATAAACAACCTAACTCTATAGCTTAAAGAACTAGAAAAAGAACAAACTTAGTCCAAAATTAGCAGAATGGAAGAAATAATGAAGATTGGAGAAGAAATAAATGAAATAGAGAACAGAAAAAAATAATAGAAAAGATTAACCAAAGTAAGAGTTGCTCCTTCAGAAAGATACAAACAAAAGTGACAAACACAGTATCTAGACCAAGGAAAAAAGAGAAAAGACCCAAATCAACAAAATTATAAGTGCAAAAGGAGATGTTAAAACTGACATCACAGGGTTGCCTGGGTGACTCAGTCGATTAAGCGTCTGCCTTCAGCTCAGGTCATGATCCTCGGGTCCTGGGATCAAACCCCACATTTAGCCCCACAGCAAGCTCCCTGCTTAGCAGTGAGTCTGCTTCTCCCTCTTTCTGCCTCCTGCTCCATGTGTTTGTACTTTCTCTGTCAAATAAATAGTTTTTTTTAAAGATCTAATGAGTGAATTCAGTAAAGTTGCAAGATACAAAAATTAACTATACAAAAATCAGTAGCATATTCTATACACTAACAATGGATTTTCTGAAAAAGAAATAATCCCATTTATAATAGTGTGAAAAATAATAAAATACCGTATATAGATTCACTGCAATCCTTATCAAGATTTCAAGGCAATTTTTACAGAGATGGAAAAAACACTCCTAAAATGTATATAGAACCACAAAAGACCCCAAATAGTCAAAGAAACTTTGAGAAAGAACAAAGTGGGAGGCATCACACTTCCTGATTTCAAGCTATACTATAAAGCTATGTTCATCGAAACAGTATGGTACTAGCATGCGTGCGCGCGCACACACACACATGCACACACAGAAAAATAGAACAATGGGACAGAATGCAGAGCCCAGAAATAAGCCCAAGCATATACAGTTAACTAATATTTGAGGTGGAAGCCAAGAATACTCAGTGAAGGAAGAACAGTCTCTTCAATAAATGGCGCTGTGATAATTGGAAATTCACACATAAAATAATGAAACTGAACCTATATCTTATACTATTTACAAAAATTAACTTAAAATGGATTAAACACTTAAATGTAAGTCCTGAAAACATGAAACCCTTAGAAGAAAATATAGGAATAAATCTTCTTAACATGGGCTCTGGTAACAATTACTTGGATATGATATCTAAAGTGCAAGAAACAAAAAGTAAGGAAGTGTGACTATGTCAGGCTAAAAAAGATGCTGCCCAGCAAAGGAGCCATCAACAAAGTGAAAAAACAACCCACGGAATGGGAAAAAAAATTGTAAATTATATATCTGATAAGAGGTTAATATCCAAAACATATAAAGAACTCCTACAACTCAATAGAAACAACACAACCCAATTTTTAAAAATGAACCAAAGGATCTGAATAGACATTTTCCAGAGAAGATATACATAAGACCAACAGGTACATGAAATGATGCTCAAGATCACTAATGATTAGGGACATGGAAATTAACACCATGATGAGATATTACCTAAGGTCTGTCAGATGGCCCACATAAAAAATATAAGAGATGACAAATGTTGGCATGGGTGTGGAGAAAACGGAAACTTTATGTACTGTTGGTAGAATTGTCTATTGGGTCTAGCCACAATGGAAAACAGTATGAAGAATCCTCAAAAAACTAAATTGAGAACTATCTATTCATTCATTTATGAATTTCAAATAAGTATTTTTTTGTTTTATAATTTCAACAACAACTTGTTAAATTTTTAAGTGTAAAACTAATATGTGGTCACTTTAAAAACATAAAAAAATGAAAAGAACTCAATTTTGTCACTACTCAAGGATAGCAATTTTGATATTTAGTTCAGTTATTTCTGCTAAACACACAGCAGAGACCTTACCACTCTTTAAATCTGCTATTGTGTGCACTTTCCCACTCTTACTAAATAGTCTTTGGAAATTTGAGTCTAAATAATAATGACAGTTGGTCTTGAAGCCTACATTAATTTTTTTAATTTTACAAAGCTCAGTAGCATCCATTAGTCATTTTCTCTCAAATCCAGCAGTAAGGAAAAAGGGTCAGGGTGATTTGAGAAGGCTGAAGAGGTAGATGCTGAAGTGTCTGAGTAAGGCCAGCAGGGGTTGCTGTCATGGATGAGACTAACACATTCCTGGTGTCTCTGACCTTGGACTCAACATTATAATCTGGATTTTATTAAAGGAATTTTGCATTTTTCCTTTGCAAGAATTACCCCCTACCATGACAAATATTTAAAACAAAATTTTTTTAAGTTGGAAAAGGAACTTTTTCTCAAAAGAAATTTATAGTTCAAATTTACACCAAGTTCTCACTAACTGGAGCAAGCCGGGTTTTCACTAAAGCTTTGACTTTCCTCTGTAAAACATTAGTCACTCCCTTGGAAGAAGCACTTTTTTATAGGCAGTGGGGTAAAACAGCCACAGATGTGCATGTAATGTGATGGGCTTAGAATGTACCTGCAAAACCTTTTTTTTTTTTTTTTTTTAATTTAGAGAGAAAAAAGATGAAAGAAAAAAGACTGAATTGGGATGCTAAAATAACAGTGATTCACTAGTAAGGAAATGATAAGTTTTTGATCCATTCAAATAGTATTTTCTTTTTCCCTTTTCTTTATTCTTGGGAACTTCTTGAGGATGTGCCAAGTCATTTTCATTGCACAATCTTTAAAGGTATTCACCATTCCCATGTGTAACTGGTTGCCTTTTTACTGTGCAGGACTGTAGTGACGCCTGTGGCCAAAGAGTTTGATCCAGACATGGTCCTAGTTTCCGCTGGATTTGATGCATTAGAAGGCCATGCCCCTCCTCTGGGGGGTTACAAAGTGACAGCAAAATGTGAGTATATCTTTTAGAAATTTATGAAATGCTAAAACATAATAATCTCTTTTAGGTCTTTAAAATAGATAGCACCTTTTACATGTGTCTAGTAAACTGAGGTAAGGCTTTTTGAAAATAATTCAGATTGTGTTTATTGCTTTGTCAGATTCATCTCTCTGTAAGGATGTTCACCCTTAAGAAAAACAAAGTTAAATTGTTTCCTTTGGTAACTTGATGGGGCATTTCAGAACCTTTATGCTTTTCAGGAGTCCCATTTTGTTATTTAAAGGCAGAAGTGATAGGACTTCTGTTTAAAATATGTTAAATGACTTCAGAGGTCATGAGTCTAGAAAAGCTCCTGGGTTTTTTGAAGAGAGAATGGAAGTCACTGTTTTTATTTCATTGCACATATGGTGCTATAGTCTTCTAGGTTTGAATATAAAAGTGTAGTTCCCCTTGCTCAGAAGCTCTGTACATGCCCATAGACAATGCTCAGGTTCTCTACTCCTCTTCTGTTGTGTTGCAAAGGTTAAATTTTTGGCTCTGTTCCTTAACAACTAGACACCAGATGAAAACAAATGAATTTTATGTTATACTGCATTTGAATAATGTGACCTAATGGAATCTGGCTAGAAAGAGGCTTTCTTCAAAAATAATTCCCATGTTTTCTGAGTGTGAAAATAAGGCATATGTATAGCCCATGCATACAAATGTATGCTGGTACTCTGGATATATATAAAAAAGAAGAAGGAAAAAAGCAGAATTGCACAAAGGATCCATTATTGTGTATTTTAGTGGGGGTTGGAAACAAATCAAAACAACCCAAATAGTTTTAACTGAGAGAGATGAGTTTAGAGCAAGTGTGTTTTATTAATTTGAAAAGAACCAAAGAACCAGCATCATGCCAACCTTTGTTTTTAGTTGGCTTCTCATATGAGAGAGTTTTCTGCACTCTAATTGTTCCAGTAACATTGTTAGGTAGTAACTATTTTTAACTTCTATTATTTACCCATGGTTTTTGGTGCCTTGCCGTCTATTGAAAACACATTGAAAGAGGCAACTCCACAAACACAAACAAAACATAATAATTCACAAGTTTGTAAAATTGAATAGAGAGGTGTTTGGTTTTATCAGATGTCTTTATGATCCCTTTTCTTTCTTCATGGAATTCCTCTCCACTTTAATGGGAAGTCAGTCTTCCTGCTGCATCCTAATTAACATCAAGACTGGTGACAAGTTTAGTCTAAATAAAGAGAAAAGAAGACCTTATACTTCAAGTTGATATATACCCAAACAATGGAAAACACATGGAGCAAAGACAGAAATCTAGAAAAGGTGTTCCTTGCCATTAAATACGAGACTCTCCCTCAAGAAGGAGGACTGTCTGTATTCGGGTCTTTCTTCCTTCCAAGGAGGCAAGGAAGACTCATATGCAAATGAGTCCATTTCTCAGAACTAGCTGGAAGGAACTAATCTTCTTGTTTGTTTGTTTGTTCATTTTTTGCCAAGTGGAGTTCAAATATCAAATGTCATCTTGGAAAGTAGAATAGAAAGAGGAGTAGTAGTGTGGTTTCTTTTAGTCATAGACCTAAGGTACATAGTTTCTACTCCTTTTACCTTCAGTACAAGGCACTGAGGCCTTTATTATGTTGTATTTCTTTATCCATTTGGGGGTAAGCTCTTCATTTTTCCGGTTAAGTTTGTCTATAATCTCTTCAATCCCTCACCCCTACTTATCTGTTTTTCCTTCTTGTGTCTTTTCTACTCAACAGACCATGTTTCCTTACAAGATGATTTGTTTCCTAAGAAAAATAGACAGACATATATTTTAACTGATTTAATAATTGTCCCTCTCTGAGTACTTACAGTTTAGGAAAAAGATACACGATAAGGAAAGGAAATCCTAGAAGTCAAGAGAAGGTAGTAGAGACTACCTAAAACAGTTCACATATTGCATAGATGAGAAAACTAATTCATTTTACCATCTGAAATAATTGGGGTTAAATTAAAAATATTTATTCTGAATTCATATTTAGATAAAATTGTATGAGGCTTTCACTGGATTTTTTCCACTAAAGAGAAAAATGTTTTGTAAAGTGCTTGAGAACAGAGTAGTTGGATGCAGACCCTTAACTCCCCAGGTGCAGGCTGTGATAGACACTGACTAGTCCCGTGATAACTTAAATGAACAACCACAGAGCATCACAACTGGGCGGCTGTTTGTACATATTATCTCATGGTGGCCTGAGTTTACCAGCCATATTTTCTAGAGATGCCGCCGTAACTAGGTAGAGGTTAGGATTAATAGACAGCTGTATAGTTGCTCCCCAAATAGCTCACCCCTAGGTCTTTCTGTTCTTTTTCTAACCATGTGGCAGATGCATTTATGTTGCTTTGGTCTGAAAGTTCTTGATAGGCAATTACTATTGGACCTTCACTGTCCTATGCCAGAAGTCGTCTCCATTTCCAAGGAGTCTCAAAATGAAGCTAGAAATGGGCTAAATACTACAGTAAAACATAGGTAGAAATTACAGAAAAAATTCATAACCTAATGTTTTCCCATTTCACCTAAACTCACCCTTGCTCCAGTAGAATGTCTAAGGATTTTAGAGAGTGGTTTTTAGATACTGTGTCACAGATGCTAAAATTTTACTGTCTTAGCTCATCAAATAAATCTTTTAAAATAATTTTAATAGTCCTAAAAGTAAAAGATAAATTAAGTCAAAACAACTAGTGTTTTCATTTATATTTGTATTTAGATATCTAATTCGTTATCTGATTTTTTTTTTTTTGAAGACTTGTTTGATACTATGACAAAAATTTCAGTGCAGCCATAGAGGTGATTTAAATTAAAGTCGATTGTTGGCTAGTACTATTTTTCTTCTTTCCTCTCTTCTCCCCTCATTTTTTTTCATATTAAATATTCTCTACAACAAAATATTCATATTTGTTTATGCCAAAGTTTGAAATAGTCTGAATTCATTATTTAAAATCTGTTTTTTCAATTAACCACCAGGACTAACCACTTATTCAATTAACTAAGGAATAAGTATCTTTATGTCCTACCCTAAATACTACATCAAACTTTACCACGAAATTATCAGCGTGTCCTTTAAAAATATTCTCATTCAGATCTAGATATCTTTAGGTTACAGTTTAAGAAGGTTAACATGACAATCAAGTGCCATGTTCCAACAATAAAATGAAACAAAATTGAATCATCATATTGCAGCATCCCTGGTCTTATGGTGTTGTCAACATTAAAAAAAATTATTTCTTCAGTTCATGTTAATTTGCAGAAAAATGTATGTTTTCTTCCTTTTCAAGACATTTATATGTTCTCTCCTTTCATTGGCTTCACATAGTAAACTATATGCAAATTACTTTTATCATGTGAAAAATGATTTTCCTTTCTTTAGAATAATTCAGAAGTCATTGTGAGGTGACCCCATGTCTGATTTTAAAAAAATGATCTTTTTTCAGAGGGTATTTTTATAGTTTTTGAGATAGTAACTACTTCTCTCAGCAAATAAATAAATGTTATTTGGACAAGTAAAAAACACCCATTAGTTGGTGGAAAAAAATCAAATAACATATCTTAGTCTTGAATTACCATCTTCTTTTTGATAAAATGTTTTATCCTTTTTAGTTATCCTCTTATTCCTTTTATCCCACTGTGAATGTCTGTCTGACAAGGAAAGAGCACTCTTGTGAAGTAGGTACCTATAGAAATGAATTCGTTCTTAGCTTTGTGTTTTTCCTGAGGAAGTACAAAAAATTCCTTGATTAGTTAATCCTCCAAAAATAAGTCTCTAAAAGTTGAGTGTTGAGCCAGTCAACAAATAGTTCCAACAAATTAACTTGTTAAGTGTATGAGGTTATGTTGGTTTACTTCATCAGCTTATAATGGATATATGCGCTTCAACTTCCTGTGTATACAGAGTGTGTGGTTCAAGATGTCCTCTGTTGGCACATTTTATTTGTCCATAGAGTTGAAGGCAGATGGAGCCAGAATTAATTACATTTTGTTGAAGTTGACTTTTTTCTTTTTCTCTCACTGATGATTCTAGCCCTCTCTTAATATGTCCATAACTATCCTCTGTCTCTAATTTTCTCTGCTAGAAAGAACCTGATCACATTCACTTGTATGTTATAGTCATTACCTAATTATACACTTTTTAAAAGTGAGTGTATTTCAGCTAATGTGATAGTTCTGTTTGGTAGTTGCATCTTTTATTATTTATCTGTAATTGTGAAATCAATGCTTTATCTTTTCATGATAGAATTTCAGACCATAGCAAACAGGCATGGAGAAAAGGAGTGTCTGGAAAACATTTACCAAATGCCATTTCATGAAAGATCAACCTTAAGCTGAAGGGTTTCAGTTCTTTTAGATTAGGATGGAAACTGGGGGAATATTATGTACAGTTGATTAACCAGAATATCTTCCCATCCAGCTACCATCAGATTAACCTCTCTTACACATTTCTGTGCTGTGTCATCAGAGCTGGATTACTGCTTGGCACACTTTCTAAATAACTTCTTTTTAAAAACGAATAAAGCTAGATGAACTCATTGTCTTTTAAGCAAGTCAGAGGCTTTCTTCTATATCTGATGCTACTCGAATTGGGTTTTAGGGTTTTCTTTTTTGTAATTACTGCCACTTCTTTCCAGGGTTTAGTATTCTTATCTCCTATAATATTTTAATTATCACAAACCTGTGTTTCTGACAGTGGTCACATGTACAACATTTCCCTTTAGTAGAAATAGTATTAAAAAGAATATAAATATTAAAGGGGAAAGTCATGGTTTCCTTGTAGCAATGGGTTTTGGACAAAAACATTGAATTCCTGCTGTTAATACCTACTAGAATCTAGATGGTAAGGTAACTCATTTCATTTCTGTTCAGAAAAGCAGTACAGTGGGAGAGTGAATCCTTTAAATAATAAACTTGAAATAAAGATGAAAAATTCGAGGAGAGTAAAGAATAACTCATTTTGGTGCCAGAAGATCTATGTTAAAGTCTCAACTTTGTCCCTTCCTTAGTAATTTTGTAATCAAATTAGTTTCCTAATCAGAAAAAAAAATGGGGGGGAGTAGAGAGATAAAAATTATACCAGCAACGTAAGGAATAAGTAATGAGGCATTGTGAGTTGAAAGTTTTAAATTATATTGGTGATATTGTTTCAACAATTCTAAACATTCACCAAAGATCTTAGGTAATGTATTTGAACACAAAATATACAACACAAATACTGTGACTTGTTGGAAAATGTATGAGATTATTATTTGAACAAAATGGGGGGGGGGACCTGGGTGGATCCGTGGGTTAAGCCTCTGCCTTCGGCTCAGGTCATGATCCCAGAGTCCTGGGATCGAGCCCCGCATCGGGCTCTCTGCTCAGCGGAGAGCCTGCTTCCCCTCTCTCTCTGCCTGCCTCTCTGCCTACTTGTGATCTCTGTCTGTCAAATAAATAAATAAATAAAATCTTTGAACAAAAAGGAGGGAGGATAGACAGATATCCTAGGAAGCTGTGCAAGATTCTAGGTAAATAGTTGTGGGTGGTCCCTTCAATCAAATGTCAGTTTGGTAAGAAACATCTTATTTCCATATCCATATGCATTCCTTTATTATAATAAATCTGGGGTTGACTGGAACAAATGGCTTAAGACCATTTAAACAAATGGTTTAAAAGAAAATAACATGTTATTATTTTGTGATGAGGATAACTCATGTTCTCCCTGCCTAAAAGCTGTGCTTTTTGTTTTTGTATATTGAGGTGTGCTTGGATTGTGACATTATTAATACTCTGATCCAGAATAAGTTGTCCAGTGATGCATTTTAAGCAATTGAACTATCTAAAATATAGTTGAAAATCAGAAAATAAACAGCACTTCTGAAATGCAAAAATAGATGCAGAAAGCCCATTTATAAATATGTAGACCCACCTTCTTGTTCTTATTAAGATTGTGCTTAATTTTTTACATATAAACTAGTGTACTAGATTGTCTGATTTTACAACCTGGAGCAGACTTAAGAAACTGTTTAGTAGTAGAGGTAGATGAATGCTTGGTAGACATATTCTATCTCTGAGGTTCTTTTTTTTAAAAATTTTTAATTTTTTTATTTTTTATAAACATATAATATATTTTTATCCCCAGGGGTACAGGTCTGTGAATCGCCAGGTTTACACACTTCACAGCACTCACCATAGCACATACCCTCCCCAATGTCCATAACCCCACCCCACTTCTCCCAATGCCCCTCGCGCCAGCAACGCTCAGTTTGTTTTTGTGAGATTAAGAGTCACTTATGGTTTGTCTCCTTCCCAATCCCATCTTGTTTCATTTATTCTTCTCCTACCCACTTAAGCCCCCATGTTGCATCACCACTTCCTCATATCAGGGAGATCATTTGATAGTTGTCTTTCTCCGCCTGACTTATTTTGCTAAGCATGATACACTCTAGTTCCATCCACGCTGTCGCAAATGTCAAGACTTTATTTCTTTTGATGGCTGCATAGTATTCCTTTGTGTATATATACCACATCTTCTTTATCCATTCATCTGGTGATGGACATCTAGGTTCGTTCCATAGTTTTGCTATTGTGGACATTGCTACTATAAACATTCAGGTACATGTGCCCCTTCAGATCACTACGTTTGTATCTTTAGGGTAAATACTCAGGAGTGCAATTGCTAGGTCATAGGGCAGTTCTATTTTCAACATTTTGAGGAACCTCCCTGCTGTTTTCCAGAGTGGTTGCACCAGCTTGCATTCCCATCAACAGTGTAGGAGGGTTCCCCTTTCTCTACATCCTTGCCAGCATCTGTCATTTCCTGACTTGTTAATTTTAGCCATTCTGACTGGTGTGAGGTGATATCTCATTGTGGTTTTGATTTGTTTTTCCCAGATGCCGAGTGATATGGAGCACTTTTTCAACTGTCTGTTGGCCATCTGGATGT
>NC_081560.1:55717196-55767267 GCF_022355385.1 Mustela nigripes | reverse complement strand
ACATCCAGATGGCCAACAGACAGTTGAAAAAGTGCTCCATATCACTCAGCACCAAGGAAATATCAATGAGATATCACCTCACACCAGTCAGAATGGCTAAAATTAACAAGTCAGGAAATGACAGATGCTGGCGAGGATGTAGAGAAAGGGGAACCCTCCTACACTGTTGATGGGAATGCAAGCTGGTGCAACCACTCTGGAAAACAGCAGGGAGGTTCCTCAAAATGTTGAAAATAGAACTGCCCTATGACCCAGAAATTTCAGTACTGGGTATTTACCCTAAAGATACAAACGTAGTGATCTGAAGGGGCACGTGCACCCGAATGTTTATAGTAGCAATGTCCACAATAGCCAAACTATGGAAAGAACCTAGATGTCCATCACCAGATGAATGAATAAAGAAGATGTGGTATATATACACAAAGGAATACTATGAAGCCATCAAAAGAGATGAAATCTTGCCATTTGCGACAACGTGGATGGAACTAGAGCATATCATGCTTAGCGAAATAAGTCAAGCGGAGAAAGACAACTATCAAATGATCTCCCTGATATGAGGAAGTGGTGATGCAACATGGGGGCTTACAGGGTAGGAGAAGAATTAATGAAACAAGATGCGATTGGGAGGGAGACAAACCATAAGTTACCTTTAATCTCAGAAAAGAAACCGAGGATTGCTGGGGGGAGGGGGTTGGGAAAAGGGGGTGGGGTTATGGACATTGGGGAGGGTATGTGCTATGGTGAGTGCTGTGAAGTATGTAAACCTGGCGATTCCCAGACCTGTATCCCTGGGGATAAAAATATATGTTTATAAAAAATAAAAAATTATTAAAAAAAAAAAGAAAACGAATGAAGAAAAGTATAAAAGAGAAAAAATATATATATTAGATAAACTAGTTTAAAACGTTAAAAAAGAAAAGGGTAAATGTTAAAAAAATTTTAGCAGAAGAAGAGAAAAAAAATGAAAAAAAAAATATTAAATTAACTGTAAGACTAAACAATCACAGGGAGAAAGCCATGAGTTCCGTGCTTTGCTTTCTCCTCCTCTGGAATTCTGCTGCTCTCCTTGGTATTGAAACTGCACTCTCCTTGGTATTGGTTGGTGAACTTGGTCTTGGCTGGACTTCTTGTTGATCTTCTTGGGGAGGGGCCTGGTGTAGTGATTCTCAAGTGTCTTTGCCCAGGGCCAAATTGCACCGCCCTTACCAGGGGCTGGGTTGAGTAATCCGCTTCGGTTTGTTTTCAGAAGCTTTTGTTCCCTGAGCGCTTTCCGTAGAGTTCCGCAGGACGGGAATACAAATGGCGGCCTCCTGGTCTCTGGCCTGGAGGAGCTGAGAGCCCGAGGCCCTACTCCTCAGTGCACCCTCAGAGAACAGCGCCCAGTAACTCCCGTCTGCCTGACCTTCGGCCACGCTCCAAGCTCACCGAGCCTGCAGTTGGTTCAAGGTAACCCTGAGCTGTGAGCCACTGTTGGCTCTGTCTCTGTAGCCGGTTTTCCCGTTCCAATATCCGCAAGCTCTGCGACACTCAGACACCCCCGATCCTTCTGTGACCCTGCAGGACCTGAGGCCACGCTGACCTTGCGTGGGCTTCGCCCCGGTTTAGCCTCTGGAGCGATGTCCCTCAGCGGAACAGACTTTTAAAAGTCCTGATTTTGTGCTCCGTTGCTCCGGCAGCTTGCAGGGAGCCGGCCCCTCCCCCTGGGGTCTATCCCGTCGCTTTGGATTCACTTCTCCACCAGTCCTACCTTTCAGAAAGTGGTTGTTTTTCTGTTTCTACAATTGCTGTTCTTCTTCTCTTCGTTCTGCTGATGGATTTGCAGGTGTTTGCAATCTTTAGATAAGCTATCTAGCTGATCTCCTGCTAGCTGAAGTGGTCTCAGCCTGCTACTTCTCCGCCATCTTGAGTCCATCTCCTGTCTCTGAGGTTCTTAAATTTGGGTCCACAGCTCATAGGACTCATGAGCTTAGATGAAAAAACTTACATTACTGTTTTTTAGTAAAACTATTACTTGCCCCTTATTAGCTGTATGAATTTAAGAAGGTGTTTTTCATTATAAATATAGGCAACAAACCATGATAATATAGGTAAAGTGAATGACTTGATCACCAGTAGGAATGATAGCTATTTTCGTATCACTTTATTGTTTTGTACATAGTTCCAGTGACCAGTTGCTTTCATCATTACTTTGGAGTGATAGTATGTATCAGACATGTTGCCCAATTAGTTATTTGATACATTAATATAGGATTACATGTATTATACCATTACTGTCCCCCATATTTTGTTAGTTTGGTATATTTTCAATGTAGTATTGTTTGTTACTTTGCATTTATTTTATGTACTTAAAACATTCCGAGAATGGATCCATAGTCTCTACTTTGAATATACATGCGCGCGCACACACACATGCACCTACACGTGCGCACGTATATACATACACAATTTTTATTACTTTGAGGCAAAGTGTAGTTTGTTTCTTTTTGCTGATTTACTTCTCACATTATGCCTGGTGTAGTTATTCTGTTATATATAGTTCATCTCTGAAGCAATCCTGGAAAAAAATATTGAGCATTCTGGTTTATCCAAAGATTTCTTATCTGTAAAACAAACTTCATATATGTCTCACTTTGCAAGATCTCCATGTCTTGTACCTGGAAGTCAAACAGACATTATAAACAATTACTAAGCTTTGCATCAATAATTTGTATATTAATATATCTTCCTTTTAGAGAGGATAGACTAATGCAATCTGGGAATTCAGAAATTTTGTTTAAAATTATACACTGATTTTCAAAATTTTAAAAAAATTTTGGGTAGTTTAAAGACGAAGAGTAATAAAAAGAATTATATAACAAATTCATTGGTTCTTCTATTGTTTAGAATATATTAGCCAAATATTTTTATATTTGTTCCAAGTCTTTTTGTTTGTAAAAGAAATAGAATTTGCAAATGAATGTGAGCTGCACTTTAATCACTGCCCCTAAATCCTATTCCCCTTCTCTTCTAACTACTGTCACACACACACACACACACTATAAAATAGTATTTTAGTGAATATGGTTTTAGATTTACAATATCTTGCAAAGGTAAATACTATCATTCTGTTCATGTAGTTTATGGAACTTGCTTTTTTGCTTTTCAAATTGTTTTGAACTACACTCATGAATATTTATATATCCTTTTAATTTCTTTGTATTAGGCCAGTATGGACACATACCATCATGTATTTTGTCTATTCTTCCATTAATGGATCTTCAAGATGTTTCTAGATTTTCACTATTATAAATAATGTTGAAGTGAATATTCTTTCACAGATCTTTTATCTGACAATGACTTTTTTTAGTCAAGTTGGACTTCTGTTTCTTTTTCAGTATGTAGCTCTTGGGGGAGCCTGGCTGGCTCAGTCAGTAGAGCATGTGACTCTTGATCTCGGGGTCATAAATTTGTGCCCTATCTTGGGCACAGAGATTACTTAAACAAAAAGTACATGGCAGTATGTAATACATATAAACATGGAGGGAGATAGTTAAGTAAGGAAAGAATTCTTTCTACCTTCTGTAACTATTCCTCACACCATTTTCCACATCCCTTGTCTTTGACAGACATATACCCAAACAACTAATCTTGCTTCTTCTCTTTACTTTTTTATACTTTGTATATCATACCCCTTCCTTTCCAGTTAAAATTGGCAGAGAGGATGTTGTTGTGTGCTAATACTCTTCAAGTCCAATCTGAACTTTAAGGGAAAAAATGGACTAGAAGTCATGCAGTAAATAAATAAAATATTTTTTCAGGTGTTTTCCAACAATAAATTAAACTGAAATTGAAAAGATGATCTTCTACACAAAGTTAACCCAGTTGGCTCTCCTATCAGTGACTGTGGAAGGCACTATGGCCCTGAAGTTGAAAATACAATCTGGTCATCCAGTAGATGAATCATAATCCTGGCTGGGCCCTTAGAATGACCACAGGAACATCACTCAACTTCTTGAAGTTCTTTTCTTCCCTGGAAAGGGACATTAATTTCATCTTGGTGTGTTGTTGTTAGTAGATGATAAAGTAATACCTGCTGGCAATCTTTGAGTTTTTACTCTGTGTTAGACACTACTCACTCCTCTGCATTATCTCATTTCATTTTTATGATTAAATGGGATAAATATATAAAGCATACTTTTTGGCATTTTTGTATTCTTTGATCTCCTTATTACCCTGAAATCACTAAGATGATTTAGCAGAAATTTATATTCCTAAATTTTTAAAAGTGACAGAAAAGTTAAGTGACTTGCTCACTTAATAACAGATAAAAGTAACAAAACCACAACTTGATCTCATGTCTTTTAAATTCTAGCTTAACATAGTTTCTACTTGACTCAACAAGTTATTAAAAATATCTTAAATAAATGAGTAGGATTTTTAATTGCTGTAGAAGCTTATTCTGAAGAATCAAATACAGAAAATAAAAGGAAATTTTCCCAACAGTGAATTTCTTATTTGTATACAATTTTCCAAGTCAAAACAGTAGGCAAAGCTTTCCAAATATATGGGAGCTAACCAGTTTGTAGATAATATTTGCTATTTTTCATGGAATATTCTGCATAAGAATTAGTCAGGGACTTAGTCTTTGACTCAAAATTCCCACATGCTAGTCTCTTTGTTCTATTCATGAGCAAAGACATGGCCCCCTGCAAAGAGAGAGAATTGGATTTACAGAAGATTTATATTATATACATAAATGTCTTAGGCAACATGGTTCCTTGTAACAGTCAACATAGAGAAACAACATAGTTAATTAAGAGGGACAATGTCAGCATATTTAAAAAATAAACTAGTTTTGGGAATGATTGTATTTTGAAATGATAGCCAAAAGATTTATTCAGTGAGTGCTTCATGTTTTACTATTATCCTGCCTTCATTTTCTCATTCAGTTTCCTGTTCCCTTACACCACATGACAACTCAGATACCAAATTGTGGCATATTTCTCATCTATAGTGCTTAGTTACTGATGTCATGAAACAATCCTTGGGCTAGGATGACTACTGTTTAACTTTGAGGAGCACAGTTACTGTAACTGTACCATAACTGGTGCCAGATCAGCATTGCATCTGAAAAGAAAATACATAAGCAGAGTTTGTCCTGAAAGAGGATGCCAGTTGCAGCTGTAAAGTGTGGACTGTATTTCATTGGTACTAAGATGCACTTTTTCATATTTTAACATTCCTGAATTGTGATGCCTCTTATATTTGATGGCATTTCATTGTTGGATTGGCAGTGTTATTTGTTTTTTTTTTTTTTTAATTTTCATAGTGGTATATAAAAAATGGTCACTATTATTTTGTGCTGCATTTGATGGCAGCTTAGATTCAATAAAACATATTATTTTGCTCTTTGGTATGGTGTTTTAAAAACCCCAAAGGCCATACTAAAATGGTAGCTTAGATATCCATTTTTATATTCCCTCTCTAGGCTTCCAGTATTTCTTGAATATATTCTTCCTTATATTTCTTGAATATAATTGCAAGAAAATAAAAAATTAAAATAAGGATACAAAACACACGCACAAAAAAATTATAGGGACAAATTTTGTTTTTGTTAAGATTTTATTTATTTGTTTTGGGTGGGGGGCTATGGGCAAGGGGAGAGGGAGAGGCAGAGAATCTCAAACTGAGTCTATGCTAGTAGACTGTTCACATGAGTTTGCTTTTAGCTTAGACAAAAATTGTCTTTCTTTGGTCTGAAATCTCTATGTGACCCTTTTTTAAAAAGTATTTTATATATTTATTAGAGAGAGAGCGAGAGTGCATGGACAAAAGAGAGAGAGGGAGAGAGAGAGAGAGAGAGAGATGCTCTCCACTGAGCAGGGAGCCTTCCTCAGGGCTCAATCCCAGAACCCTGGGATCATAACCTGAACCAAAGGCAGAGCTTAACTGCCTGAGCCAGTTAAACCCAGTCACCTCTCCATCTGACCCTTTATTTTGATGATCACTCTAACTAAAACAGTTGGTTTCCAGTACATTTTACAAATCAATACAGAATAGAATCTGGTAGTCAAATAATTTGTGAAGTAATGTCATAGGGTCTGTACCAGTACTGTAAGCATATGGTCCACAGCTATGTGACTGAGAATTGTCTACTAGCATGTGTGTGTGTAATGAAGTTATTAAAGAAATTATAGGGAATTAAAGTGTACTCTTCACCTACAGGAAGTTTTTCTCACACTTCCTAAATGAACTGGAGAGCCATGGTGGTGTATGTAGTACAGTGGTTTCCAAACTAGCAGGCATCAGCATCATCTGGTGGCCTTGTTAGGCTTGCTGGGCCCCACTCCCAGAATATTTGATTTATTAGGTCTGGAATGGGGCCTGCAATGTGGATTTCCAAATTCCCAGGTGATACTGATACTTCTGGTCTAGGAACCAAATTTTGAGAACTACTGGGCTAGTTTCAGAAAGAAAAAAACACGGGATTTGGAGATAATTGATTTATAGTTTGCATCTAATTGGCTACCAGCTCACTTTTCTGTATCTTAATATTCTTGTCTCTCAAACAGAAATAATATGAATTATATTCTTTTGGCTAAATGTAAGGCTACTATGAGAATCAAATGAGATAATGGAAATAAATGAAAAAAATGCTTTCTAATACATGACACTCCAAATGTAACGAAATATCAATGATATTGTACCCATTAAATTTGGGGATACTATTGTTTTCACACACATGAACTAGATTCAGAATTCACATATCAAAATACTTTTGCAGACTTATATGAAAATAAATACTAAAATATTTAGTTACTTTGAAATTTGGGAAAAAAAATTTTTGAGAGAGTGAGCATGTGCTCAGGCAGGGGGAGGGGAAAAGGGAAAGTGAGAGAATCTCAGACTCTATGATGAGCCTCCTGATACAGGCTGTTTTCCTTTCATCTCTGATTTGGTAGAATTTATGTATAAACTGGAGAAACAACTACCTATTTCAGAAATTATTTTGGGCACCTGGATGCCTCAGTCAGTTAAGTATCTGCCTTCTTCGGCTCAGGCCATGATCCCAGAGTCCTGGGATCCAGCCCTGCATCAGGCTCCCTGCTCACTGGGGAGTCTGCTTCTCCCTTTCCCTCTGCTCCTCCCCAGCTCATTCTCTCTCTCTTTGTCTCTCTCTCACTCACTCACTCCTCTCTCAACTAGATAAATTTTTTAGAAAAGAAATTATTTTACCAAATCATTGACCATCTATGATGGATCACGCCTATGTTTACTGTTCTCTTCCTGAAACCACAATACAATCTGAAAACGAATAGGTGGAACTAGTGATGAAAAGACAAAAGTAAGGCCAGAGGGACCATTTAGCCCAAGGTATTGTACTGAAGATTTCATTTCTTTTGTCAACCCTTACTTAATTCTAACGGTGTAGGACATTTTAGCTGGTTTATCTGAGCTGGGTTTCATAGCACATATTTGTGCATTTAGAATTGCTTATCTCATATTGAAAAAGAGTTGCCAGCTATGTTCATTTATTTGTGGCTTTCTGAATGTACTATAAACAGTTTTCTCAGATGTTATTCCTAGTCAAAGATTTCTCCTCATAGCACTGTCCCTATGCACAATATTTACTTCCTGTTTTAGGGTAATCATCTATATAAGAGTTCCTGTGTAAGAAATCCTAAAATCACCTTATCATCTAAGTAGCTAGCAGTGGGAATCATTTATTAAATGCAGCTAACTTCAGTAACTGACAGGCACATGACGTGCCCAAAGAAAGCAGAGGAGTGTCAGGCTACTTGCGATGGTTCCAGGAAGGTCGTCTACTTTAAGAGCTGTGTTTTATTAAGAATTGTGATGGTTATTGGAACTTTTCCTGTTGTTTTACTCAGTAGTCTCAGGGGAGCTATTTGGCACTAGGGTGCAAAATGAGATCAGCAATTAGGAAAAGACACTACTGCAGGCATTTTAAGAGTAAATCATTGAGTACCAGACTTAATAACTAGTAAGTGCCAGTCCAAAGCAATAGCCTAAGGTTTTTGGAGAGTCCAGCTTCTTATTCTTTCCAGTGTGCTTGCTGCTGGGCTGTTTGCATGACTGTCTTCAGAGGTGGTGCTTGGGTTTTTGGCAAGAGGAAAGTTAATTGCAGTCAGTTCTTGATTTCAATAAAGTAGATCATCCAAAGGTTTTGAAGTTTTATCATCTGGAAACTAAAATCCCTTACACTGGCCACATTTATTTATCTAGGGGCAGCCCTAGAGTTACCTTTCACATAGCACAAAGGCACTGGTATTAAAACAGCCTGGCAGGTCTCTGTATGAACAGATCTCTTCCCTCTGGTGGCAAGAACACTGCCACCTGACTTGTGTGATGACTGCCACATTGGAGAAGAAGAAAACGTGAAGAGTGAAATATTAAGTGGCTTCCTATTTGCAATCTAAGCCACACTTTCTACCTCTAATATTCCTAGGTGTGATTACTCTTAGGAGTGTACAATAGAAAAGGAATAAGAGGACATGGTAAAAATTAGAGTGGTGTATTAGAAAGTATTTTACTAGGAAGTGGGAGAGTTTTGTTCTAATCCTGATTCAGACACTACGCTCCACAGGGAGCCTGTTTCCCCATCTCTCTCTCTGCCTGCCTCTTTGCCTACTTGTGATCTCTGTCAAATAAATAGATAAAATCTTAAAAAAAAAAGTTGGTGTCCCTAGTACTCACCTATAAGATGAAACATTTGAAACAACTAATAGAATGCTTTAAAATTTACTATCTAGATTAGATATGGAATAGATATAGATGTAGATATACAGTAGAGCTGTACGCATTTCATAAGTGTTTATAATCTACGGTAAGCACATTATATTTACTTTTGTAATCTTTATAGCAGTACTGTCAGATAAGCGATATTGCTCTGATTCTCATTTTACAGATGAAGAAACCAAAGTATAAAAAAGGGAAGAGATGGTCTGATTTATAAAAGAGCTACTGCTGGAATTCACAGGTGGCCTAGTTTCAGAGCTGATAAAAATATTTTTCTTTCTATATTTTTATCAGAAATGGACCTTGAAAACCAGTTGGGGCAAGGAACAGGACATGTCTAGGACTTACATCATCATAGAGATCCAAGTCTATTAAGTTCAGTCCTTTGGCTGAAATAGCTGCATTTCTTTTCTGCTATTTCCATTCTTTTCTCTTCTCTCCTGGAAGGTTGTTTTGTATATTGAGAGCACAAAACTCTCCACCATGAAGACTTGTGCCTTTTCCTGTGAAGACAGAAAGAGGTATACCCTGCCCCTGTGTACCTATTCTCTTATCATGCTTTATGAAAAGATAAGCAAACTGGGAAAAGGAGATTGATTTCACAGGAACAAATTTAGAGGGCCCAGGAAAATGTATTTGATTTTGTTCCAGACATACAGTGTTATTAAGTCTTCCTCATGTAAGACTGAAGAAACTTCTTTCTTGTTGGAGAGATGAGATTTATTTTAAGGATAATTACTGTTGAGTTTAAGGACCTTAAGTTTATGTCCCATCTTTTAAATATTTTTTTCTCCCAGGCTGTTAATTGATGCTTCTCACGTTTGACTTTTCTTCTGAAGCTCTGTTGAAAGCCTACATAAGGCTTGAAGTAGTCAAAGTGATTAAAGGAAAAAAAGATAAAGGAGTTCTAAGTAACTTTATCATTAAGGCAGTGACAGTAGAGAGAGATGGGCATATACTTCCATATTTAGGACTCTCCTACCATGTTTTAGCCCTTTGACACTGATAGCAGTAGTGCTATCAGAAAGGAGAGAAAGCTGCATCTGATAATATCTGCAAAACCAAGTCACTTTTTCAGGGTGACCACCTGTAGTTGTGTGAATAGTGCTTTGCACAAAGGGATGGCATTGTGAATGGGAGCTAACATGTACCCTTTGCTCCATTCATCAACCAAATACCATGGTCCTGGGGCTACTACATCAGTCGAAATAAGTCACAACTCCCTGTACCAATGTAGCTTATATACCCAAACCATGCTGTCATAAAGTACCCAACACATGTGGCAATTACACAAGTTTAAGTGTGATTTAAATTTATTGAACTATGTATTTCAAGTGCTCAGTAGACATGCGTAGCTGGCAGCTGCCACCTTGGACAACACTGATAAAGAACATTTGCCTTATCACAGAAAGTTCTTTTGAA
This sequence comes from Mustela nigripes, assembly GCF_022355385.1. NCBI lineage: Eukaryota > Metazoa > Chordata > Mammalia > Carnivora > Mustelidae > Mustela > Mustela nigripes. Next base: position 55,757,106 of record NC_081560.1, on the reverse strand, counting down.
GAGCATTTTCTGGTAGTTAAAGATGAAACAAAGTAAGTAAACATATAGTAATTAAGATTTTATATGTTATGAATAAAATTGAAGTAGGGAAAGGTTCATGTTATGCTAGGAGAAGTATGGTTTGCAGTTTTAAAAAGATGATCAAGGATGGCCTTACTCATAAATGACATTTGCATGACAACCCAAAGGTGATGAGGAAACAAGCTGTGAGACTGTCATAGAGAGGAGCATTGTAGGCATGAGAACAGATAAGGCAAAGGTCCTGAGACAGGGGTTCCTTAGAGTGCTCAGGGAGCAAGGGAGGCCAGTAGGACTGAGGTCGGTCATCAAGGGAGAAGGAAAGAGGAAGAAGTGAAGAGGGGTTATATTTTGATTTATTTTAAAGGCAAGTCAACTGAATTTGCATCTGCTAGCATCTGGGGATGGGGAGTAAAGGATAACTCTAAGGTCTTGGGTCTGTGCACTAGATAAAAAAGAGTTGATGTTAACTGAAATGGGGAAGGCTGTGGAGGGATATTAATTGAAATGGGGAAGGATGCTCAGGTATTCAGCACTATACACATTAGATTTGAAATATTTCTTGGACATTTGAGTGCAGCTATCCAGAAGGCAATTGGATATATATGCTTTGAGTTCAGGATAGAAGTCAGACCTAAAGATATAATTGTTATCAGCATGCAGATGGTTTTTAAAACCTTGAGACCAGGTGGGATGCCCTTGGGGCAAGTACAGGGAAAGAAGATCTAAAGACTGAGACTTGGGCCACTCCAACATTATGACATCTGAGTCCTGAGAAGGAACCACATGAGGAGCGGCTGGTTTTCACTAGCAAAGCATGGTGTCCTGAACTCAACAGAAGTAAGTGTTTCAAAGAGGAGAGTGTAATCAGCTCTATCAAATGTTGTCAGTGGGGCAAGCAGAATAAGAACTGGCCATTAAATTTGGTAACACAGAGGCCACTGCTGACCTTATCACTAGAGGATTTGATTAATTAAAAGCCTGATTAGAAGAGAGAATTGGAGGAGAGAGAGGAATTGACTGCTTAGAAAGACCATTCATCTTTTGAGGAATTTTGCTTTAAAGCGATTATATAAATCTAACGAGTGGGGAGAGGAGAGTAGGTGAGTATCTAAAAAAAAAACAATATTAGTAAAATAACAGCATATTTATTTATGCTGGAAATTATTTCATACAAAGCAAAATCTTGATGTAGTTGTAGAGAGAGGAAAGAATTTCTGGAGAAATGTCCTTGAATTTATGAAGGGGATGAGATCTAGTGTAGTAAGGCAAGATTTGACCTTAGTTACATGGAAAATTTATCCATAGTAACTGGAGGAAAGAAGAGTACATGGGTCTAGATGCTGGCAGGTTCATGAACATACTGGTAAGAGATTTATGAAATATACTTCTGATTGACTTCTATAGTGAAATAGGAACCAAGGATATCACTGAGAATGAAAATGGGGAGGAAATTTGGGAGAGCTGAAGACCAAAGAGAAGATACACATAATTAGCTAGGAGAGCAGGAAAGGGAATCTACTAGGAGAAGATGGCGTAGAGCAACTTTAAGGGCCCACCTAAGTTTTATGGACTTCACTTCAAAGGGAGACAGTTGAGCAGAACTGTGTCATTTTCACCAGCCACACTGAACAATAGAGTTTAACTAGGATTAATTAAAGTGGAAGAGACAAGGAAGCATTTGTCTGATTTGCTTTGAATTTTCATCTAGTTAAAAGAGAGAAATGAAAAATGTAAGAGGATAGGAGAAATGAAAAAAATGACTGGATCAAAGAATTGCAGATCCCAAAACTATTGCAGTTGAGGTTATAGAAGGAGTAAACTGAAAAGATATGAGAGGATGATAAAAAAGGAGAATGCTTGGAATTGATATTGTAGAAGTGTTCTACTTACTGCTGATTAAAGGGACCAGGGCATGATCATAAAAGAGAATCAGTATTCTGAAGAGAATCCTATTCTAGGATTAGATCTCTAGGATAAGAGAATCCTATTCTAAAGATCTTTTCACAAAGGGAGTTATTTTAAATTTTAATTGATTCAATGTATATTTTCTCTGATTTAGAATGTTATCTCTTTATGAAATACAAAAAATTTGATAAGATGAATGATGTAAGTTGATACTTAAATTTAAAACTAAAAAATAATAGGGGAGCACATTCCCCTCAGATAATATCAGATAGATCTCTTCAGCCTATTCTCTTGTGAGCCTAGACAGTGCAATGTTGGGGTTTGCATTTGATCAAAATTTTGGTCAAATCTTTGATCAAAGTTTTTGTTCCACCCAATTTCCTAAAGTTTACTATGTAAGGATTCCAAATACAAATGTGGTACTACTAAGTACTACTTCATCGGGCTTAGTCACTTTCTTTTGAGTTCATTTCCAAAAGACTGTGTCTCAGGTGTCAATTCTATGCTACTTGACTATATACTACCATAAAGAAACCATTAGTCTGTATAACAAGTTTATATTTATATTTATATTTCTGTATATTAGTTTGTATAACAAGGGAAATCTCAAAAAAGAGCAGGAACAGGTTTTATTAGTGCCAAAGAGAAAAATCAAGAAGATACTTTTCTAGTAAGTAGGAAATTCTAAGTGTTATTTATGATAAAAGCAAATATTTGATGAGATAAAATCAGTTAATGCTTGAATTTAAATTTTATTTTTCATTAAAGTCTTAATTTTCCAAAATAAATGAACAAATATTTTTGTTTCTTCTTGAAATATAAATGTGAAAATATTTCTGCCTACTGATTTGAGGATTTATTGGCAGCCAGTACAAAAAATAAATAAATAAATAAAACCCCCAAATAAAACAAACCCCACAAACTAGAAAGTGGACAGCTGCTTACTTTAAGACCTAACAAAAATGTGCACATTTTCTCTAACTTTACAAAGACTCTGATAAAACACTTAATGTGGTTAGGCAGGATTCATTCACCATTACCTTTAAAAGTAGAAGGTAAAAACTTATCTTCATTAAGTGACACTGAATGTCTGGCACCACATAACTAAGCAGAGAATTCAGTAGCTTAAGGTCCATGGGATGCCTCAAGTTCAAAGGGAGTGGAGACATCCTGTTTGGTGTTTTATTTCACTCATGCTGCTTAAACTGCCCAGATCCCCTTAAGTGTTTTCTTTTTCATTCTTGAGCATGATTCTCTTGTTTCTCATGAGTAACACAAAGCATAATAAAAACTCAATGTCAGACCAGATAATTTTCACAGTGTATCACAAGATTTTATTTTTTAAGTGGAAAGATCTTTTGTACAAAAAAATCATTCTGTTAGTGATGGTGAAAACAGGTCACCCGGTCACTCTTCAGTACCTGTGGCTTGTTAAAGAAGAAACAACATTGGTTCAGAGTTACAACTTCTGACCTTTGAAGTACAAATTCTATTACTGAAACTTTTAATAATAAGAAAAAAAAATCTGTTGAGAAACAATGATGATGATAACTTAAGCTAACTCATCTAATGAGGAAAATTCATTCTCAGTTTCTGAGACCACAAGCATGAACAAAGAAACTACCTCTGTACTTAAAGATAACTTAAGATATTCTAAGATATCCTAAAAGATTTAGCAATATGCATTCATTCAATACAGAAAGTGCAGATGCTGGGGCACCTGGCTAGTTCAGTCAGTAGAGTATGCAGCTGTTGATCTCTGGGTTGTAAGTTCAAGATCCAGATCGGGTGTAGAGCTCACTTTAAAAAAAAAGAAAAAGAAAAAAACAATAAAAATTTAAAAAAGGAAATGCAGGTGCTAATATTTTTCTAGTGTAAAATCATAACTGGCAATGTCTTAGAATGCCTCAAAGCTTATTTTCACTAATAATTACTACTTTTAAAATTTAAATCATGGAAAAATATGCTGGCTGAACAAAAGCTGGTCTGACTGAAGTTTTGAGAAATGGCTTTAGTGCTATTTTTGTACATACTTATTTATAACAGAAGCTGATAAATAAATATGTAAATATAAGTCATATGTTAGATGTATATTGAAATTTGGCTTTCCTGTGAGGAAAGAGTGAGTAATAAGGTCTGTCAAATGTTCATTTACTGAGTAATTTTTGAAATCTGAAAAATGCTCAAAGACTTGGGAGAATTCATGGTTTCTCAAAATCCTAGGACTTTGCACCCTTTCTCTTTGTTTTCTTAGAGTATATCTATAGAAGAATAGATAAATATCATGTGCCTCCTAAAATTTAGTAGTCTCATTGACCATAAATTGTTTAAAGCATGCTATGGGGGCTCTGCTATCTTCTGCTAAATTCATCTGCAGAGTACCAAATGATCAAATTGTAGTTTACATTTGATTTTAATATATTCTACTGGAGAAGGCCTGATTAAGCTGCTTGCTTTGGCAACCAGAAAAGATCAATGCTGAGCTATATTTCTCCGTATAATATTTTAAAATTATTTTCCATTTAAAAATTTTATTTGCGGAGTGCCTGGGTGGCTCAGTCAGTTAAGTGTCTGCCTTCAGCTCAGGTCATGATCTCGGGTCCTGGGATGGAGCTCTGCTTTGAGCTCTCTGTCAGCAGGGAGTCTGCTTCTCCCTCTCACTCTCCCACTGTGCTCTCTCTCGCTCTCTCTCAAGTAAATAAATAAATAAAATCTTTAAAATAAAATAAAATTTGTTATTTGTTACATATGTTAAATGGGTACAGTTAGATTTTAGAAGTGAGTATAAGTCAAATGTATTTGTTCCGCATCCAAATATCATTTTAAATTTGGTTGTTCTTTTAATATTGCTCCCCCATTCCTCTGAAGGGACTTTGCCACCTGGGAGCAATGTCATGGAAATAGTTTTACTAAAAGACCATGTCCCTGTGTGGTCTTTCTAGATTACAGCTTCTTATGGTCATTCTTAAAATGTATCCTATGAAAAAATCTCTTCAGAAACAAAAAAGGATGATAATAACATTTAGATTTTTGTATGTATAGAAATTAGCAGAATATATTTTGTACATTTAAAGAAATCACCTCTTCTGGAGCAGGAACATCTTCATAGCTACTATCCTTGCAAAGCATTATTTCAGACATGTCTCAGTAGAACTAGTTCTCAATTATTGAATCATTTGTTGATTCACTTGTTTCATTTAAGAACGTTTAAAGTTGAGTCTTTAAAATATGGTAAGTGTTCATGGAATATTAAGGTTGCTCTCTTAATATTCCATGTATTCAACTATGGCAATATAAAATACTTAGAGTAACCTGTGGAAACACAGATGAGGAAGTAGATCAGTTTACCTGGTTGAGGAAAGACTGATGACAAGGTAATTCAAGTATGGCATGAAATGTTCAGTGGTACTCAGCCAAATGGGACAGACACATAAATGAAAAGAATCCTTAAGGTACATTGTATTTTCATGGAAATAATGAGTGGCCTCATGTACAAAGTACGTGGAATATGAGAAGGAAAATGATTAAAGGAATGGATTATCTCTAAGGGGGTTTCCTGTGGCCACAAAACAAAGTGAGTTTTAGTAATCAGTCTTGAAGGAGGCAACATCTCATTTTATTTAGGTTGCAAACTCACAAGAAGGCTGCTTCTATATATGTGTGTATGTATGTACATATGTATGTATCTGCTTATCTACCTACGTACGTGTCTTACCTATTTATCCATGTATCCATCCAGCCAGCCAGCCAGCCATCCTTCTACCTATATTGAGATTCACTTTCACAATATTTGAATGGAAAAATGGAATAAAACTTTTTCCTGGCAAGAAAAAAATTAAGCCTGATTTAGTTGATTTTTATGACAAAGAGGACAGGTACTGCCAATTCCATTGTATGCTGGATGTTTTCCATAATTTGAGTAAGCTGGATCAAGTGGTCCAATATCTTGAGGAAATATTTTTAAAGCATTTATATAGTATGTTTAAAATGCACCTTTTAAAAAATACTAGTTCATAAAAATATTAGACATCCCTTTTAAATACGCAAGAGAGCATATAGTTTTTCACATTCAATTAAGATTATGCTACCAAAAAGGTAAGAAGATTGCTGAGTTAGATGTTATTGGGTAGGGAAGGTTTCCAAAGCCTTAGGTTTTGGAATTTCCACTATGTAAACTGTTATTAATGAGAAATCATGTTTTAATCTTAGAATATATTTGCTATGGTTTTGCTGATTGAAAACACAACTTTTGGATGAGCTATCGACTGTTCTCTCTCAGAATCAAAATGCTGATTCAGTGTCCCATTAATAGATGGCACTTTCTTTGTTGTGTTTAGATTTGAACTGAGTTCTGATATAGTAAATCACAATCAGTATGATTGAGTTAACCCAGGCCTTGGTGTTAGCACTGACGTCACTTTTTCTGAAAGTCATTCATGCTTCCTATACCTAAACATGAACTTGTTTTCTTCTTTTTCATTATATTTACTGAGATTCATGAAGAATCTGGCAGCCTAGGCTAGATTATATTAAAGACATTGATACGAAAATACAGTCATTCATTAATAGCAAGTTTCAGCTAATTTTGTTTTGGTTAAATAAATCATACTTTTATAAGCTCCAGAGGATGGAAATTTTAATTATGTCTTTTAATCTAAAATTTACATTAGTGTTATTTTAATTAATACTTTAGAAGACACAGAGGCAAAAAAAAAAAAAGAGAGAGAGAGAAGGCACAGATAGTGGCTAAGCTAATTTATGAAATAATTAGTTTAAGTATAGTAGGTTAATAATATTTATAATTAATATATAAGGAACACCTGGGTAGCTCAGTGGGTTAAGCCTCTGCCTTCGGCTCAGGTCATGATCTCAGGATGCTGGGATTGAGCCCTGTGTCCTGCTTTCTGCTCAGCGGGGAGCCTGCTTCCCCCTGTCTCTCTGCCTGCCTCTCTGCCTACTTGTGCTTTCTCTCTCTCTGTCAAATACATAAATAAAATCTTAAAAAAAAAATCAATATATAAGTCTTGAGATATTCCGTATAATTTGTTATATCTGCTGAGTAGTACAGATAAAGGCAGATATCCATATAAATCATATTAATGTTTAATAAGCTACATACTCTTCATGACCTGACATATAAAAAATGATTTTATATTGGGTTTGAAATATTAACAGAAGAGGGACACCTGGGTAGCTCAGTTGGTTAAGTGTCAGACTCCTGATTTTGGCTCAGATCATGATCTCAGGGTCATGAGACCAAGGCCTGCATTGGGCTCCATCCTAGCAGGGAGTCTCTTGAGATTCTCTCTCTCTCTCTCTGCTCCCCACCCTGCTCACATATGCACTCTCTCTCTCTTTTTCTCTTTCTCTAAAATAAAGAAATAAAATCTTTTTAAAAAGAAATAAAGGAATATTAACAGGAGAATTCAGGTTCCTATTTCTTATTTCTAGATCTCAAAAGTGAGAATGTTTTGTGTATTTTTTAAATGAAATTTAAAAAATTTTTTAAATTTTAAATAAATTTTTTTAAATGTGTATTCTTTGAAATAGTTGATAATATGCTCAACTATTTGAAAGATAACCAAAGAGGGGATTCCTCTGTCTATGGATCTCAAACATGGAGTTTCTCTAATAAAAAAAATAAATAAAATAAAATAAAATAAAAATCCTCTTCACGCAATGTACTTAAAAGAAAGCAAAGAATTGCAGCATTTCAGAGGTTTTCTTTTCTCCCTCCCCAAAGGATGTATGCATTTTCTAAATGCATACTTGAGTTTCATTTTAATTGTGATAAGTCTTATTTTTAAGTCTGGAAAGAATAACTCAAATCCCCCAAACATATATATACATACACACACACGTACACATGCTTGCACCTACACATACTATCTTTATGTAGAAAACAAAGATAAATAAACTTAAAATATGTATCATTAACATTGGCAAAGTGCTACAGTACTGAGCACTGAAATGTACTTGATCCTGGGATGGTGTGAAAACTATGAGTTAGCAGATTTAAGAACAGATGGCCTCTATTCACCCCATGCGGCTAAACTCACAAATGCCAACCTCAGAGACGCCTTACCTTTGCCCTGTCTGTCCCTTCTAGGCTAGTTCTGTTATATTAAGGGTTATTGCCTTCTTTGCTCTCCCTGCAATCAGCTTTTGAAGTCCATGGCCAAGAAGGCAGTGTGAGACACCATTATGAGAGAGGTGTTTGCTTAAAGATATAGTCCAAGCAAGATCCCATGAACCCCTTGATAGTCTAACAGGGAACCACAAACTCCAGCCAATATCTTCTAATCCCCTGAGGATTCAGAACTGCCTACCATAAAAACATAATGGGCTGTTTATCTGAGCAGCCAGGAGATAACATCTTAAAAGTTACAATCTGGGTTAGACTGGTGACATGAAGCAATAAGAAGTTTGAATACCTCCCTTGCCCTGGGAAAAACAACATGTGAACAACCCAGTGTATAGACACCATTGGAAGCTCCTTTCTTATGTTAATGAGAATCACAATTTTCCCAACATTTTTCTGTTAAATAAATCAAATATACTTGGGAAGAAATGGAAGGACCCTGCCCCTTACTCCATTTGCATGCTTTATACTATTTTTGAAGTTTGAGGCTATGTTAGGAAATAGTACCACTGGCACAATCAAGTGAATTTTTGTGGCACATTTTGACTTTTTTCAAAAATTACTTAAATTTTGTGACATTAATCATGATTGTTTAATAAAATACTATAGAGATTCCCAACAAGATGCTTTATTCCCAGGGCTCCCATACTGCAGCAGATCAGATGCTCATTTGTGTGTGTGTGTGTCAGAGTGTGTGTGAATAATATATTTTTTCTTTTAATTCCTTCATTTTTTGCTGAGGCAGAATTGAAATATCTCAAACTTTTAAAAGCTCCTTCTTTAAGGCCTTTCTTTATCTGTATTGCTGACATTAGGAAAAAAAAGCTAGACTTGATATTTAAACTACATCTATTGAACACATTATGTAGTGGAGATTGTATGACCATTTGTTTCTAGCTAGCCTGTTTGTTATTATCAGTCAACTGGGAGAATCTCATGCCTTTAGGGTATTTCCCCCCCTAAATAAATGAATCTCCATGATTGTGGATAATGATTGCATTAACCATTTCGTTGCTAGCCACCTCTTCACTGGATATAATGGATATTTTGGCATATATAAATATGACTATTAACAAACAGTATTTCAACCAATGTGGTTCATTTTAACCATTTCCTGAACGTTTGATAGACTTGTTTTCATAACAAAGACTATTTAGTCATAAAAATAAGCTCTATGAATTGTTTTAATATATTTAACCTTTTTTAATCCTTAGACTTACACATATATATTTCTAATCTACTATATTAAACAAGTAGTTTTCTTTTTCATTTCTCCCAGGGGTAAGTCATATTCAACTCGATCACAAACTTTTTGGTCTTACTTAATTTTCTTCTACCCTTTCAATAACGCTTTAAAGTGGAAGAGGAAGGTTACACATAAAATTGCTCTAGAATGTGTAGAAATAGCTTAAGTCACAGTCGTGTTGTGCTATCTTTATGGGTGACTATTCCTAGAGACTGAAGCCTTTGCAACTAATCTCAAAAAGAATACACTCCATCCTAAACAATGACTGAAAAGTGAAGTAAGTGTCTGCCCTCCTTGGGAATGTGCACTAATGCTGCTTTCTCTTGCAACTTGAAAACATTTTACTGGCTTTAAACATTTGTTTAATCAGATCCTAGTGAAGGTCCTTCTCACTCTTGGGGCTGTTTAGTAAATTACGGATTAGGGGAAATCCCTCTAATGTGTCTTAAAGAGAATCATCATGGTGAAATCCACTGAAGGGTGGGGGGAAATGAACAGTTTCCAGAACAGAGCTTTTTGCCAAAAAGGAGAAAAATGAGGATTTGGCAGGAAAAACTCCCTGTGTTTGAAACAAAACTATGAAAGTAAAGTATGTCAGTAAAATAGATTTCCCCAAAGGTTCGTTTGGAATAGAATTTTTAATATAATGAAGATAAAGCACTTTTTGAGAACCCCCCCCAACAATATTTCATTCCTAATAGAATTGCCTCTGAGCAACTGAAACAATTGACAAGGACAGGGGAAAATAGTTGACTGAATAAATTCCATCACTGAAATAAATAAAAATATACTTAGCTCAGTTAAACATGTTGTTGGATTTCATAGAATATAATTAGTTGGCTAAGTAATCAAACTAGCACATAAACAAAAGAGAAATACTTTTGATTTTAGTACCCAAGGAATAGAAAATGTTAGGAAAAAGAAACTTCACACTATTTTAAGTAAAACATTTCTCTACCCTAAAAGTTTAAGCTTTCTGAATCCAGGACTCACTGATATTATTCCTTGTAGTGTTTTCTAAAAAGTATAATCATCCATAGTAAGAGCATTAATTTATGTATGATATCATACTATAGGGTAAAAAAAAATTCTGCAGAGAACCCCTTGCCTTGTAGGAAAGGTCAGTCTGATATATATATATTTAAAAGTATTATATAAAGTTATTAATAGGGAAATGAACAAATATATTCAGTAATTTGCTTGTGTGACCTTATTTGCAAACAGCATACCTGTTCAGACCAAAGTTTATTGATCACAGTAGGAAAAAGGGAACTCTTCGAGAATTGATAGAATTTCAGCTTGGTGGTTAATTAGAACAAAGGCTTATAGAACTTGACTGGATTTAGGTCCTGACTCTCCACCTATTGTAAAATATGAGACTTTAGGCCACTTGTTAACTTACCTGAACCTCAGATTTCTCATTTATAAGACAGAACTAACAACTAAGCTTTGCTCATAGTTCATGTAAATCCATTGCATAGAACCTAAGCAATAGTGTTAGGCCAAAATTATAGACATACCTCATTGTTTGTGCTTCACTTTATCGTACTTCCAAGATACTGTGTTTTTTTTTATAGATTGAATATGTAGAACAACTATTTGGCACCATTTTTCCAACAGCATTTGCTTGCTCTGTGTCTCTGTGTTGCATTTTGGTAACTCTCACAATATTTCAGCCTTTTTCATTATTATATTTGTTGTAGTGATCTGTGGTCAGAGGCCTTTGATGTTACTATTGAGTTTTGGGGTACCATGAACCCCACCCATATAAGGTGGCAAACATACTGATGAATGTTGTGTGTGTTCTGATTACTCCACCACCAATTTCCCTTCCCTCAAGCCTCCTTATTCCCTGAGACATGATATTGAAATTGGACCAGCTACTAACCCTACGATGGCCTCCAGGTGTTCAAGTGAAAGGAACAGTTGCCATCTCTCAGAAACTTAGAATGAGTAAGCATAGTGAAGGAGGCATGTGAAAGCCAAGGTAAGGCAGAAGTTCGGCCTCTTGTGCCAAACTGTTGGCCAAGTTGTGAATGCAAAGGAAAAGTTCTTGAAGGAAATTAAAAGTGCTACTCCACTGAACGCGTGAATGATAAGAAAGCGAGACTGCCTTACTGCTGATATGGAGAACATTTTAGTGCTCTGGATAGATCACACCAGCCACAACATTCCCTGAAGTCAAAGCCACAGCAAGACTAACTGTCTTCAATACTGTGAAGACTGAGGGAGGTGAGGAAGTAGCAGAAGAAAAGTAGGAAGCTAGCAGAGGTTGGTTCGTGAGGTTTAAGGCAGGAGGCCATCTCCATAACATGAAAGCTCAAGGTGGAGCAGCAACAACTGATGTGCAAGCTGCAGCAACTTCTCCAGAAGATGGAGCTAAGATAATTAATGAAGAAAAGAAGAAAAAAAAAAGATGATTAATGAAGGTGGCTTCCCTGAACAGTAGATTTGCAACATACACGAAACAGCCTTCTTTTGGAGGACGATGCCACCTAGCACTTTCATAGCTGGAGAGGAGAAATCAGTGCCTGGCTTCAAAGCTTCAAAGGACAGGTGGACTCTCTGGTTAGGAGCCAGTGTAGTGGGTGACTTTAAGTTGAAGCCAGCACTCACCTGCCATTCTGAAAATCCTAGAGCCCTTCAGAATTATGCTAACTCTGCTCTACCTGTGCTCTCTAAATGGAACAACAAAGCCTGGCTGGCAGCACATCTGTTTACAACATGGTTTACTGAACACTTTAAGCCCACTGTTGAGACCTAGTGCTCAGAAAAAGAGATTCCTTTCGAAACATGACTGCTCATTGACAGTGCTCCTGGTCACCCAAGAGCTCTGACGGAAATGTACAACAAGATGGATGTTGTTTTCATGGCTACTAACACAGCATCCATCCTGAAGTCTGTAGATCAAGGAGTAATTTCAACTTTCAAGTGTTCTTGTATAAGAAATACCTTTCACAAGGCTGCCACTTCCATAAATAGTGATTTCTCTGATGAATCTCGGCAGTGTAAATTGAAAACCTTCTGGAAGGGTTGCCCTGCTCTACATGCCATTAAGAACATTGTGGGTATTAGGGAGGGCACATATTGCGCGGAGCACTGGGTGTGGTGCAAAAACAATGAATACTGTTAAGCTGAAAAGAAATTTTAAAAAATAAAATTAAAAAAAAAAAAGAACATTGTGATTCGGGGGAAGACGTCAAAATACCAACATTCACAGGGGTTTGGACGAAGTCAATTCCAGCCCTCTTGGAAGACTCGGAGGGGTTCAAGACATCAGTAACTACAAATGTAGAAATAGCAGGAGCACTAGAACTAGATGTGGAGCCCGAAGATGGGACTGAATTGATGCAGTCTCACGATAAAACTTGATGGATGAGGAGTGCCTTCTTATGGATGAGCAAAGAAAGTGATTTCTTGAGATGGAATCCTCTCCTGGTGAGGAGGCTGTGAAGATTGTTGAAACGCCAACAAAGGATTCAGAAGATTACATAAACTTAGTTGGTAAAGCAGCCACGGGGTTTGAGAGGACTGACTCCAGTTTTGAAAGAAGTTCTCCTTGGGGAAAATGCTATCAGACACCACATGCTACAGGGAAATCCATTTGCAAAAGGACGAGCCCGTCGATGTAACTAATTTCACTGTAGTCTTATTTAAAGAAATTGCCAAACCACCCAACCTTCAGCAACCACCATGCCCATCAGTCAGCAGCCATCAACATCTAGGCAAAGACCCTCCACCAGCAAAAAGGTAATGCCTTGCTGAAAGCTCAGTTGGTCGTTAGCATTTTTTGGCAATGAAGTGTTTTAATTTAAGGTATGTACACTGTGTTTTTAGATGAAATGCTACTATTGCCCACTTAATAGACTACAGTATAGTGTAGAAATAACTTTAATGTGTACTGGAAAACTAAAAAGTTCCTTTGACTCACTTTATTGTGTTGTTTGCTTTCTGATGGTAGTTCTGGAACCAGACTAGCAATATATCCGTGGTTTGCTTATAGATAATCTGTAATAATCATCTGTAATAATTCTCTCGGGCTTATTTATTCTTACTCTTGTCACTCCTTCAAAATGACCTCCAAAATGACCATCAAAATATTCCTTCCTTAGAATTTCTGAGGACATCCATAAAGAATTTCATTTAACTTTCTTAATTTTCTCTTTTACCATTATCTCACTGACTTCTAGTAATTAATCATAAAAAGGTAAGTTTTCCCTTTTTTGTGGAAAATGTTAACTGTTTACTTGTCCTTCTTGCTAACTATTTACTCTCATGTCTTCAGTCCTCTTTCTTCCAAATGCTCTCATATGTCCTAACTATATCTTAAATCAAAATGGAGCTTTTATTTGTTCCTAGGGCTCTTCTCCCTTTCGTTGCCAATCACCATTAGTCAAGAATGTACTGTTTGGCTCACTCTGGTTTGGTATCTTTGTAGCGCAGCATGCTGTTCCCTCTCTCTATTTTATCAATCTGGAGTCACTTTAATGTTTCACGTAGAATTGGAGCCAAATACCTTATATTCTGCTCACCTCTACGTGACCTTTATTCAACTGGCAAAGGATCTAGAATCAGAATAATGCTGGCTACGATTGGGAACAGAGATTCAGCTGATGTCTGAAGCTGAAATACTTAAAATTACAACAGGCACAGTTCCTATCTTTCCAACAATACCCCAAAATTGGAATAAGCACAAGATTTAAAATATTTTAGATAAAAAATATAATTTTCCCTATTTATTTTAAATAGATAAAGGTTATTTTCTACTTTAGTAAGAAGTAGAAATTTATCAAAATAGTAAGGTTTATTTTCTACCTCACATCTTTATGTAATGGAGGTAGAAGATAATTATGAAAGATTCAGTGTTCTTCATACTCCCTATATATTAGAAAAGAAGAATAAGGCAGAACAGCTAACAAGTTACAGAATTCACAGTGTAGCTGTCATGGTAAGGGCACCATTCCACCACTGTGATGATAAAGTTAACGGTTATGATGATAAAGTTAATGGTTAACATAGGATGGAGTCTTAGCCCTTTGCCCTAGAGCTGCCATAACAAAATACTATAGGCTTTAACAACAGAAATGTATTTTCTCATAGTTCTGGTGGCTCAAAGTCCAGGACTAAGATTTCAGCAAGTCTGATTTCTCCTGAATCTACTCTCCTTGACTTGCAAATGTTTCTCCCTCTCCTATAATAACACCAGTAATATTAGATTAAGGTCCTATATAATGGTATAATTTTAACTTAACCACCTATTTTTAAGGATCCTGTCTCCAAATATGGCTATATTCTGAGGTATTGAGAGATTGGGATATGAATTTTGGGGAGACAGAATTCAACCCACAGTAGCCCTGATGGAGATTAAAATCTATTTGGAAGAAGAGGGACTATATAGCAGGACTGAAATTGCTCTAAATCATTGGATTTATAAAATACTGCAGTGGTTTATTATTCTAAATAAAATTTTATCTGGCTCACAGTTTCGCCCTTGCTAAATTCAGTGGGAGGCTCTCTAACCATATTCAAAGTCATGCTTAGACTTGAATGAAATCAAAGAGAGTTACATGCTTAAAAAGTTTCGGAGGGGTCTGCAGGCTTTAGTCCATCATGGTTGCTGCTGTTTACTGTCCAACTCATGTGAGCCATTTGAAGGCAAGTATTTTCACTTACTCTGTGCTAAGAAAAGGCACAGGGACGTTTTCATTCTCCTTTGGCTCCCAATTTTATAAACTCTTGGTGCTCTGTTTATGTCAAAATGTTTATGTTTTCCTATCAGCTCTCCTGCCTTTTCCTGATAAGAGAAGATAATTCTCCCTATCATTTGGAGAACCTAGTTTTTCATTTAGTGAATTTTTTTTTTTTATTTGACAGAGAGAAATCACAAGCAGATGGAGAGGCAGGCAGAGAGAGAGAGAGAGGGAAGCAGGCTCCCTGCTGAGCAGAGAGCCCGATGCAGGACTCGATCCCAGGACCCCGAGATCATGACCTGAGCCGAAGGCAGTGGCTTAACCCACTGAGCCACCCAGGCGCCCTCATTTAGTGAATTTTAAATGTGTGCAATATTCTCTGTTAGTCCCTCCATATCCACTTTCCAACCTGCTAGGTGCCCTAGGAGGCACCAAGCCCCTTGATTCTAGATGACTGTGGCCACTGAGGATATTGGAAGGAGCCTAGAGGACGAGGCACCCCTTCCTAACTTTGGACAAGGGCTACATTTTTCTGCCTAACATTATAGCCTCTATCACATGACCTTTTGCTCCCTTCAGCTGCAGATCTCTTACTTCTTTTCATTGCCCTCATGCTTGAAGGTTGCAATGGCTTTCCCTTGTTTCAGGTGTTGCTTCTGTCTCAGTAAAAAGCCCCTTTATTAAACTCTCTTTTCATACTCTTTGAGGAGCCATCTGTTTCCTACTGAAACCCCAAATAATGTTGCTGGGGATGCAAGTATGAAAATAAAAAGATATATTTACTGTCCTTATAGAACTTACTTTTGGGGAGTGATAAGAGTGTGGGATTAAGACAGCAAACAAAAATAGATGATACTGGTAGCAGTAAGGGTTAAAGGAAAATTAAAGTGATTTGACAGAAAGCGGCATGATGACTATTTTAGGTTTAGGATTCTCCCTTCCATCTATGTGAAACAGTATTTGGTATTAGACCACTTTCACTTGAAAGATTTGTTTATTTATTTTAGAGGAGGGGAGGGCCAGAGGAAGAGAGAATCTCAAGTAGACTCCATGCTGAACTGGGGCCCAGTGCTGAGCCTGGAACCTTGTGCTGAGAGTGGAGCCCCAGACGGGGATCAATTTCATGACCATGAGATCACCACTGGTGATCACATGGAAGCTTAACTGACTGAGCCACCCCACTGTCCCAGCGAGTTTCACTTTATACCAAGCTCTAGTCTCCCTTTTCCTCACCCTCGGTGATGATCTATATTAAATGGTCCTAATAGGGCTGGACTTCCAAACAAATGCCGGTGGAGATTATTGTACCTGGCAGCTTCTTTTTTTCCCCTGAACAACAAATGTCATCAGTAGCCTGTGAAGACTGAAGAACCTACACTCAGAACCCAAAGGCTATGTGTGATTTCCCTGTGAATAAGAGAATGTGTGCATGTGTGTGTGTGTACTGGGAAGATGAGGGGTCGGAAAGAAAATCTTTATTTTCCTGAAAGGAAGAAGCACTAGTTAGTATCTCAATAGATTGTTTTTCTGGGAAAAATAGATTCTATTTTAAAGTAATAAAAGACAGAATAACCAAACCTTATTCTTATTTTCATCCTGTATACTTGGATTTATTCCACTGCTAAAATTCTACGAATTTATGTGTTTTGTTTGATAAATGGTTGACAAAAGTGAGTGCTTTAGGCTTTCAGAAAATCACTTCAAATCTATATGGTCAGATATAGGTCAGGTTTGTGGAAAAAATTACATTCAAGAGATTCCCTGTGCTGTTTACAAACTCCCCTTACTGTGATGTTTGTACTCTTCTGCATAAAGACCTTATACTTAGCAGAATAACCTCAAATCCTCTGCTTTTTCTTCCTCTTTAAGTTGTCCAATATATATATACTCCGCCTTCAGAGCTCTTTCTCTCACTTTCACTGGCCAAACGATACTGATCTTTGAGCTCCAGCATAAAATATCTGCTCCTTAAAGAGCCTCCTAATTTCCCAGCTGGAATTACTCTTGTTGACAGCTTGTGATACTCTTGGAATCTCTTCTTTTACTCATCCCTTTTTCTCTGTCCTGTTAAAAACCATGACCTTGCCTTAAGTCTCTTACTGGCTTCCAGGCATTTGAGGGTTTAGTATAACATCTTGGAGTAGATGGATATACACTAAGGTTACCTTGTCTCTTACAGAGCTTGTGAAGATTTATCCAGAGCTCTTTTCCATAGACTTTGGAAAGCCTGTTTTTCTCTCCAACATACATGGATGGTGAAGATGGTGGGATATTTATAGTTTAACAGGTGTCTTAAAGTTTTAAAGCACTGGAAAGCTCTAACCTGGATCAGAGAATACCAGAACTTTTGTCCTAAAGATGAGACAGTTTGTGTATGAACCTCAGGAAAGAGAGAACATGGGATAGCAGGAAGATTTTCTTTTTTCCTTTTCACATTTGGAGCATCCTCACATGAAAAGAAGAAACCCAACTCCATGTGCATCACCAAGCTTAGAAACTGCAAGTGGGTTCTATAGAAATAAGTTCCAATAAAAGCCAAATGATCCCAAGGGTGGGGAATCCATCCTGCACACCATAATGCCCTTCAGAACATAGAAAGTTGAGATTTTTTCTTTATAACTTTGTTTGAGTGGGAAAAAATGAGTTTAACATAGAGGAAGAGGAAAGAGGTTCTCATAAAAATCAGTAGACTACTCTGATTTGGAAAATGTTTCCCAGGTAAAATAATAGTGTCCAGATTAACTATACATTAAAAACATTTGTCACTAAGTGAGGAATAATAGGAAATTTTATAGTTGAAATTTTTAATTACTTAATTCTTAAGTGTTGAAGTTTTGTCTAAAAAAGTTTTTTACAAGGGGCACATCATAAGATGCTATGATGCATATCAAGATACTATCATTCGTGTTATTACCAGTTGAGTCATACTGCCAGCTTAGGAATTCTCCCACAGATTTTGCGATGCCATATTATTTGATAGGCAAAATTTAACTATCACAACCTCAAATAGCAAAGTAGAATCCAGCAATGATATCTTAGCATACTATTCTTATGAGAAGGGTCACAGACCTTTGGAGTCATAGCTAGGTAATTCCTTAGAGTAGTATGGACAAATGATCATCAGTATCCTGCAAACCAGTGACATGGAATCTGTAATCCTACAAAGAAAATAAAATTACCAAGGGCAACATGCATAATATATGAGATATTCCTACAGTTTTTACTCTTGGTAATATAGTGACCTATTAATTAGAATAGTGCTATCTTCAGAGTAGGTATAAGAGTGTAGGGTGAGTGCTGTGAAGTGTGTAAACCTGGTGATTCACAGACCTGTACCCCTGGGGATAAAAATATATGTTTATCAAAAATAAAAAATTTTAAAAAAAAGAGTGTAGGGTCATTTTCAGCATCATCCAGATCCAAAAGAACCTTGAAAGTGAGAGTTAAAGGTGACTTCTGTAGAACTGGTTCTGAGCAAATGTATACCTAGAATATATGTCATAGTATATATTAATGTGTAGACATAATATGTACACCCAGTATATGTTAGTTGTTTTTATAATGCTATTTTCATGATAATGTATTTTATTCTAAAGGAAGAGATAATTTTTATCAAGTTTTTTTCTTCTATATGTTAAAAGGCAGTATAAAAAACTTTATGTGGAACCTATTCTTAGATGCTACATGGAATAGTTGGTACTTCAAAAATGTATGTATACTCTTTTAAAAGCTTCATATTCTAGGGGCGCCTGGGTGGCTCAGAGGGTTAAGCCTCTGCCTTCAGCTCAGGTCATGGTCTCAGGGTCCTGGGATGGAGCCCTGCATCAGGCTCTCTGCTCAGTGGGGAGCCTGCTTCCTCCCCTCTCTCTCTGCCTGCCTCTCTGCCTACTTGTGATCTCTCTCTGTGTCAAAAAACAGGAAAAAGAAAAAGCTTCATAATCTAGAAGTAAGCCTAATATGAAACCTAAGAACCTTATCACTTACATTGCTTCTATATAGTCAAATCTTAATAATTTTCCATTGAATATGTAACTAGGAACTTTAGAATTAAATATATTTAGGTCTAAGATAATCGCTGAGTGATCTTTGCGAAGTTATTTTCAGTGTCCTCATCTACGAAAATGGATATAAAAACTTATATTCTTAGGTTGTTGTAAGAATTAAAAAATGAGATAATGTTTTAAAACTCTTTGGAAACTACAGAAATACCCAATAAGTGAGAGAAAGTCCTATTATTATGGGACTTTTTTCTTTATCAATAGATAAAAAACTTACAAAATGCATTCCATGTCAGATTAACATTTTCATTGAAAATAAGTCTATTACAGTGGTTCTCAACTCAAGGTGACTTTGCATTCCCGAGTATATTTGTCATACTGGAGACATTGCAGTTGTCACAGCTGGTTGGTGCTACTAGTATCTGGTAGGTAGAGCTCAGAGATGTTGCTAAACATAATACAAGGCACAGGACAGTTCCCTGTAACAAAGCATTAACTGATCCAAAATGTTGATAGTGTGCAGTTTAGTCTGATTTAAAAACTTTTTGTTAAATTGTATGTGATACTGCTTGCAATGATTCTAATAAAAACTAGAGAAATTCTCTTGCTAGCATTTAGGATGAGACAGATTTGTGTTGAACCTAGTTAGGCCTGAGACTTAGGTCTTCCATTTTCATCAAGGATATGCTTGTGGCTCCCTCAAAATGTTATACCAGAGCTCAGGTAGCCTGTGTAGATTAATGTTACCACCATGCACTATAAATAATACTAATAATACTATTAGAAAACTACCCAAAGAGGAGTTTTCAGTGAAAAAGTTGTATTTAGTTGTAGCACAACAAATGAATAATTTCTCTGCTTAAAAATTCTCTTTTGGGCATTGAGGGGAATCTCGCATTCTTGAGAGCTAGACTAAAGGCTATAGCAGTATGTATAAATAATGCAGTCTTTTCAACACATGGCTAATTTCCATGGTCAGACTTTCTCCAGTTCTTATCCAAATCTTTTCCACATCCCTTCTGAAGGAAGAGATCTTAATTTTCTGTGTCTAAAATCTGTTTGTATTCAAGACAGTCATTCATATCAGAATAATAAAATTTAAACTACTTGACATCGAAATGTTTTTCATTTGTAGATGGAGGTCTTTGTCAAAGTAGAATGGGAGGAAGTTTGGCAACCCATCTGATGATTATTTAATACTTAAGGGATTAGGCTACTTGACATACTTGGTACCTCCCTTCTAGATACTTACAGTCCAAGATTCTAAGGTAATGACATAGCAATACAAACTTTATTCCCCACACCTTTTAAAATATATATTTATATATGTACAGTTTTCTTTATGTTTCATTTGGACCACATGTGCCTGATCCTGCGCCAGAAAATAAGAGGAATCTTATACCAACCTTCTTAATTACTGTTGACATCAAGAGTTTGTAAGTTTTCATTAAAGGTTTAAGAGGTGTTTTACTAGATGTGAAAATGCAATTTTATTCTAGGCATAAGAGAAATTAAAATCCTAGAAGTTGGAAATATAAAAAGAATCAATACATTGAATTACAGTCAAGGGATTAAAGAATAATAGGCAGTATTAAGGAAGTATGAGGAGTTTCAAGCTGTAGGCAGGTAGAAATAGTAGAAATAGTTTCACATATTCCTATTCTCCCCTTCAATCCTTACCCAAAAAGTGTGACTAACAAATATAAACTCCAGCTTCCAATTCTTAATTAAAATACTTAAGATAAAATATAAAGTGATTATTATAAATTTTAAATTGGCTATTGTGAATGATTCACGTATAGAGGACAATTAATATTATACAGATAAATTTATAAAAACTAGTTCTCCAAAACAAAAACCAATAGGTCTGTGCTATAATATTCCAACTTAGACAATTTAAGCTACCAATGTGAAGTCACTTTCACAAGCTGATATTTACAGTAGCAAAGTATCATATATTTTTTTCACCTATCAATACAATAGATGCAAATAACATCAGGAGCATAAACAATAGCAAAAGTACTAAAATATTAGCAAGTGATAACTTAAGTATTAATATCTTTGTTTTTAATGTAATTTTTCAATTATAATACGTTTGTACTGATATTTAATAATGGCTAGCTTACAAAGTTTCTGAAAATTTGGCAGCCAGTTCTCACAAGTCAGTATGAGCTGATCACTGATGAGGATGGTCTTTCAACGTCCCATATCACCTTGCTGTATGGAGTTGGAACTTGAAATAATATAGGACAAGTACTCCTTGAAAGTGTATTGAAAGCCAATACATTGGATATAAACCATGAATTTGTGAAATTTTGACTATTAATGTTATAGCACAGAAGAAACCCTGGAGTGAAAGTTTCATTTTAAAAATGGAAAGAGGTAGAATAAAGTACAACAGTATTTGGGAATATAAATACTAGAATATTTAATAGAATAAAACCAGTAAGAGATTACAGGAAAAAATATATATACAATAAGGAAAATGACTTTAGGGACTAAGAATCTTTTAGCCTGTTCATACTTGCATATAGATTTAAGAGGGGCAACTGATTTATAAGATCCCATAATTTGTTCAAATAATATGTATGACCAGTGAGCGAATGACAGTATGAAATCAGTGTGTGTGTGTGTGTGTGTGTGTGTCTGTCTGTCTGTCTGTGTTTAAATGTGACATCTACCAGACCAAATTTGAAATGCAGTTTTTATTCAGGATCCTTAAAGTTGAAATTTTTGGTAAGGATCGTTTGTAATTAAAGCATGAAAACAAAGTCGATATTTTCTTTGGACTGCCTAAAAATTTAAGGTACATTTTTGTCCTATGCCAAGAGAATTGGGTATTTTAAGAGCTAAACTCTATATTGCAATGCCTTTATCAGAAAGATGCCATTTAATATATTGTTGTAAATTTTCCAGCTCCTTTCTTGTCTTCAGAAAACCACAATAAACTATTTTTAGTTGATTAAAATAAGAGTAGAGTGCTTTCTTTTGGATGGGAAAGGTATAGCTGAAGCTTGAGTTTAACGGGAAGAAAATTATAAAAAGGTATGCACCACAATGAAGCTTTGAAAATGAAGTCCTGAAATAATGTATTAATGATGATTTGTAAATCAGGAGTCCAGAAGTTCTGTTTCATGATTATGTTGCAGTTTAATTTCTTTATATCTCTCTGCCATTTTTTTAAAAGGCAGCGAGAACTTCAAAGGGACCTCGCATGTGTTCCGAATCAGGGCTTCGAGCTGATGTCTGACAGCCCAGAAATTAAAATGAAATAAATGTTCTGTTTAAATTCCCATTTTTTCCAGGAACAACAACAACAAAATCACTTTTTCTTTAGTAAGGGTTTTTTTTTTTTCCTTGTTAACTGAAATTGTCTTCTTTTGGATATTTCTTCATTTAACAGTTATGGATCTGGGCCTATGGAGTATAGAATCCCCATGAACTTGAGAGGGAATTTCAGACAGCCAGAGGGATGTCAAGACTTTGGTATCAGCCTTTGCAACTTCTTCTGTACATTAAAACAGATCCCTCCTCAAAAAGAAAAAAGAAAAAAAACTAAAAAGACAAAGCACCATAGTTGTTAGGCCATGCCCAAACACCTGCATTTGGCTGTTCTTGCATTTTCTTGGGATGACGGAAACAGACATTTCCAAAGAACAAAGAAAGGCTCGGGATGGTTTGTGTTTGAAAGTGCACTAGCGTGGATATGAAATGTCAGTCACCAGCCAGAAATTTGGCAGCCATTTCTTTAAGTGCCAAAGAGAGTAATTAGAGTTTGACTTGAAGAGCTCTGTTATGTGGGGGGAAAGATTAGTCCTTCACTAAGGGAGACTTGTATATGCACTTCAATATTATCTACAACAATTCTTTTTACTATTTCTTAGTTTCACAAATGAGGTAGTGAGTACAGCACATCTCATAGTGGCAGCATAGTTTGCTGAAGATAATACAGCAAAATGTCATTGAATTTTGGTTAATTCTATCATGTCACTAATGAAATGGATATAGAAGCTATTGAACCTCAGAGAAAAACAAGCCCATAAACACTTTGGGCTGCTTAGGGATTGCTTTCTACCTACTTATCAGAGCCATTACTCTTAAACCTACCTCTGTCTTTCTCTTTTAAACTATATTAACATCCAGGACGTGTGGGCAAAGAGCAGCCAGGGACAAAGGATTTCCCCTCCCTGTCCTTGAAAAGTAAGCCGCCCTGGGAATATGCTAGATTTAATGGGCTTGGTTCTTTCTCCCCTTTCCCACATGCCATCTTGTAGTCTGCACATCTGGCCTGCAGAGTATCCCAGAATGTTTATTTCCGGACCTTGAGAGGCTTTCCTGAGCATTGCTGGGGTAGAGTCCACACTTTGTTCATGTGAAATTACATTTGGAGATTATATAGTGCCCAAATGAAGGAGACAGTGCACTTCAGATTTCACATTCCCGTACAAGTTCTATGAGCACATGTGGCAGACAGAAAAGAGACAGTAAAGGTAACCTAAAATAAAATACTTTGAAAGTTCGCAAATATGAAATCTGCCTACATTCCTGAGGAAAGAGCATAGAAAATCCCAAAGCACTGATCTCCCTGGCTCAAACATGCCAATGTTTACAGTCAGTCATGACTGAAAACTCAAATTTAAGCATGGGTACTGCTAAATCTAAATGTCCTTTGGACTTTAGTTAGTATGGGAAATAATGGTATTTGATTTATTCAGTCAATACTACTGTTTTGGCTTACTAGCTGATATGTGTATATCACACACACAAGAAAAGAAAAGAAAAGACAGTATCTAATTAAGGGTATTCTGTAGGCAAAGTGTGTAGAGATCAAGGAAATTTCTCCAAGTTGAGCTGGCTCTTCAGTGATGAGTTACACACAGATGAGAGGAAGAGAGAAAGCAGATGGAAAAAAGGACACAAGCAAATGTATCACATTTGTTCTTTACAACCATTTGTTGGGCTTTACTTCGTCCTGACATTGTGCTTAAGTAGATATCTACATTTTTCCATGTGTTTACCATAACTTCAAGTATTATTATCCCCAGTTCACAGAAAAAGAATGGAGACTCAGAGACATTAAAGTACACGTCTGAGATGACACTGGTGAGAGAGAGAGAAATAGAATTCAAACTCCCAAATCTGTTATCCAATGCACTCTCCATAAGGAAAACCAATCTAGGACAGCAATTTGACAGTATAGCATTTGGGGGCTTGGATTACCAGCCACTTTGTTTGAGCATTATCATTTGCATATGTTAAGGGGATTTTTGGAGGTGAAACTAGAAGATGGATAATGGGTAATATTTAGACCTGGTTGATTAGATTGAGATATACAAAGAAATGCTCTACTGGCAATTTGTGATTGAGAATTAGATCTAGAAAAGGAGAGTAGTGATGGAGAGTTCATTCTTTACTTGGTGAATGGATGTAACTATGACAGTGAAAAGATACACTCACGGACAATGTTTGCAGAAGGAGGGTGGAGTGTTGAGGGCAGAATATTGGGAGAAACCATTTCTCAGGTAAAGGAGCTAAAGGAGCTGGCTAGGAGATTCAGAGGAGGAGAGGATAGAGGAGAACTTAACAGTATGATGGCACAAGGCCAGTTAAGAGTTTCATAAAGCCGGGGGTGCGGGGGCTAATGATACAGAAAACCAGAGTATCATTCAAGAGATATTCTATAAGTGGGTGTATTTAAATGATATGTCTGTTTATGTACAATTTTCTTCATTTGTTTATGCTAAGAATAAACAAAAGAGTTGTATGCTTTTTTTGCATTAAAAATTGCCCTGAAGTTAAGATAGCCATCTTCTTATTACTATTTTTAATTATTGCGTGTCTCTCCCACACTAAAAAGTTAGCATATTCTTGCATAATATAGTCACACACAACCAGTTGGACCATTTATCCCTAAGATGCTGCTACCTCCATTTTTTCAGTCAGAAACAAAAACTTCAGTAGACCCGATTATTTGATTGAATCAACCAGCTGAAATGATGAGGGTCCTAAGAACCTGCTTTTCCTTATGTGTTCAGTGATGATGACAGTTGAAATTCACCAGAGTTCTCCTATTAATAAGCTTTGTTTTAATCCCAGGAGCTGAAAAGTTATTTTCCATTGAGAATCATGGCCTCTTAAATCTAGTTCTCTGGTTGTTTGGACATAACCCAAGTCTTTTTGTTTAATTATATACTGTCTCAGATCTTCTGTTCAAATCAAGCCTTGCACTTTGGAGTAGTAGGTAATAAAGAGGCAAGTACCACACAGAAAACTCTCCTCATTTTTTGACTTAATAAATAATAAGTCATGATTAATTGAAAGACCTAATTATAAAGGAAATCCAATGTGCTTAGGGAACATTTTATTATCTTTAGAAATGTAAGTCAAAAGGGTACTTATGTATCATTTTGCAAATGATTGTTTCCAGAGAGCTGCCTATTATCAATATAACCTAAACTATATCAGTATAACCTAAACTACTCATCTCTGTGTTGGCTTTTTACTCTATAATTTATCATAAGAGTAACCAAAATGATAGTAATGAGGTTTGATCTTAAATATGAGTAAAAAACAGTTTCCTTTAAGACTGTAGTTTGGGAGAGCCAGGACATAGTTCCATTTGAGAAATCTTCCTAATATAGGAAAAAGTCTTTTATTTATTTATTTATGGAAATAGTCTTTTGTAATTCCAGAAAAAAACAGTTACTTAATTTATATTGAGTATGGCACTTTTTTTGAGTATTTAAGTATTGAGCTGGGACCCCTATTTCGAAAGTATCTTGGATAACCCACTGACATAAATTCACTTTGTGAGAGCCCTTCTTGAAAGTGCCTTTCATGAGGACTAGTGAGAAAAGGGAGGTTGGAATGCATCCCAGGGCAGGGAAGAGGTGAAAGGGCAGGTTGAAATGCTACCTCTTCTACTATTTCATGGAAGCCCAAACCTGGAACACCAATGTACTCTATTATTTTTATACCTATTTGTTTTATTGATAAACAAAATAAACTGGATCTGTTTTGCTTGGGTTTTGGTAGGCTTAAATCATTAACTACTGTGAAATTGTAAGAGATATCAAGAAATCAACCCAAATGGCAGAGCATGAAGGAATCTTCAGATTTTGTAGTCAGACAGCACTTAGACCTCAGTTGAGGGACTTATTTTAAATACAGAGTCTGGGTCTTATCTCAGGGATTTGGATTCTAACTTGATTGAGAGTTAGGCTTAGGAATCTGCATTTTAATAAATACCCATATGATTATGTTTAGCCAGAGGTTAACCTTTAAGAGATACTGACTTAGTCCAAGGCCTTTATTTGATCCTTAGAGAAATAAAAGCATGGACATGAGAATTTGCTTTACCCAGCAGGTCAGAGAACTTGAACTATAATTTATATTATAATATCCACTGTAAATTTTTGATTAAGGTTCTCCAAATTCATAATCAGTGGTGCCACATTGATGCTATCACTGATGCTTTACAGGACTGACTAGGTAATCTTTTCTGGTAACTTCTTTAGGCAGTAAGAATCAGCAAATGTCTTGGGAGGATTTAAGCAGCTGGCAGAGAACATCTGGCTATCTCTTCAGAGAAATAATATCTCTTTAATGAATTTAAGGTTGAAAGTACGATGAGTTACACAGCTCTTTTGAGACCTAATGGTTATGATAAAAGCCATATTCCTTTAATAGTTACTTTAAATTTCTATGTCATCTATTATTAGGCAATTTGGGGTACCTAGTTGCTTTTATTCCTGAAGCTATAACACTTATGACAGGATTAAGAAAAATGCCACTGGTTACATCATAATAAAATTCCCACAATTTTTAAGCTCTAGGGCTGGCTGTTAATATCTAGATCCTGAAGTTATAACTGTTTTTGGTGAATTTGAACTGAAACTTTAAGGGAGGGGCCGTAGACCCAATAGCTGCTTATCCCAAGTGTATTCCAGTTTGACTTCTAGCCTGGTACATCTGTAATTATCTTTAGTCTGAAAATCAGTTGCCTAATCCCATTACAGACTCTTGTTGAAAGATGTCCGTGACCCCCTAGTTCTAATAATTCTAGAATTACCAACAGATTATGCTCCTTCATTTGTTCTTATATGTACCCAGCTAATCTTAAAAGTCCTAGCAACTCCTCTTTATCTTTGATCTACCCATACTAAATCTGGCCTCTGCTTACGTCACTCTCTGAATATTCCAGTCTTGACGTCTTTCAGGTCCCTTAAGTGCCTTCCCTGAAATATTCTGTCTTTGCAATGCTGAAGTTTTTATAGTATTTTCTATAAGTTGTATAGTCAGCCTCATTAACGAAGAAACTGCCTTAAAATTCAAGACTTCTAGCATGATCAAAGGAAAGCTCCTTTTTCACTTCCCACAATTCCAACTTGGAAAAACAGGAAAAATGCAAGATAAAAGCCATGATGCATTATGTGCTGGAATATTTAATTTTTTTTCCCAAGGGATGATAGTTATATTGAAGTGTCTGATCGATTTATAAGGTAGTTCATATTTTCATCTACCTTTACTTCATTCAATGATTTTTTAATGGCAAGTGGGACTGACATCCTATAGACCAAAACCACTTTGATAATAGATAATTATTTATATTATTTTTTTATAGCAGATACTTAAAATGAAACCTTACTGGGTCCACATTGGCAAATTTAATCATGGCATTTGTAAATATTATATAGAATCCTGGCCAGGTTTGCACCACAGACCTTCTGCCACACTGTTGATGGGCTGCTTCTTAAAGAGCTACTCTTTTGAGCTTTTTAGATTCTTACAGATTTTGCCAAATGCTATTTTCATTTATAAATGTTCTATAAGTATTTCAATTAAATGGTGATTTATTTTAAAAATCAGCAATAACAAATGTGTAACAGAAGCCAAGTATTACAGAATTCTTAATCTTTAACAAATACTCTCAGAGCCATTTCATATTTATTTAACATATAATTGCTCCTTAATTTAATCTAAATTAAATGGTTGCTTGAAACCTGTAATTTAGAGAGTTCCTGATTCTCTTTTTATAGTAGGAAAAATGAGAAATCATCAGTTTGGCCCCGAGGGTAGATACTTATCTTTTAAAATTAGGCATTTTTGTCTTGAAATGAAAAACCTAGGTCATTTGGGAATTGGAATTCCAAGGAATGTTTTTGACAATGAGTTACATGTCCTCATATTCATTAGAAGAGAATTATTTGGTTTCTACCACTTAACAAACCTTTAAAATTTAGCTGATACTCATGATGAACTATCATCTCTCTTACTTATAGGCATCCATTTGTGGAAAATTTATACACTGAGACTCAGTAGTGGAGGTTTTATTGTTTGAAGTAAAGACCAGATTACTTTTGGTACTATGTGTTAGGTACTGTGCTCATTGAAAATATCAATTAAAAAAAAAATAGTCATGAAGTAACCACAAAGTAGGACAAACTACTAGATCAACTTTTTGGCAATAGTAGCTATAAATATTGCCATGGCCATCATTATCTGAGCAGAATTTGGGGAATACTGCTATGAATTAATCTATACTGAAGTTGAAATGCAAGCTTAGTTCCACAGCTTAGTTAGTTTGAAAAGAAATTATGGTGGGTTTTTTTTTGGTGGGGATGGGTGAGAAGAAGAAAGTGATAGTGATGGGGGTGGTAATATATTTCTTTTCAAATTGATAATATCAGAAAAATCAAAGTTGATATTTCTTTTTCTGAAAATTAGTTTTTATTAATGTAAATAAAAACGTGAGGGGAATAAAAGGGTTATTTGATGATTAATTTTCATTAAGAATTGATTACCAATAGTCATACACAATGAATATTACTGTCTATAAGCTTATTTCTATAGTACTAATACATTAAACTGGTTCTTCAGTATTATTTGGGTTTAAACACAGGCAAGTGGTTTAAACTACAAGTTCCGGATTCTACAAGCCAGTATCTTATTACAGTTTTGCCATTGATTGTGTTGTTTGGGCAAGTTAATTTCTTTATAATTCATTCTCCCATTAGGGTAGTTATATGGTCAATAAATGAGATAATAATGTATTTCACATAAATAGCATGTTGCCTGGTAATGTTAGCTTTCACTAATATTAGTTAATAAATGATATGAGTATAGGGACTGTCTTTGTTGTACTCAGAACTATATCCTCATTAGTCAGCACAGTTCTTGTTACATAGCAGCTTCTCAACAAATATTTCTGAAATGAATGGATCAGCTGTACTATTTTATTTAGTCCTCTAGAAGACATGGATTCTAGTTTCACTTTTTATAAAAATAAATTAATGAAATTCATTATGGATATTACAGTATGTAAAAAACAGTCTGTGACAAGAAGACTTGACTTTTCTCTTTGGTCTGTTCCATTTCTTTGAACCTGAACTTCTTTCATAGGTATTCCTCTTTACTAGTTTTTTTAAATGATTTTCTATTTACATTGGCCACAGGTTGTTTTTTTTTTTAATGTTCTTAGAGAAAGGACAATAGATATTCTATAGTAGGTGTATTTTAAGAACATAACATCTTTCAGTGCCTTGCAATTCTTCACTTTTCTCCAAAAATTGCTCTCCAATACATGTGTACCTCATTTTATTATATTTCACTGTATTGTACTTAGCAAATAATGTGAAATTACAACTTGATGATTTGTGGCAACCTACTGTCAAGTATATTGATGCCATTTTCCTAAAAGCATATGTTTATTTCATGTTCCTGTGTCATATTTTGCTAATACAATTTTTCAACCATTTTCATTATTATATTTGTTGTAGTGATCTGTGGTCAGAGGCTTTTGATGTTAACTATTATAATTGTTTTGGGGCACCATGAACAGCACCCGTATAAAGTGGTTAACTTAACTGATAAATGTATGGGTTCTGACTGTGCCATCTATGGCCATTCTCCCATCATTCCCCCTTTCCTCAAGCCTCCCTATTCCCTGAGACATGATGATACTGAAATTAGACCACTACTAACCCTACGATGGCCTCCAGGTGTTCAAGTGAAAGGAACAGTTGCCATCTCTCAGAAACTTAGAATGAGTAAGCATAGTGAAGGAGGCATGTGAAAGCCAAGGTGAGGCAGAAGTTCGGCCTCTTGTGCCAAACTGTTGGCCAAGTTGTGAATGCAAAGGAAAAGTTCTTGAAGGAAATTAAAAGTGCTACTCCACTGAACGCGTGAATGATAAGAAAGCGAGACTGCCTTACTGCTGATATGGAGAACATTTTAGTGCTCTGGATAGATCACACCAGCCACAACATTCCCTGAAGTCAAAGCCACAGCAAGACTAACTGTCTTCAATACTGTGAAGACTGAGGGAGGTGAGGAAGTAGCAGAAGAAAAGTAGGAAGCTAGCAGAGGTTGGTTCGTGAGGTTTAAGGCAGGAGGCCATCTCCATAACATGAAAGCTCAAGGTGGAGCAGCAACAACTGATGTGCAAGCTGCAGCAACTTCTCCAGAAGATGGAGCTAAGATAATTAATGAAGAAAAGAAGAAAAAAAAAAGATGATTAATGAAGGTGGCTTCCCTGAACAGTAGATTTGCAACATACACGAAACAGCCTTCTTTTGGAGGACGATGCCACCTAGCACTTTCATAGCTGGAGAGGAGAAATCAGTGCCTGGCTTCAAAGCTTCAAAGGACAGGTGGACTCTCTGGTTAGGAGCCAGTGTAGTGGGTGACTTTAAGTTGAAGCCAGCACTCACCTGCCATTCTGAAAATCCTAGAGCCCTTCAGAATTATGCTAACTCTGCTCTACCTGTGCTCTCTAAATGGAACAACAAAGCCTGGCTGGCAGCACATCTGTTTACAACATGGTTTACTGAACACTTTAAGCCCACTGTTGAGACCTAGTGCTCAGAAAAAGAGATTCCTTTCGAAACATGACTGCTCATTGACAGTGCTCCTGGTCACCCAAGAGCTCTGACGGAAATGTACAACAAGATGGATGTTGTTTTCATGGCTACTAACACAGCATCCATCCTGAAGTCTGTAGATCAAGGAGTAATTTCAACTTTCAAGTGTTCTTGTATAAGAAATACCTTTCACAAGGCTGCCACTTCCATAAATAGTGATTTCTCTGATGAATCTCGGCAGTGTAAATTGAAAACCTTCTGGAAGGGTTGCCCTGCTCTACATGCCATTAAGAACATTGTGGGTATTAGGGAGGGCACATATTGCGCGGAGCACTGGGTGTGGTGCAAAAACAATGAATACTGTTAAGCTGAAAAGAAATTTTAAAAAATAAAATTAAAAAAAAAAAAGAACATTGTGATTCGGGGGAAGACGTCAAAATACCAACATTCACAGGGGTTTGGACGAAGTCAATTCCAGCCCTCTTGGAAGACTCGGAGGGGTTCAAGACATCAGTAACTACAAATGTAGAAATAGCAGGAGCACTAGAACTAGATGTGGAGCCCGAAGATGGGACTGAATTGATGCAGTCTCACGATAAAACTTGATGGATGAGGAGTGCCTTCTTATGGATGAGCAAAGAAAGTGATTTCTTGAGATGGAATCCTCTCCTGGTGAGGAGGCTGTGAAGATTGTTGAAACGCCAACAAAGGATTCAGAAGATTACATAAACTTAGTTGGTAAAGCAGCCACGGGGTTTGAGAGGACTGACTCCAGTTTTGAAAGAAGTTCTCCTTGGGGAAAATGCTATCAGACACCACATGCTACAGGGAAATCCATTTGCAAAAGGACGAGCCCGTCGATGTAACTAATTTCACTGTAGTCTTATTTAAAGAAATTGCCAAACCACCCAACCTTCAGCAACCACCATGCCCATCAGTCAGCAGCCATCAACATCTAGGCAAAGACCCTCCACCAGCAAAAAGGTAATGCCTTGCTGAAAGCTCAGTTGGTCGTTAGCATTTTTTGGCAATGAAGTGTTTTAATTTAAGGTATGTACACTGTGTTTTTAGATGAAATGCTACTATTGCCCACTTAATAGACTACAGTATAGTGTAGAAATAACTTTAATGTGTACTGGAAAACTAAAAAGTTCCTTTGACTTGCTTTATTGCAGTGGTCTTGAGCCAAACCCACGATATCTCCAAGGTATGCCTTTATCATCCTAGACTCTAATTACACACGGTTGGGTATTATGGTCTACGAACAGGGGCTCCACAGTAAGAGGGTTCAAATCCTACCTGTGCTTTTTACCTTGTACAATGTATCTAACCTCTCTATGTTTGTTTTGTTATGTCTACAGTGTCAAAACAGTAAATACTTCTTTTGTCTATGTGTGTGTTGAGAAGGGGTGGGGCGAGTTGAGCATTAAATAAGTTTTAAAGTATTTATCACAGAGCCTATCCTGTAATAAGTCTTATCACATGTGCATCCAGATCCATAAAGTCAGCTTTGTGTCACTCTACTATTTATATATCAGCCATTTAATTAACATGAGAGTTCCCAGCACTTTATGAGAAAGGATATACAAAGCCAGACAAGACACTGCCCCTGTTTATACCCTGGTAGGATAAACTCACGAATTAGGAGTATATAGAGATCAATATGTATAAGGCGGCATGTAGAAATAATTCTACATTTCACAGAAGGTTTAGGATATTGCTTGTGCTGAATTTAAAAGACTAGTAGGCGTTGACTGAACATGGACAGGTTATTTCATCAGCACAAGCTCATAAATGTTGTGGACAACATTTGATTCATCAAATTGTATAGCTTATAATCTCTAAGTCAAGGGAAAACTAAATGTGGGTCAATGGTAGAAGATGGGGTTGGAGAGAGAAACCATGTCTTTATGGCTTTGTATTTAATCCTGAAGGTTGTAAAAAGTTAATGACAGGTGGATGGGTTACTGGCACTTTGAGCTCCCTGCTGTATGTGAGTGAGCCTAGAGTTTTCTGGTGTCATGCTTTCTTATCTCTATGATCAGAATCTTCTCCTAACTTGTATACTCTTTCAGGCATGTAAGACCTCCCAGACTTTTTAAATATAAGATATATTAATTAGAAAAGCCTTGCAGTGTCCAACCAGGTGTGGCCAGTGATCATACCTCTTTAAAGAGCCCTCAGTTCTTTAGAAGAGTCCACAATTCTAGAACTCACTCTGCTTGAGAAAGGTCCCCTAATCTACATAAATTTAGGCTCATCCGGGAGTGGAGTTCTCACATTCTTTTAAATAGAATGACCCCCAGATTTTGGCTTTGGTTCAGGCTAATAAGGGAAATCTGCATCAGTGACTTGATTTGTAGAATCTCACCACAACCGAAAACTGATCACAACCTTACTGTTTCCCAACAACCCACCTTCCCCAGATCAAATAGACAGTTTGTTCAAGCACTATCAAGGTACCTGTCTTACTGCTCAACTACTAACACTTGGCATTTACTGGAGAAAATAGGTGAAGAACTGGTGAAAACAGTTGAATACTTTGGGCACGTGGTGACACACATTGTTTACCTTGTCTTCTAAGTGATAAGTAAACATGCTTTATTTTTTAAAAAATTATTTGGGTTTTTTTTTTTCACTTATTTTGAACAGGCAGTAATCTAAGTATAGAAGGCTTCAGACTCTAAAGCCTGAGATGAGTCCTAACGTTACTATATTCTAGTTGTGTGACCTGGGAAAAGTTACTCAGCTTCTCTTTGTTTGCTCTTCTATACAAAGTTTTATATTCTTGTAGCTACCTCATGAGGTTGCTGTGAAGATTGAGTGAAATATCTCTGCAAAGTCCAAGGACTTGCACAGGATAAATATTTTAGGATGTCTAATTGTAGTTTCAACTTTCTTAGACTTGAGGTACTTTCAGAGATACTTGAAAACTTAGTAGCTTAAAACACCACCCATTTATTACCTCATGGTTCTGTAGGTCACAAATCTAGAGAGACACAACTGAGTTCTCTGCTTCAGGTCTTGTAAGACTGATAGATCGGCCAAGCTGGCTCCTTATTCTGAAGATTCTAATGGAAGAGCCTTCTTCTGAGTTCATTCAGGTTGCTGGCTGAAATTGAGTCTTTTTTTTTTTTTTTTTTAGATTTTATTTATTTATTTGCCAGGCAGAGACACAGCGAGAAAGGGGGAATGGGAGAGGGAGAAGCAGGCTTCCCTCTGAGCAAGGAGCCCGACGTGGGACTTGATACTAGGACCCAGGATCATGACCTGAACCAATGGAAGATGCTTAACAACTGAGCCACCAGGCACCCCTGAAATTCAGTCTTTTGAAGTTATAGAATTAAAGTCCCCATTTCCTTGCTGGCTAAAAGTTACCATCATTCCATTTTACATGATGCCCTCCATTTTTCAAACCAATAATGATACATCAGGTCTTTCTTATTCTTCAGATCTATCTCTCCAGTTTCCTTTTATGGGACCAGCTGGAGAAAACTCTTTGCTCTTAAAGGGTTCATATGATTAAGTTATATATCCACCTTTCTGCTCAACACTTTCCCATATTTCCTTTTGGTTTATTTATTCAACTTAAAAATCCTTTTACCATACCACAGAAATATATAATGTGCATAGGTTCTACCCACACTCAAAGAGAAAGGGATTACACAAAGTAAGAGTCATTAGAGTTATTGGTGGTTATTCTGAGAATTTTGCTTACCTTACTAATTACAGTGCAATCAAGTACACCTGAATATATTCATTCCAAATTCACTCATTCTATCGATAGACAAATACTGTACACCTACCATGTACTAAGCTGTATGTTGTAAGTGTCAATCAATTCTTGGCAATTTACTGTTTTTAAATAAGTTTTAAAAAGCAGGATTGTCTAGAAACATCAGTTGCTGTCCACCAGACTTATTTTTGCTGTCCCTATTTTGTTTACTGGAACTATGATCTATATGATCCTTTGTAAGCACAATTGAGTATTCTAGAACTAGATTTACTAGTTGAAAACTAAATAAATGAAAAACATGATACCATCTAGGTGCTATTGCTTCTTTATCTAACAGAGCTGTTAAATAATTGAGAAGGTTAATGGCCTAGAGTGAGGAAGTAATAGTTAACTGATACTGCCTACATGTCAAGTACTAGATGGATGCATTTTACATACATTATTTCTCTGAAACTAACCAACATTACTATTCTTGCATCAGAAATGAAAAGCTAAAGCAAAGATAGACAAATGTATAACATGTAAATATTTGAGTATGTCCTGTTATCTTCTGAGTTTCTCTTAGCAGATGTGGATCTTCCAACTCTTAAGTTTTGTTAAAAAAAAAAAAACTATAACAATTATCTTTCTCATGTTAAATTTTATTTATCTCTACTTGCCTCTAAGATTTTAGTTCCTTGGAGTCAGGAACTATATTTTATTAATCTATGTATTTCCCTAACTATTACAGTATGAGCTCAGTAAAGACGGGTTGAATTTGAGTAGTGCAAACTACTGTAATGGGATCATCATTGCTTAGCATGAGTCTGTTCTGCTCTTGTTTCATCCCACTTGGCCAGTTATGCATGAGCATTGGTGAGAGGATAAATCCCATGTGTTTAATGCATTATCTAAAACAGCAGTAAAAACTAGTGATTGGCAAATCAAATTACAATTGGGGTTTGGCAAAAAAGAAAAAAAAAATTGTTGAGGGGTAGGAAGAAATGGCCCTATGATGTCCAAAAGCATTTTCTAGTGACTCTTTTTTTTTCCCCCTCACTGGTTTTTTATTTGTGATTTTAAGGGAAATTTAATCCACATGTTTCTGGTTTGTTTACATTTAACACACCAAAGCAGTGATTTGTAAAAGCAATTTGGTGTCTAGGAACTCTTTTTAAAGTTCCTTTTGAAGTAAAGATCATGTCTGAAAATATGGACAGTATTAATATCTATTGAGTTGGCTGAATGGTAAGAAACACTCACCGAGAGCTTTGGGTTCTCAACCCAATTATATTGTCAACTGTTACCTTTATAATTCACCTTCCTGGATCTTAGTTTCCTCATCCTTAAAACGAAAAGTCTGGAATATATAATCTTAAAATTCATTTCTTGTTCTAAAATTCCATGATTGCAATCTTATATTAAAAAAAGATTAAAAACTGCTATGTGCCAGTCTCTGTTTGATGTATGGTACTTATTTTTTTTTATGTGCCTTTTTATGACTAGATACTCGTTTCAAATCTGTGAGGTAAGATAATCCTTAGTTATATTTATAGGTGAAAAAAACAAATTCACATATCTATTTGAAATATCAAGTTTATATATAAAACTGTGGCATATAGTAGGAATTTAGTAAATAATTATTGATTTGTAGGTTTATTATAGATGGAGAGATGGATGGGTAGAGGATGGATGGATGGATGGATAGATGGATGGATGGATAGTCAAAATGCCAGTCAACCGTTTTGCTATCTTATTTACAGGAATTCTTCAAGATAAATGTTCTCCAATTTTGTTTTTCAGAAATAATGGCATTGAAGTTTTTATATTGTCTCAGACTTTAAGATATAAACCAACTATTCTTTTTTTTTTCCAAAAGATACCGAGAGTATAAACTCATCTCCTAGACTATCTTTGACTGAAATAGTTGAAAGTACCTTCTTTAAAACATATGCAATATTTATAGGGCTGCTTAGAATAAGCCAACTGAAAGATTTAATGATAATAATCTCCATATTTCTTCTAAAATTGATTTCCGGTTTCAGTGAACTTGGAGAGAGTCTGAGGACATCAAATAAAGATCTTAACATAAAATGAATCTTCAGAATATGTTCATAAATTTACATTTTAAACATGACCAGAAAATATATATATTTGCCCATTATTAAGGTAATACTTTAATGAAAATTTTTCATTTGCATGAAATAAACCTTTTTGGCTATAGATGAAAGGATTTTATGGTAGCGACAATGGTTTTGTGAGTTTAATGATCCCAACATCATCAGGAACAAATCACAAGTGCCTACCATATGAATTACAGCACCATGAGTCTTAAAAAGGTATTTCTGTGGAAAGCATTCTTCCCATCTGTAACAATCAGATTCTGCTTTGAAGTCCTGCTAGAGTCTCACAATACATGAGACAGCCACATGCTACCCAAACTTCTCTCTCAACTTGAGTTTGACTGCATTTTCCCAAAGAACAGTATGGCAACTTAATAATGAAGGGGTTTAGAGTGGAAAATGGCTACAGTTTCTCTAATTATACTTAACTGTGTGTAATTCTTCAGTGATCTTTTCTAGACTTAACTATAGAAATTATGCCAGTAGATATGCAGAATTAAATTTCAAGTTAAAATGGGACAAAATTGTGTCTCCTTTGATCCCTAGGATATTGAATCTGCAATGAGGTCTTCACAAACATTTCAGACCCAAATGAAACTAAACTGTTAAAAAATGAATGAGTAACACTAAAGTGTGAAAAAATGAATAAACTTTTTAACTATATCAGAGTTACAAAAATTATATAAATCAATAACATAATAGGTTGTCACTATTTCAAAGAGGCTGTCAGTACTCCACTACCTCTCCTGAACGGATATGGGGGTGAGGATTGCCTCTGTCATCCGGTTGTTTTTTTTAACTTGAAGCTTTCCTCAGCAGAAAAAAAAAATAATTGTGGAGAAACACTTGCAGTGGGGACTAACATCAGTAAAGTTAAGAGATTAATATAAGTAGAAATAAAATTACTTGTCTAATCAATCACTTTGTGTCGTGTGTGTGTGTGTGTGTGTGTGTGTGTGTGCGCGCGTGTGTCTGTCTGTCTGTCTGTATAACCAGATAGTCTGTCTGTATAACCAAGTGAATCATGACCCAGGTACTTTCTCTGGTAGTTGGTTGCTGATTCTAGAGTCTAATCTATTACAGGATGGCAGAATAGCAATGGTAACTAAATTGTGGGTTGGAGAGAGTTCCTCATTGTACAACGGAATTCTCTCCATCTTAACTTCCCTAGAGAATTCTAATTCAGTAGTTTTTGTAATTTCATAAAAGAAACGGGTTATCTGGGAGTATATCTCATTTCCCTGGGCTTTGATAATAATGTTTCAGTTATCCACAACAGGCATTGCTGAATACATCTAAACAAATGAAGTATATATAGAGTTTGGGAACTTTGTTCTTTTTTTTTCCTTTATATGCTTTACTATTAATGTGTATCTCACCATTGATAAGAAAAGTTAAAAAAAGGAGAGAAAAGTTGACGGTGAAAAGAACAGGTCTCTTTCCATTATAAAATAATATATAATAATACTGGTGTCAAATAAATGCTATGAAGTAGTCACTTTAACCATACAAGAGGATATTATTTGCAATCATATACAAAACTGAAAACCTAGTAACAACTTAAATATCTAAAACAGAGTATTATTGTTATACTAATACATTCAAAATAATATTGTAAAGGACTTAAAAAATGCTTCTCACTACAGACATTTGTGAGTATAAGTTTAAAAAAGTTATAATATGATACTGCTTTATTTTTAAAATAAAACAACAAACATGAAATACCACAAAAGTAGAATTGGCTAATCTTTGGTTGGTAGGACTATGGATTTATAATTGTATATATTACAATTATTTTACTATTTTATTTATTATTTATTATTAGATAATACATTTATATAATATAAGACAACATAGATATAAAATACTATTTTATTTACTGTTTATTCATTATTTTCTATTATTTTCCAAATTTTCTACAATGAACTTGTATTAATATTGGTGTTCAAAATAGTTTTTTTATGGAAATTAAAATAAAGCTACTTAATGTTTCCTTTCACTACCACTATATCTGGGAATTATTTGGGAAACATTAGAAGTGTTTGAGACATACTTTTGAAGAATGAATCCTTTTTTGACCTATAACTTGGTTATTAAATACACTTTAATTGTATTGTTTAATTGTTCAGACTCCTTTGAGCAACTTTTCATTTCGAACAACTTTTCTGAACTAATAAAAATGCTGACACAATATGACATATAGCCAGGAGTAATAACCCATAGAATATCAGGAAATAAAATTGAAACTGATAATTTGAACCACACCCATATTTACAACTTACTATATGGTTCTTTTCGGAAACAATTTATTTGCTTCTAGTAAATCAACAGAACTGAACAGGATTTCTAAGTGAAAATGTCCTTCCAATTCTCTTGTCAGTGGCATTTCATTCTTGGTAGTTACCACTTCAGCTGTCTGGTCATGAAAAGAAATGACTTGTTACAATGTAGCTTCATTCTCATTCTTTTAATTTAATGCTGATTAGATTAAATTAAATTAATGCTTTTCAGCCAGGCTGCATGCAGGATTCTTTAGTGTAGTAGAAGTAGTATAGTTGTGTTAGTACTTTGTTAAAGCCTCATTCTGGAAGACTTCCTCAAGAGTGTAAGGTGCCAAATTTCACTTTGAAAAAAATATTACTTACAGAATTCTGTTTTAGTCAGTGCAGTAAGGTAGTGGGGAAGACTGTCAAGTCTCATTTTCAGTGAATATATACCAATTTCAGTAACTAACCTGAGCCTGCCCATGTTGCTACTCCACAGGCTCCTAAGCTCTACCTCCAATCCCCCCCACAAATAATCCAGAAGCTAAGGGTATATATGTAGACCTTAAGAACCTGTTCTGTCTGGTGATATCACCCTATCTGGTGATGGTTTGGGCCCGAGATGCAGCATGTTATATAGATGCGTTTTTCCACTTGATCACTTCTTTCCCATAGCCCTGACACTCAGGACACTCCAACCCCCTTATAAAAACAATATAGTTTTTATATTATATTTTATATTGCTAGTTATGGTCTCAGTATAATTTTTCAACTGTTCAGGTTAAGTTTCTTGTAACATGCTGGGTGAGCTTTTGTGAAAGTAGAAAGTAGAAAGTACTAAATGCAACTTGCGATTATGCCTATTAAAAATGTTATACACACACACACGCACACCACTGAAACTTTTATCTCACATGTCCTGATAAATAATACCTTGACATTAAT
>NC_081560.1:55663436-55717096 GCF_022355385.1 Mustela nigripes | reverse complement strand
ATGGACACAGTAGAAATCCGGTTAACAAGGCTAAAAAGTTATTCTTGAATTCCTTACTTGGAGTAGAAGAGAGGGCACAGAAATTCATTTCTTTATTTCACTTGAATCTTTTGTGCATGCATAACTCAAAAGTTCAGCTGCTTCAGTCTGTGGCTCAAAATCACATGGCTAACATGTGAATGGAAATAAACCCTGTAGGTAGAAGAAAGAGGAATTTGGATAGAGATCAAAGATTAGCTTCATTCCATTCTTTCCTTCCACTTTTTACTATCCCATCTAAATTTGGTATTTTATGGGACTTTTTTTTTTATTTCCAGGGGAAAGAGTGAACTTAAATCAGATTTGAGGCTTTCTCTCTCTTTTTCTAAATCCGTGTGATTTGATCTGCTCAGTAATGACTTTAGATAACTAAATGCTCAATTGTTAGGACCCTTTAGTATGAAAGATATGGCATACTGGTTCAATTTATTATTATTGTGTGTTTTAAGTTCTCACTATAGCCCTGGTTTAGAGTATAGTAAAAACCTTCTGAATATTTAACAATATGATTAGCAGAAATATTTGCCTTTTTGCCTCTAAGTATTCTGAGTATTTCTTGCTTTTTAAATTTTCTGGAATGGAACTAGTTACTACATGCCATTAGCTTTGAACATTTCTAAGCATTAGATAACAAAACTTTGCATTACACGTTTTCGGAAAGCTTAGCATTCTTTTTATAGTAATCATATAAGAATATAGGGAGTTTAGTATGGCCATACTTATTTCTGAGTGGCCCATGGAAAAGACTCCTATTGGTATCATCATGAGGTCCATAAAAAGTGAGGAATATTATAATACCTGAAAAGTTTTTTATCTAATTTTAAAATACTTTTTAGAATAATTTTTGCCAGCTATTTAGAAACATACAGTAATTGTAAAATGACCGTTTTGACTTCTATCAAAATAGCTAAGTGGATAGAATCAACAATGAAGTGCTTCAAGGCAGTGGGGAAGTGAAATCTATTTTTGGCTAACCTCAAGTGCTAGAGCAGAACTGAAATTCTGGACAGTTACAGCTTATTGGGTGAATATCTCAGTGCATTCCAAAGATGAAGATTATATTATTCTATTGTTCCAAAATTAAAGAAACTAAGTTTGGTTGGGAGGTCTAGTCATTTCAATACTTGATAGGCTTTCATTTAGTTCTATCAACTTTGTTCTGAGAATTCCTTTCTTTTCAAACAAAGACCACAGTGTTTTAAAGAACAGAGATCAGGTGTGAAAGTAGCTCAGGCAGGCTTGCAGAGTGTGCACTTCCATATTCAAGATTATTCTTTCACATTTACATGGATTTAAAATATTCTAAATATTATAAGTACCATACAAATGAAGGAAAATGAAAAAATTGTTCTTTGTACTGTAGAATGGATAACAAGAAGCTAAAAAATTTGACAAAGGAATGATAAAACTACAGAGACAAAAAAGGTAATCAATTTGCAAGTGTTTGGTGGTGGAGAGGAAGGATGAATAGGTAGAGAATGGGATTTTTAGGACAGTGAAACTATGCTATATGATACTATAATGGTAGATACATGACATTATACATTTGTCAACCCCCACAGAACCATACAATACAAAGAGTGAATCCTAACCACTGGCTTTTGTTAACAGTAATACATCAATACTGGCTCATCATTTGTAACAAATGTACCACACTAATGCAAGATATTAGTATTAGAGGAAATGACAGTGAGGTACATGGGAACTCTCTGTACTTTCTTTAAACCCAAACTTTCTTAAAAAATAGTCCATTAATTGTCAAAAATATAATTGATTTAAAAATTAAATGTTTATCCCTTGCAAGTTCTTCAAGCATATAAAAAAAAATGAAGTGCCAGGCCTGTGCTGTGTCTGGGTGTCTTTACTGCCTGAAGTGAATATGGACTAAGGTAGACTTCCTTATTGTAAGTTCTTTTGAAGGCTGCTTTCACCTTGTGATCCAGCTTGAAGAAGGGACTAGGACTCCCCAGCTGTCAGTTTCCATGATATTCTCAAAGTCTTCTTTCATCAGGTAGTAGGAATCTATAAGAGCAATAATAATCCTGTACTCCTTCTACCCCTTGTGAGGTCATGCATGGGCTGGACAAGTGCATTCCTTTTATGTGACAGATAATCCACATTTACAGTCCTTTTTCTGGAATAAGCTCTGAGACTCATGTGCAGTGCTGGGTCCTTCACAATACAATCATGTTTGCTGGTAAATGAGTGCTTCCCCAACCAGCTTGGGAAGGTAGGAAACTGGGTCATGTACCTCCTCATTAACTCTCCAGGAAGAACACTGGCATAAATAGCCTGTGTGGGCAGAAGACTCTGGATTTGCTTACTCTGCATGTGATGGTCCACTAGGTTATCATCACATATGCTATTTGCTGCTCTGCTTAAAAGCATCAGGTGCTTTTTCATGTTACCCCCTGAAACTGCAAGCTTCACACATATGTAGTTCTCTGGACAAAGAGGGGTGTTGTTGAATGATCTTGAAAAAAGAGAACTGACTTGTCCACAAGTGGCAAATGAGCAGTCTCCTCTCCCGCTACAAACACTTTCCAGGCAACATCAAATGAGCCCAGTCTGATATCCTTTTTGGCTCTGTGAGAATCATCCCTGACCTGGTCATAGGTCAGTGCCTCACTTCATGCACACCACATCCTCACATTGTGTAAAACCTGTCTGATAAGTTGATTGGCTCCCAAAATTATTTCATTCATAGCTGGAAGGAGGATCTTCAAACCCTCTTTAAATTCAGTAGACATTATAGCATCCTTAATCTGTTCAATCCAGGGTCCTTGAAAGCGAAGATCAAAGCAATAATGAACCAAAGACTGAATCTTGGGATGATTTCTATCATTGCACATACAAATAATGGGAATTTTTGTATGCTTTATCAGACCAATTAATTCCTGGATTCTTCCCTGTCCTCATTTCCTGACATGCCATCAACTTCATCCATGGTGAGAATATGTTTTGTGTTTACTGAATGGGCTGCTCCACTTGACCCATGTTGAGAGGTTGAATAAAAGCTGGTGATATTGGTATCATTCACTGATTCAACAACAATGTCCTTGAAACTATTCTTACTCCAGAGTGTCACTTGCATTCAATTCCACATATATGTATCCCAATTTCTGACAAACGAGAGACTGGATTCTGAAAACAATGAAGAGTTAAATAAAGATGACACTCAGTCTGATGAAGACTCTATGGAAACTGGTGCAATGAGCAAGAAAAAAAAACCCAAATCTTCAAAGCCTTCAAAATCAGAAAAA
The DNA here is from genome assembly GCF_022355385.1 of Mustela nigripes. Classification (NCBI taxonomy): domain Eukaryota; kingdom Metazoa; phylum Chordata; class Mammalia; order Carnivora; family Mustelidae; genus Mustela; species Mustela nigripes. The sequence goes on along the minus strand of NC_081560.1, from coordinate 55,713,794 downwards.
AATAAGGAGTCCAGAAAAGGAAAAAGTTCATAGAAATGAAACCATTTTTCACTACTGACAGCCACTACTGACAGCCACTTTTTCCTCACCCTATTGACCAGTCTAGCTTATCTAGATAATTCCTTGTTTTTCCAGAGGAATCATATTTTAGCACAATAGAGTAACTTGGTTGTCCCATTATAAATAAATGGTGGTACAGCTAGAGGGATGTGATCAGTGGCCTAATATACACCTCTTATAGACGTTGATAGGACTGCTTGGGTCCTCCTGTCAATCTAATTAGATTATACTTCAAACTGAATGTGTAGAATCAGAAACTATATGTGGGCTTTGGAGTCAGATTTTAGTTAAAATAATATGCCTAGGAACATTGGTACTAAGGCAATTTTTGTAGGCTTAAGAATTACCTTAATGTCCTTTATAGGACTAATGCCAATTTTTTAAAGGTACTTACTATTATTTGGTGAAATTTTGTAAGTAAATCACAAAACAAAACAAAATGAAATGCCATATTGAACACATAGTTTTATTTATTTTCATTTATCTTTTTTTTTTTTGCACTTGTCCTTGAAATTGGGCAAGTAGGATGCAATTTTAAAAATTTTTAAATGTTGAATGAGAGATATTTATATATGGCAGCCTATACATCCTGAAACACTGCTACATGAAAATAGCAAAACTACTTTTTAAATTTATGAATGACTTCCAAAAAGATGAAGGAATGTAAGCAAATACTGTGGCTGTTGGCTGCCCTGGGCTATCACAAAGTCTTCTACTGGCTAGAGCTTGGACATTATTAATAGACTACTGCTGAAAAAGGGAGTCAAAGCCTTGGGCCTCTGAAGGGAGAAGTTTTGTTGGAGAACAGCATAAAGAAAGGAATAAGAAAGGGCCAACTCTAAGAAAAAGGGTTAATGGAAGAGGAAATACTGCTGAATAAAAACAACAAATATGGGGTGCCTGGGTGTCTCAGTGGGTTAAGCCGCTGCCTTCGGCTCAGGTCATGATCTCAGGGTCATGGGATTGAGTCCCGCATCGGGCTCTCTGCTCAGCAGGGAGACTGCTTACTCCTCTCTCTCTCTGCCTGCCTCTCTGCCTACTTATGATCTCTCTCTGTCAAATAAATAAATAAAATCTTTTAAAAAAATTCTCTAAAAACAACAAATATATCTAAGCTAGAGCTATGAATAGAGGGAATTGAAAAAGCAATGAAAACAAAAGGGGGGAAATCTTATTTTTTACATGATTATTTGTAATCAGGTTTTTAGGGGTCCACATTTACAATAACTGTGCATTAAAAAAGCAAAGTCCCTGCAATCTAAGAATTTAAATTTCTCCTAGTGATAGTATCCCAGCCATCCAGTAGAGGCAAAAAAAAAAATGACACCCAATCCAGGTTTCAACAATAGATATCAAGTTCAGTTCAGTCTTCAAAAACTTCTCACATTGGAAGTTCCATGTGTATGAGATAGGTAGCTAGATAGATAGATAACAGAGGAGAATTAAGATATCATGAGGATGAATCAGCAGAAACAACAAATAGTAATAACTAAGCCATAAAGACTTAACAGATACAGAATATAAAATAATTATGGGTAAAGAAATAAAAGGAAGAACTAAAACCATGAGCAAAGAGTAAGAAACTATAAAATAACTAAAAAGTTATGGAGTCTAACCAAATAAAGCAGCTGGAATTCAACAGTATAATCACTGAAATGAAGATACCAATAGAAATGTTAAACAGTAGATTAGACATATGTGGAGAAAGAAAGACTGGAAGGTAGATATGAAATAACAATACTTATAATTCAGGACAGAAGGAGACAAAAAATATGAAATAAAGCTTAAGAGACATTGAGAATATAACGATCATGACCACATACATCTAATTGGAATTTCAAAATAAGATAATAAATAAATAACTTTAGTTCAATAAATTTGAACACTTAAATTTCTAGAAAAATATAACTTATGAAGATACAGAAAGCATAAGTAGCCCTATAGTTGCTAAAGAAATTCTATCAATAGTTAAAAGTCTTCCTCAAAATCCACAAAACTCAAATGGTTTTCCAGGAGATTTCTACCCAACTTTTTACGATCATATAATAAAAAGAAGGTGATCCTGACCACATCAAATTCAACATGGCCAATACAGGACTGGACAATTATAGATTAGGCCCATTCATGAACATAGAAAAAAATCCTACAAAAAAATCATAAACAAAGCAGTAGTAAAACAATTTCAGCTGTGTACAAAATAGATAATTACATCACAATAAAGCTTATTATACTCCATAAATTTAATGATGGCTTAAAATTAGAAATACTAATTAATGTGACTCACAACAACTATGAAATTATAGGAAAAAATCTCATCTTGGTGTAAACAAATTTAACATCTATTTATAATAAAAGCTTTAATTCAATGTAGAAATAGTAAGGTCCCTCCTAGAACTGAATGAAACCACAGTAAGATGCCATTATTGACTCACTTGCATGGCAAATTGTACCAAACATTGGCAAGGATGTGACTAAACTGGAATTCTTACATACACTGCTTCTCAGAGTAGAGTTTATAGCCTTTAAGAAATAATCTAGTATTATTTAGCAGATTTTAAGCCATAATGGTTTTAGTCCACTGTTGCACATGTGAACCACAGAAGTGCTATAAAAATGTTCTGGAGGCATCATTTTTAATAACAAAGCTTTGGAGTTTTGTAATAAAAATTCAAGCATCTGTCATCAGGAGATTGGGTAAATAAATTCTTTTATACTCATAATATGGCCTACTAGACAGCACAGAACTGTAGCTACATTTATCAACAGAGGTGATCTAACAAGATATTGAATGAAAAGAGCAAGTTGTGAAAATATAAAACCATTTTTATAAAGTTCAAAAAAAAAAAAAAAGCAAAGGAATTATCAACACAAAGTCAAGATCCTAATTTCCCACAGGGAGGAGGAGAGATATGAATAGAAATACACAAGGGGCTTCAAGAGTATTACTGACATTATTTTCCTTAACTTGAAAGGTGAGTGAACAGGTATTTCTCATATCATTATACTTTATAATATATATAGGTGTTATTTATTTTTTACATTTATCAAGTATTTTTTTAAAGATTTTATTTATTTATTTGACAGAGATCACAAGTTAGGCAGAGAGGCAGGCAGAGAGAGAGAGGAAGCGAAGCAGGCTCCCCGCTGGGTGGAGAGCCCAATACATGGCTTAATCCCAGGACCCTGGGATCATGACCTATGTTGAAGGCAGAGGCTTTAACCCACTGAGCCACCCAAGCGCCCCCATTTATCAACTATTTTATAATAAAAATTATATCTATAAAAATCTAATATGATAGGGGTGCCTTGATGGCTTAGTAGGTTAAAGCCTCTGCCTTCGGCTCAGGTCGTGATCCCACTGTCCTGGGATGGAGTCCTGCATTGGGGCTCTCTGCTCTGCGGGGAGTCTGTTTTCTCCTCTCTCTCTCTCTGCCTGCCTCTCTGCCTACTAGTGATCTCTGTCTGTCAAATAAATAAAGTCTTTAAAAAAAAAAAAGCTTCATTTAAAAAAAATATTCTAATGTGATAGTTAAGTAATTTGAGGTGATAGGTAAAAAAAAACAACTTCCTTTTATAATAAGGTAAGACATGATGGAGACAAGAAACAAAAATCAACCAAAGGTAATTATTTACCTTATTAACACTTGCCAAATGCCATCAAATTTTTCATCCAGGTACATATAGAATATGCTGTGAAAGGCATTACTGTGCACTGGTGATGAACCATATTGTTTGGTATAAATTTTGGTTGTTAAACGTCTTAGCTGTGGGATCTCAGATTTTGGTTCCCACAATTGTAAAATATAGACAATAACAGAATCTGATTTATTAAGTTATTGTAAGTATTAAATGAATTCACCCATGGAAGATGCTGAGAAAGGACACACAATAAAAGCTCAATCAATATTAGATTCTAGTAATATTCTCTTTTAATACTTTAAAATATTCTCTTTGTGTTATGATAGGCTTTGGTCATTTGACGAAGCAGTTGATGACATTGGCTGATGGACACGTGGTGTTGGCTCTAGAAGGAGGACATGATCTCACAGCCATCTGTGATGCCTCAGAAGCCTGTGTAAATGCCCTTCTAGGAAATGAGGTAAAAAATTAAAAAGTACACAAGAGTAGGGTTAAAGGACTAGGATTATATGCATGTACTTTTTTTTAATCCCATGTAATCAGAAAGCACAATGTTGCTCTTACAATTTTAAAAAAGAAGGTAAGCTTTTAAGGAGAAGTTTACATGTGCTCCTGCCATATGGTATAACTATTGTCCAATTAATCTACATATCACTTCCCTCAGTCAGGTTATTCATGAGCTCAGTAAATAAGATAACTCTTGGGAGGAGAAACGCTTTGTATATTGACCCAACTAATAATCACTGAAACACTGAAAAACAAACAACTCAAAGAAAATTTCTCCTGAGATTTTCCATAGGATTGTGTTAGCTCAAGGGAGAAAATAAAGCTTTAAAAATTTTTTTCATCTTTATTGAAATAGGGTCGACACAATTGTAATACATTTAAAGTGTACAATGTGATGATTTGATATATGTATACATTGTGAAATGATTCCTTGCATGAAATGAAATTAATGCATTCATCACCTCACATACTTTTTGTTTGTACCTTTGTTCTTTTGTTTAGTGAGAACACTTAAATTCTACTTTCCTAGCAAATTTTAATTACATAACATAGTATTATCAACTATAGTCATCATGTTATACATTAGATCCTCCAACCTTATTCATCTTGTAACTGAAAGTTTAAAACCTTTTATCAACCTCTCCTTACTACCCCCCTTATCTTATTATCTCCTTTTCCCCTCCCCCCAACCCCCAGCCCCTGACAATCACTATTATTCTCTGTTTCTACAAGTTCGGCTACTTTTTTTTCAGTGGGGGAGTGGTCAGAATAAGTGATATCATGCAATGTTTTTTTTTCTGTGTCTGGCTTATTTCACTTAGTGTAATACCCTCTATGTTTGTCCATGTTATCAAAAAAGACAAGATTGGGGCGCCTGGGTGGCTCAGTGCGTTAAAGCCTCTGCCTTCAGCTCAGGTCATGATCCCAGGGTCCAGGGATCGAGCCTCACATAGGGCTCTCTGCTCAGTGGGGAGCCTGCTTCCTCCTCTCTCTCTGCCTGCCTCTCTACCTACTTGTGATCTCTCTGTCAAATAAATAAATAAAATCTTTTTTTAAAAAAAGACAAGATTTTCTTCTTTATGAAAGATTGAATAATATTCTATTGTGCATATATATATACATACACATATATACACCGCATTTTCTTATCCACTTATCTGTTGGTGGACATTTTTTTAAAGATTTTATTTATTTGTCAGAGAGAGATACAATGAGAGAGGGAACATAAGCAGGGGGAGTGGGAGAAGAAGAAGCAGACCCCCCTGCTGAGCAGGGAGCCCAATGCAGGGGTTTATCCCAAGACCCCGGGATCATGACCTGAGCCAAAGGCAGACACTTAATGACTGAGCCACCCCGGCACCCCTGTGATGGACATTTAGTTTGTTTCTGTACCTTGACAATTGTAAGTAATTCTGCAATAAACATTGAAGTACAGATATCTCTTCAAGATAGTAATTTTGTTTCATTTAGCTATATACCCGGAAATAAGATTGTTGGATCATACAGCATAAAACATGCAGTTTTAGTTTCTTGAGGAATATCTTTCTGTTTTCCATGGTGGCTATACATCTTACCTTTCCAGCAGCATTGCTCAAACTTTCTTTGTTCTCCACATCCACACCAGCATTTATCTATTTTCTTTTTGATAATACATGAGGCAATACCTCATTATGGTTTTGATTTGCATTTTCCTAATGATTACTGATAGTGATCACCTTTTCATGTACATGTTGGCCATTTATATGTCTTCTCTGAAAAAAACATCTAACTGGGCCTTTTGCCCATTTTTAATTGGCTTATTTGGGATTTTGCCTTTGTTTTTTTTTTTTTTTTTTTTTTTTTTTTTTTTTTTTTTTTTTTTTTTTGCTGTTGTTTGTTTTTTGTTTGGCTGTTGAATTGTATGAGTTCTTTGTATATTTTAGATATTAACCTCTTACGGGACATATGGTTTGCAAATATTTTCTCCCGTTCCATAGGTTACCTTTTCATTTTACTCACCTTTGCTGTCCAGAAGTTTTTAAGCTTGATGTACTCCCACTTTGTTTGTTTGTTTGCTTACTTTTGTTGCCTTTTGGTGTCAGATCCAAAAAACATTGTCAAGGCTAATGTCAAGGAGATTACCCCCTATGTTTTAAGAATTTTATGGTTTCAAATCTTACATTTACATTTTTAATCTGTTTTAAATTGATTTTTGTGTATGATGTAAGATTGGAGTTCACTTTTATTTTTTTTTGTACCAACATCATTTATTGAAGAGACTATTCCTCCATTGTATATTCCTGGATCCTTTGTTGAAAACTAATTCACCATATGTGCATGAGTTTATTTGGGGCCCTTTCTTCTTTCCATTGATCTGAGTGTCTGTTTCTAATGCCAGTACCATAGTGCATTGATTACTTGTGGTATATTTGAAATCAAGAAATGTAATGACTCCAGCACTATTGTTCTTTCGCAGAATCCAGTCATGTGTTTGGGGTCTTTGTGGTATCATATGAGTTTTAGAATTTTTTTCCTATCTCTTTAAAAAAAAATACCTTTTAATAAGGATTGGGTTGAATCTATAGATTGCTTTGGGTAACTTGAATGTTTTATTACCATTAACTCCTCTCCTCAGTGAACATAGCATATTTTTTCTTGTTTCTTCAATTTCTTTCATTTAGTATCTTGTAGTTTTTGGTGTATAGACTTTTCACTTCCTTGGATACATTTATCTCTAAATGTTTTATTGTTTATGATACCATTGTAAATGGGATTGTTTTATTTCTTCTTCAGATAGTTCATTTTTGATACATAAAAACTGATTGTTTATGTTGATTTTGCCTTCTGCAACATTGCTGAATTTGTTTATTAACTCTAATAGTTTTGTGGTGGAATTTTTAGGGTTTTACATATATATAGTGTCATCTGCAATTAGAGATAGTTTTACTTCTTCCTTTCCAATTTGTATACCTTTTATTTCTTTTCCTTGCTTAAATGCTCTAGATCATACTTAAAATACTATCTTGAATAAAGGTAGCGAAAGCAGGCATCGTTGTCCTGTTCTTGATCTTAGGTAAGGTGTTAGCTCTGGGCTTGTCATATATGGCATTTTACTATGTCGAAATATGTTCCTGCTATTCTGAATTTGTTGAAATTTTCTAATCATGAAAGATGTTGAATTTTGTCAGTTGCTTTGTCTGTATCTGTTGAGATGATCATATGACTTTTATCCTTCATTGTGTTAATGTATTGTTTCACATTGATTGATTTGTGTATGTTGAACCATTCTTATATCCCTGCAGTAAATCTTGATTACAATGTATGGTCCTTTTGAAGTAATGTTGAATTCAGTTTGCTAATATTTTTGTTGAGAGTTTTTGCATCTCAACCAGGTGTTCACCAGGGATATAGGACTACAGTTACTTTCCCTGTAGTGTCCTTTATTGGCTTTGGTAACCGAGATTTACTGGCCTCCTAAAATGAGTTCAGATATGTTACTACCTATTCAGTTTTGAAAAGCATGGATATTAGCACTTTAATATTAGGTAGAATTCACCAGTGAAGCCATCTGATTCTAGACTTCTCTGTTTTAAAAGGTTTTTAATTACTGATTCAGTCTCCTTACTAGTTACAGTTACTGGTCTGTTCATATTTTCTTTTTTTTTTCAAAATTCCTTCTTGTAGGGTTTGTGTTTCTAGGAATTCATACATTTCTTCTATGTTATCCAATTAATTGATGTATAATTATTCATAGTAGTTTCTTTTGATCCTTTGGATTTCTGTAATAAGTCTTCTCTTTCAAATCTGATTTTATTAATTGAGGCTTTTCTCTTTTTTTCTTGGTCTAGTTAAAGGTTTATCAGTTTTGTATATCTTTTCCTAAAACCAGCTCTTAGTTGCATTGATTTTTTTTTAATTTAAATTTTATTTTTTTTTAATATTTTATTTAGTTATTTGACAGACAGAGATCACAAGTAGGCAGAGAGGCAGGCAGAGAGAGAGGAGGAAGCAGGCTCTCCGCCGAGCAGAGAGCCCGATGCGGGGCTCGATCCCAGGACCCCGGGATCATGACCTGAGCCGAAGGCAAACGCTTTAACCCACTGAGCCACCCAGGCGCCCTAATTTTTTATTTTTTATAAACATATATTTTTATCCCCAGGGGTACAGGTCTGTGAATCACCAGGTTTACACACTTCGCAGCACTCACCAAAGCACATAGCCACCCCAATGTCCATAACCCCACCCCCCCTTCTCCCAACCCCGCTCCTGCCAGCAACCCTCAGTTTGTTTTGTGAGATTAGAGTCACTTATGGTTTGTTTCCCTCCCAACCCCATTTTGTTTCATTGATTCTTCTCCTACCCATTTAAGCCCCCATGTTGCATCAGAACTTCCTCATATCAGAGAGATCATATGATAGTTGTCTTTCTCTGCTTCACTTATTTCGCTAAGCATGATACGCTCTAATTCCATCCATGTTTTCGCAAATGGCAAGATTTCATTTCTTTTGATGGCTTCATAGTATTCCATTGTGTATATATACTACATCTTCTTGATCCATTCATCTGTTGATGGACATCTAGGTTCTTTCCATAGTTTGGCTATTGTGGATATTGCTGCTATAAACATTCGGGTGCACATTCCCCTTCGGATGACTAAGTTTGTATCTTTAGGGTAAATACCCAGTAGTGCAATTGCAGGGTCATAGGGCAGTTCTATTTTCAACATTTTGAGGAACCTCCCTGCTGTTTTCCAGAGTGGTTGCACCAGCTTGCATTCCCACCAACAGTGTAGGAGGGTTCCCCTTTCTACGCATCCTCGCCAGCATCTGTCATTTCCTGACTTGTTAATTTTAGCCATTCTGACTGGTGTGAGGTGATATCTCATTGTGGTTTTGATTTGTATTTCCCTGATGCCGAGTGATATGGAGCACTTTTTCATGTGTCTGTTGGCCATCTGGATGTCTTCTTTGCAAAAATGTCTGTTCATGTCCTCTGCCCATTTCTTGATTGGATCATTTGTTCTTTGGGTGTTGAGTTTGCTGAGTTCTTTATAGATTTTGGACACTAGTTCTTTATCTGATATGTCATTTGCAAATATCTTCTCCCATTCTGTCAATTTGATTTTGTTAACTGTTTCCTTTGCTGTGCAAAAGCTTTTGATCTTGATGAAATCCCAATAGTTCATTTTTCCCCTTGCTTCCCTTGCCTTTGGCAATGTTCCTAGGAAGATGTTGCTGCCTGTTTTCTTTTCAAGGATCTTGATGGATTCCTTTCGCACGTTGAGGTCCTTCATCCATTTTGAGTCTATTTTCATGTGTGGTGTAAGGAAATGGTCCAATTTCATTTTTCTGCATGTGGCTGTCCAATTTTCCCAACACCATTTATTGAAGAGGCTGTCTTTTTTCCATTGGACATTCTTTCCTGCTTTGTCGAAGATTAATTGACTGTAGAGTTGAGGGTCTATTTCTGGGCTCTCTATTCTGTTCCATTGACCTATGTGTCTGTTTTTGTGCCAGTACCATGCTGTCTTGATGATGACAGCTTTGTAATAGAGCTTGAAGTCCGGAATTGTGATGCCACCAACTTTGGTTTTCTTTTTCAATATCCCGTTGGCTATTCGAGGTCTTTTCTGGTTCCATAAAAATTTTAGAATTATTTGTTCCATTTCTTTGAAAAAGATGGATGGTACTTTGATAGGAATTGCATTAAATGTATAGATTGCTTTAGGTAGCATAGACATTTTCACAATATTTATTCTTCCAATCCAGGAGCATGGAACATTTTTCCATTCTTTGTGTCTTCCTCAATTTCTTTCATGAGTACTTTATAGTTTTCTGAGTATAGATTCTGTGCCTCTTTGGTTAGGTTTATTCCTAGGTATCTTTGGGTTTGGGGTGCAATTGTAAATGGGATTGACTCCTTGATTTCTCTTTCTTCTGTCTTGTTGTTGGTGTAGAGAAATGCAACTGATTGCTGTGCATTGATTTTATATCCTGACACTTTACTGAATTCCTGTACAAGTTCTAGCAGTTTGGGAGTGGAGTCTTTTGGGTTTTCCACATATAGTATCTATATCATCTGCGAAGAGTGATAATTTGACTTCTTTGCCAATTTGGATGCCTTTAATTTCCTTTTGTTGTCTGATTGCTGAGGCCAGGACTTCTAGTACTATGTTGAATAGCAGTGGTGATAATGGACATCCTTGCCATGTTCCTGACCTTAGCGGAAAAGCTTTCAGTTTTTCTCCATTGAGAATGAGATTTGCGATGGGTTTTTCATAGATGGCTTTGATGATATTGAGGTATGTGCCCTCTATCCCTACACTTTGAAGAGTTTTGATCAGGAAGGGATGCTGTACTTTGTCAAATGCTTTTTCAGCATCTATTGAGAGGATCATATGGTTCTTGTTCTTTCTTTTACTGATGTGTTGTATCACATTGACTGATTTGTGGATGTTGAACCAACCTTGCAGCCCTGGAATAAATGCCACTTAGTCATGGTGAATAATCCTTTTAATGTACTGTTGAATCCTATTGGCTAGTATTTTGGTGAGAATTTTTGCATCTGTGTTCATCAAAGATATTGGTCTATAGCTCTCTTTTTTGATAGGATCCTTGTCTGGTTTTGAGATCAAGGTTGATGGCCTCATAAAATGAGTTTGGAAGTTTTCCTTCCATTTCTATTTTTGGAACAGTTTCAGGAGAATAGGAATTAGTTCTTCTTTAAATGTTTGGTAGAATTCCCCCGGGAAGCCGTATGGCCCTTGTTTGTTTGGAGATTTTTAATGACTGTTTCAATCTCCTTACTGTTTTGGGGTCTGTTCCGGCTTTCTACTTCTTCCTGGTTCAGTTGTGGTAGTTTATATGTTTCTAGGAATGCATCCATTTCTTCCAGATTGTCAAATTTGTTGGCATAGAGTTGCTCATAGTATGTTCTTATAATAGTTTGTATTTCTTTGGTGTTAGTTGTGATCTCTCCTCTTTCATTCATGATTTTATTTATTTGGGTCCTTTCTCTTTTCTTTTTGATAAGTCTGGCCAGGGGTTTATCAATTTTATTAATTCTTTCAAAGAACCAGCTCCTAGTTTCGTTGATTTGCTCTATTGTCTTTTTGGTTTCTATTTCATTGATTTCTGCTCTGATCTTTATGATTTCTCTTCTCTTGCTGGGCTTAGGGTTTCTTTTTTGTTCTTTCTCCAGCTCCTTTAGGTGTAGGGTTAGGTTGTGTACCTGAGACCTTTCTTGTTTCTTGAGAAAGGCTTGTACTACTATATATTTTCCTCTCAGGACTGCCTTTGTTGTGTCCCACAGATTTTGAACTGTTGTATTTTCATTATCATTTGTTTCCATGATTTTTTTTCAATTCTTCTTTAATTTCCCAGTTGACCCATTCATTCTTTAGAAGGATGCTGTTTAGTCTCCATGTATTTGGGTTCTTTCCAAACTTCCTCTTGTGGTTGAGTTCTAGCTTAAGAGCATTGTGGTCTGAAAATATGCAGGGAATGATCCCAATCTTTTGATACCTGTTGAGTCCTGATTTAGGACCGAGGATGTGATCTATTCTGGAGAATGTTCCATGTGCACTAGAGAAGAATGTGTATTCTGTTGCTTTGGGATGAAATGTTCTGAATATATCTGTGATGTCCATCTGGTCCAGTGTGTCGTTTAAGGCCTTTATTTCCTTGCTGATCTTTTGCTTGGATGATCTGTCCATTTCAGTGAGGGGAGTGTTAAAGTTCCCTACTATTATTGTATTATTCTTGATGTGTTTCTTTGATTTTGTTATATAGTTTGCTGCTCCCACGTTGGGGGCATAGATATTTAAAATTGTTAGATCTTCTTGTTGGACAGACCCTTTGAGTATCATATAGTGTCCTTCCTCATCTCTTATTATAGTCTTTGGCTTAAAATCTAATTGATCTGATATAAGGATTGCCACTCCTGCTTTCTTCTGATGTCCATTAGCATGGTAAATTCTTTTCTACCCCCTCACTTTAAATCTGGAGGTGTATTCGGGCTTAAAATGAGTTTCTTGGAGGCAACATATAGATGGGTTTTGTTTCTTTATCCATTCTGATACCCTGTGTCTTTTGATTGGGGCATTTAGCCCATTAACATTCAGGGTAACTATTGAGAGATATGAATTTAGTGCCATTGTATTGCCTGTGAGATGACTGTTACTGTATATGGTCTCTGTTCCTTACTGATCTACCACTTGTAGTCTCTCTTTGCTTAGAGGACCCCTTTCAATATTTCCTGTATAGCTGGTTTGGTGTTTGCAAATTCTTTCAGTTTTTGTTTGTCCTGGAAGCTTTTAATCTCTCCTTCTATTTTCAATGATAGCCTAGCTGGATATAGTATTCTTGGCTGCATGTTTTTCTCGTTTAGGGCTCTGAAAATATCATGCCAGCTCTTTCTGGCCTGCCAGGTCTCTGTGGATAAGTCAGCTGATAATCTAATAGTTTTACCATTGTATGTTACAGACTTCTTTTCCCGGGCTGCTTTCAGGATTTTCTCTTTGTCACTAAGACTTGTAAATTTTACTATTAGGTGACGGGGTGTTGGCCTATTCTTATTGATTTTGAGGGGAGTTCTCTGAACCTCCTGAATTTTGATGTTTGTTCCCTTTGCCATATTGGGGAAATTCTCCCCAATAATTTTCTCCAGTATACCTTCTGCTCCCTTCTCTTTTTCTTCTTCTTCTGGAATCCCAATTATTCTAATGTTGTTGTGTCTTATGGTGTCACTTATCTCTCGAATTCTCTCCTCGTGGTCCAGTAGCTGTTTGTCCCTCTTTTGCTCAGCTTCTTTATTCTCTGTCATTTGGTTTTCTATATCACTAATTCTTTCTTCTGTCTCATTTATCCTTTCAGTGAGAGCCTCCATTTTTTATTGCACCTCATTAATAGCTTTTTTGATTTCAACTTGGTTAGATTTTAGTTCTTTTATTTTTCCAGAAAGGGTTTTTATATCTCCCGAGAGGGTTTCTCTAATATCTTCCATTACTTTTTCGAGCCCGGCTAGAACCTTGAGAATTGTCATTCTGAACTCTAGATCTGACATTATTACCAATGTCTGTATTGATTAGGTCCCTAGCATTCGGTACTGCCTCTTGTTCTTTTTTTTTTTTTGTGGTGAATTTTCCCGCCTTGTCATTTTGTCCAGATAAGAGTATATGAAGGAGCAAGGAAAATACTAAAAGGGTGGCAACAACCCCAGGAAAATATGCTTTAACCAAATCAGAAGAGATCCCAAATCGTGAGGGGGGAGAAAGGGGATAAAAAGAGGTTCAAAAAGAAAGAAAGAAGAAAAGAATTTAAAAAAAGAAAATGAATAAAGAAAAATATAAAAAAGAAAAAATATATATATTAGATAAACTAGTTTAAAAACATTAAAAAAGAAAAGGGTAACAGTTAAAAAAAATTAGCAGAAGAAGAGAAAAAAAATGAAAAAGAAAAAAATTTAATTACCTGCAAGACTAAAAAAATCACAGGGAGAAAGCCATGAGTTCCGTGCTTTGCTTTCTCCTCCTCTGGAATTCTGCTGCTCTCCTTGGTATTTAAACTGCACTCCTCTTGGTATTGGTAGGTGAACTTGGTCTTGGCTGGATTTCTTGTTGATCTTCTTGGGGAGGGACCTGGTGTAGTGATTCTCAAGTGTCTTTGCCCCAGGCGGAATTGCACTGCCCTTACCAGGGGCCAGCCTGAGTAATGCGCTTGGGTTTGCTTTCAGGAGCTTTTGTTCCCTGAGCGCTTTCCTTAGAGTTCCAGAGGACGGGAATACAAATGGCGGCCTCCTGGTCTCCAGCCCGGAGGAGCCGAGAGCCCGGGGCCCCACTCCTCAGTGCGCCCTCAGAGAACAGCGCCCAGTAACTCCCGTCTGCCTGACCTCTGGCCGCGCTCCGAGCTCACCGAGCCTGCGACCGGTTCAAGGTGACACCGAGCTGTGAGCTTACTGTCGGCTCTGTCTCTGTAGCCGGCTTTCCTGTTCCAATACCCGCAAGCTCTGCGACACTCAGACATCCCCGATCCTTCTGTGACCCTGCGGGACCTGAGGCCTCGCTGACCCCGCGTGGGCTTCGCCCCGGTTTAGCCTCTGGAGCGATGTCCCTCAGTGGAACAGACTTTTAAAAGTCCTGATTTTGTGCGCTGTTGCTCCGCCACTTGCCGGGAGCCGGCCCCTCCCCCCGGGGTCTATCTTCCCTGCATTGATTTTTTTATATTGTTTGCTGCATCCCATAAGTGTTAGCATGTTGTGTTTCTATTTCATTTGTGTCAAGATTTTTAATTTCTCTTTTCATTTCTTGATGCCTTGGTTGTACAGGAGCATGTTGTTCAATTACCACCTTGGGGCACCTGGGTGGCTCGGTGGGTTAAAGCCTCTGCCTTCGACTCGGGTCATGATTCTAGTGTCCTGGGATCAAATGCCACATCGGGCTCTGTGCTCGCTGGGGAGATTACTTCCCTTCCTCTCTCTCTGCCTGCCTCTCTGCCTACTTGTGATCTCACCTGTCAAATAAATAACAAATAAAATCTTTAAAAAAAATTACTACATATTTATGAGTATTCCAGTTTTCTTTTTGCATTGATTTCTAGTTTTGTGCCATTGTAGTCAGAATGATTTCGGTCTTTTAAAATTTGCTGGAATGATTTCGGTCTTTTAAAATTTGCTGAGACTGGTTTTATGGCCTAATATATGATTTTTCTTGGAGAATATTCCATATGTGTTTGAGAATAATGTATTTTCTGCTGCTGTTGGGTAGAATGTTCTGTATATGTCTTTTAGGTCCATATGGTCTAAAGCATCATTTAAGTCCAGCATTTCTTTATTGATTTTCTGTCTGGCTGACCTATCCATTAATGAAAGTGGGGTATTAAAGTCCCCTAATACTGTATTTATGTGTATTTCTTTCTTCAGATCTGTTCATATCTGCTTTTTTATAAGGTTAGCTGCTCCTGTGTTGGTGCATATTTGCAAGTGTTATATACTCTTGATGAATTGACCTCATGGTCATAATATAACATTCTTTTTCTCTTATTACAGTTGTTAACTTACAGTCTATTTTTTCTGATATAAGCATACTTAGTCCTGCTTTCTTCTGGTTTCCACTGGCATGAAATATCTTCTCCATCGCTTTATTTACAGTCTGTGTATCCTTAAATCTGAAGTTAATCTCTTGTAGGCAGCATATAGTTAGGTCTTATTTTTGTATTCACTCAACCACTCTATGTTTTTTGATTAGAGATTTTAGTCTGTTAAATTTGAAGTAAGAATTGATAGGTACAGCCTTACTATTGCTATGTTACTGTTTTCTGGCAGTTACATAGACCTTTCTTCCTCTCCTGCTATCTTTTTTTGTGCATTGATGATTTCCCATAGTGTTGTGTTTTGATTTCTGTGTCTTTTGCATACTTCTATAGGTTTTTGCTTTTGGTTACCATGAGGCTTGCAAATACCTTCTAATAGTGTATTTTAGGCTGATAACATCCTAACTCTAATGTATATAGAAACTACATTTTTACACTTCCCTCACACAATTTATGTTTTTGAGATCACAGTTTATAACTTTTTATATTGTGTATTCAATTAACAAATTACTGTAGTCATAGCTATTTTTAATACTTTTGTCTTTTAAACTTTACACTAGAGTTATAAGTGATTTTCCACTATCATTATAATATTAGAGTATTCTGAATTTAATTACATGTTTACTTTTATCAGTGAATTTTATGCTTTCAAACATTTTTATGTTATTAGTTAGTATTCTTTCATTTCAGCTTGAGGAACTTCCTTTAACAACTCTTATAAAGGCAATCTAATTCTGATGAAGACTTCAGCTTTTGTTTGTCTGCAAAACTGTATCTATTCTTCACTTCTTAATGACTGCTTTTTTGGGGTAGGGTATTTTTGATCAGCAGTTTTTTCTTACTGCACTTTGAATATATCATGCCACTCCTTTATGGTCTCTGCTGAGGTTTCTGCTGAGAAATCTACTCTTAAACTTAATGAGATTTTCTCTGTGAAAATTTGCTTTTCTCTTGGTGTTTTTAAGATTCTCTCTCTGTCTTTAACTTTTAAAAATTTAATGTTCCTTCGTGTGGGTCTCTTTAGATCCATTTAATTTGGTACTCTTTGGGATTTCTGTATTTGGATGTCTGTTTCTCTCCCAGGGTGAGGATAATTTTTAACCACTATTTCTTCAAATAAGTTTTCTGTCCTTTCTCTTCTCCTCCTGAAACTCCTGTAATTCCTTTGATTTGCTCCGTGGTATCCTGTAAGTCCTTTAAGCTATCTTTACTGTTTCTCATTCTTCTTTTTTCTTTTTGCTATTTTGATGGGTTGAGTTTCACTGACCTGTCTTTGAATTCACTTATCTTTTCTTTCATTTTATCTAGCCTGCTCTTGAACTCTTCTGTTGAATTTTTCAGTTCAGTTATTTTATTCTTCAGTTCTATGATTTTTGTTTGGTACCTTTTAATATTCTCAATCTCTTTCTTGACATTTTCACTTTGTTCCTGTGTTGCTTTCCTGATCTCAGTGACCATCGTCACAGCTGTTTTTTTTTTTTTCTTTTAATTCAATTTAGTTAACGTCTAGTGTATTATTATCTTTATGGGTAGAATTTAGTTAGTTATTCATCAGTTGCATATAACACCCAGTACTCCTTATATCATGTATCCTCCTTAATGCCCATCACCCCATCCCCCCAGCCATATCCCCTCCAGGAACCCTCAGTTTGTTTACTATAGTTAAGAGTTTCTTATGGTTTGCCTTCCTCTCTGTTTTTATCTTATTTTATTTTTCCTTCCCTTCCCCAGTGTTCATGTACTTTATTTCTTAAATTCCACATGAGTGAAATCATACAGTATTTTTCTTTCTTTTACTGACCTATTTTGATTAGGATAATACACTCTAGTTCCATCCACATCATTGCAAATTGTTGGGGTTCCCTCGGAGGGGTGGAGGCGACCGGACCAGCCGGAGGCCCCTTCCGGGGGCTGAGCGGGATGGCGAGTGTCGCGAACCCGGATGCACCAACGGACGACACCAGGCTCGGGGGATCTGTCGAAGCAGGATCTCACTTTATTGTGCGAGGGTACACCTTATATAGAGCAGCAGAAGGGAAGTGAGGACAGAGGGGGAAGAGCCAATAAGATCGGGCGAGAGGAGGAAGTGCCATAGGTTTCAGGAACCGAAACTGTGAAATTGGCGCCTTGTTGGCCGGAAGAGACGGCAAGCCGGCTCCATCTTTATTCTGCTTCTTGTCGTTTCCTTTGGCCCCTGCCTTATCAATAAGCTAACTCAATTTATACAAAAAAGGATGGAAGCCATTCAGTTAATGAATGTTCAAGTACATTACCAGAGACTGGCCACCCATGATGAAGAACTCTATCATTAATCTTTATTGGCCAGTGACGGGTAAGATCCCATATCGGTTGGGGCAACCTAAGACAGGCCTTAAAGGAGATGCCCCCCCCCGTAGCAGCATGATATTCAGTGACGGGTAAGACCAATGAGAGACACAGAGCAACCTAAGACAGAGGACATACCTATGCTGTATGACCCTCAATGATGGGTAAGCCTGTTGTCTTGTCACTGGCAACCTAAGACAGAAGTCATGCCTACAAAAACAAAAGGGGGAAATATAAGGCACATAACTAGAGGTGCCTCCACAGGGTGCGGCCCAGAATAAAGATGGCGCCGGCTTGCCGTCTCTTCCGGCCAACAAGGCGCCAATTTCACAGTTTCGGTTCCTGAAACCTATGGCACTTCCTCCTCTCGCCCGATCTTATTGGCTCTTCCCCCTCTGTCCTCACTTTCCTTCTGCTGCTCTATATAAGGTGTACCCTCGCACAATAAAGTGAGATCCTGCTTCGACAGATCCCCCAAGCCTGGTGTCGTCCGTTGGTGCGTCCGGGTTCGCGACACTCGCCATCCCGCTCAGCCCCGGGAAGGGGCCTCCGGCTGGTCCGGTCGCCTCCACCCCTCCGAGGGAACCCCAACAGCAAATGGTGAGATTTCATTCTTTCTGATGGCTGAGTAATATTCCATTTTATATATAGTATATGTAATTTGTATATAATGTGTTTGTGTGCACACACCAGTTCTTCTTTATCCATTCATCTGCTGATGGACATTTGGGGTCTTTCCATATTTTGGCTATTGTGGACATTGCTGCTATAAAAATTGAAGTACATGTGCCCTTTTAAATCATATTTTTGTGTCCTTTGGCTAAATACCTAGTAGTATAGTTCCTAGGTCATAGGGTAGCTCTTCTTAACCTTTTTGAGGAAATTTCATATGGTTTTCCAGAGTGACTCTTTATTTTTTATAGTGAATATATACAAGTGTTAAGACTGTTTTATATATTTTACCTTTTTTCATGAACTTACAATATGACCACTTACAAAATAAACATACAATCATTTTTTAAATTTGTCATGCCTATTATTTTTTTAACAGTGACTTACGCTTTTGTCTGTGGTATTTATGAAGGGGGAAAAAAGTGGTTTTTTTCTTCTACATGCTGAACACCTAAGTTTTATTGTCATCTTTATCTTACAAATCTGTAGTACTTCAACATGACTATTATGCTTTATCTATTGAATTAAATATGTACTAAGGAAAAGATGAGAAAGAAAACTTGAGCAATCTTTAAGTCTTTACGCTGTTGTATAATTTTAGACAGCACAATAACTCAAGGCTGTTGCCATCTAATGATTATTATTATTAGTGCATTGCTATTTCAGATCACGCAAAGTTCAGAATGTCAAATATTTTCCAAATATTAGAGTCCTTCTGAGTTTCCTGTGAACAAATGATTTAAAAAATAATGCTGGGCATTTTTTTTTTTTTTGCACGTATGGCAATAAAGAAATGCAAAAAGAAAAAAAAAATGCTACTTCTGTCTTGTCAGTTAATGTTGAGCTGCTCTATTTGCCTACCAGAAAACATATTTTGCATATTCACCTACAGTCTCAACTTACTTGATTTTAAATATGGAAACATTTTAGAGAAGCAGACTGGTTTTAATATTTACATTATAAAGCTTATGCCAGATGTGCAGAAAATCACAGTAGGTTGTGGATTGTGGCTCCATGGATGATTGACCTGCTCAGAAAAAAATGTTACCCAGTTGCAAAAGCCAAGTACTTTTCCAACTATGTGAAAGGAAATTATGGATTTCACTGGCTCTCTTTGAGCACATTCATTCAAATGAGATTCTATTTCTTTGTGCTAGTAATCTTTACACTTGGCCTACTTTATTCTTCCAAGGGAGGATTTCCAGTGAGAGTGGAATAATTTTTTTGGTGTGGTCTCTTTCTTTAAGAGATGACTTATTTCAGAACACATTCTAGTCAGTTGTGTGAGTTACATGGTTTTCTTAATTTGTCTGAATATACTAAAAAGCTAAATGGTTGTGTTTTGTACCTTCCTTCCACTACATGACCTTTTGACTGGGATGTCTGTGGTCATTTTATTATACGGGCTATGCCCAGAGCTCAAACAGACTGTTTTTGTAGAGTAATTAGTGACATTGCTTTAGAACAGTGTCCCCTAATTTAAAGTTTGGGCCCTATTCTCAAACCTACTGTACCTTTTCTCTGCATTTTTAAAAGACCAGGCTTGAGATAGAGGAAGGGATAAAAATGTCATTGGTTGGTCTTAAACATGCCCATGTGGATGTGCAGGCACCAAAAATTCCAGTAAATTACAACTGAAATGATTATTTTTGGCTATATTGACAGTTTAATCAACTGTAATATCTGGACATCTTGTAGTAAATTTGCTTTAGTTATTATAATACCCTAAATACCACCTTGTCTTCTTTCATTGACTATCTTTAATTGCATAAGCACAATTTAAAATTTGTGTATCATGAACTAAGGGAAGACAAGTTTAAATGATCTTTGATTTTCTGTATCTTTTTTCCCATTGAGGTTTCTTTGGAATATAAATAAGATTATAAATTTCCCCACAAAATACTTTAAGGGAAACAGATGGATTTGGTATATTGAACTTTGAAAGGTAAATTTTGGTATGTCACATCTATCAGTATGCAGAGGAACAAAGCTTAGGAAAAGAAAGATTTTTTTTTGCTGTTAATGAAAAATGGAAGAAAAATACATGTGTGTTGTGCATTATAATTCATTTGAAAAAAGGAAATGAAAATGTAATACTTGAAACAACTTAAGAAACAAAGAGTTCTTCTCACTTTCATTGACAATATAATTTATAATCCAAGGTCTGGCTTTCTATATATTTTTTCCAGTTCAAAGGTCATCATGACTAACAGCATGACTACATTGAAGTTTTAAATTTCATTCTTTTAGAAAAAAATAATATATAATAAGGCATATTGAATGTACCTCATCATTTTAAAAAGTGCATACATGTAGTTTTCACAGTAGTTTTATGTAGTAAGGTCTGGGTAAAAGAATTTTTTTTAAAAATCTTTCAAATACCAATTATTGCAATTTCAAATCCCAGTTTCCCTCCAAACTCCCTTTTCAAGTGATTAATAGGGCAATTATAACTTATTATCTGGCATTTCACTTTTACAAATAGCAAAATGTAGTAAAGCTTTAGCTTAAAACATTGGCAGAACCTACCTTGGCTTCTCAACACTGAACGTGCAATTGAACTCAAATTAGGAAGGTCAAGAAGGGCCTTTTTGAGGGACTCTGCACTTTGTCAGATGTATTTATTCATGTGTAGAAGATTAGAATTCATAAACATTTTGCCAGTTTTTTGAATGCTATTTCTTTTCCTTGTTGTTCTTGGCCAGGCCATGTCAGTACAGCAAAATCCTGCTTCATATGACTTATTATCAGCAGAATAATATGTATTACATAACTCAAAGGAATTATAAAATCAGCAGGAACTTTTGGCTCTGCATCTTAGTGTAAATATATAGATGGGTACCAAAAAAACTTAATTTTTTAAAAATTAAGTTATCTGAGTGATGCAACCAAAATAGGAATTTTTCCTTTTAAATATTTTTTATCATGAGAGTGATCTAGTTACCAAAACATCTTTTACCTGTCCTTTTAAGAAATATGCACAAGGTCAGTCAAAATAATACAGTATTGGATTAAAACTGGTTTAAGCATGGTACAGTAAATTCCTTGAGGCAACTGACTTTGAAGACATACCATACGTGCATTTTTTTTTCTTTTTCTTGGCAAAGATCAGAACTTAGATTTATCAGTTCAATCAGTGTATGATGAATATTTTTGAACTTCTTCAGTGAAGCACTTAGAAACAGCTTAGAAACCAGCTTGGGGTTTGCAAGAAATTGAAGTGACTATCTAAATCAGAAGAGTTAGGCTGCTTGGAATGGCATCAGAGGTCTTTATGCAAATAGTTACATCATTTTTAGAATCAGTAATAGAAATATGTGTGAGGTTCTCAGGGAAAATGATTTTGGTAGTCTGCATTTGTGCTGGTGGCGGTGGCAGCAAACAGTGGCACAGTTAATTTAAGGACAAATTTGCCTACTGTTATGCAAAGCCAATTAACAGCACCCTGGGTTGCTCCCCTGAAGGAAATGTTTCCAAGAGGTGAGAAAAGCTTAAGCTGTTGGCATTCCTATGGAATCTAAAACGAAAACATTGAAAAACTTTAGGCAGGTTAAAGAAAGGGGAGAACATATAGTAGGAAGAGCCTTGGGTAGTAAGTTGGAAACATGGCCATTAAAAGGCCACCTGTCAAAACAGAATAAATGACTGTTTTAAGCTTGTTAGAGAAAAAAACAAATGCTGTCAATGTGGAAGTTGTTGGGATGATGCTACAGCCTCTGGTACTAAAGGTTCAGCCCTTATATTTGAGTCTATGGCATGTTTTTTCTTTTTTTAAAATGTTTTTTATTTGAGTAGCGTTGACAATGTTAACGTTGGTTTCAAGGGTACAGCAGTGATTCAACCTTTTGCTATGTTATGCTACGCTCACTGCAAATGTAGCTGCCATCTGTCACCATATGATGCTATTAAAATATCGACTATAGCTTTGTTTACATCTCCTTCACTCTTATTAAGGTTTGTCTTTTACTCCTTCCTTCATTCCTTCTTCTTCTCCCTTTCTCCCTCCCCTTTCTTTCCTCTCTTCCTCTTTCTCTCCCCCTCTTTCTCTCTCTTTCAAGATTTTATTTATTTATTTGAGAGAGAGAGAGAGCACAAGCAAGAAGAGGGGCAGAGGGAGAGGGAGAAACAGACTGCCCAGTGAGAAGGAAGCCTGATGCAGGCTCAATCCCAGGACTTTGGGATTATAACCTGAGCCAAAGGCAGACTCTAAACCAACTGAACCACCCAGGTGCCCCTCTTCCTTCCTCCTTCCCTCCCTTCTTCCCTCCTTTTTTGCCTTCCTATCTCTTTTTATTCCCCACTTTCCCTTCTTGCCTTCCTCTGTTCCTTTTTCTCTTTTCCCCTCCTCTTTATAATAACTGCAGTCTTCTGTATAGTGGCTCAGCTGCTTTTTTTCTGACTTGGATTTCAGCAGCAGTGGTTACACTTAGTGATTGTATATGTTGATATCTTCCCAAGGTGACTTTTTGCTCTAAGGATGCTGAAAAAGTCCCTTGAATTAACTATAATAGGTGTTGACAACTACCCCTGAGGTGAACTCTGGAGATGGTACTCTCCAAGTTGGCCACCAGGGGTTTGTTTGCTTTAGATTTTAAATAAAGAAGTTTTGCCATCTTTTCATCCTTTAGATTATGTATGACTGACTCCATTGGGGAGTTGGTGTGAATCTGGCAAAGCTTATAATCTCGTAAATAGTTGGAATTCATGAGTAGAGAAAGGGAGAATTGAATACAGGGGCAATGCATGATAATTCAGAAAACACTTTTCTAAGGTTTCTTTCTTAGACTGAATCCTGTTTATTTTCTGAAAGAGAATGTAGGAATAAAGAGAGTAAAAATGTTTTGGAAAATATTATTTAAAGATACTTTCTGTTGTAGATATGGCCTATGATATTACATTTCTTATATTCTATAAGGTTTATAAGAAATTGAGCCAAAGTGATATGGGGATACTTTGTTGTTGTTATCTGTTTTAGCAAATGCCAAATAAAGTAGAAGATAACTGGTAATTCAAAACTCCGTCATGTAGATGTTATATAACTGGTTGTCTTTAGGCTTTCCAGAAGGTGTTAAAAGGAATGTGGGCTGAGAACCTATATACTTCATAGGGTTCCAATTACCAATAAAAGAAAGCATTTCTTTTCAGTGGTGAAACAGACATATTTCAACATTCATTTATCTTCCCATTCATTCAGTAGTTTTTTATTGGACATCTTTTTTTTTTCCCCCCCAGAAGTTCTAATACGAGTAACATTAAAAACAATATAAACAAAATACCTTAGGAATGTAATATAGGACCTTTTGTATTTAGTTAAATACGAAATGAGGATGGAGGAATATTTTAATAGAGGTAACACTTAACCTTGGTCTTAAATAAAAATGAGATTTTGACAAGCAAAAATCAAAGGAAAGAATTTATCTGTTATAGTAAAAATACATAGATAAAGACATTAAGACTTCTTGAAATTGTGGGTGGCTCTGTTTGGGGTTTGCTTTGTTTTTAGCAGAGGAAAGGCTACTTTGAATGGAATAAAAGTAAATAATGAGGCTGGATCAGTGTTATGGAATATGATAAGGAATTGGAATTTCTGTGGAAAATATGGAAGACTTAAACAAATAAGCACCATACTTTGGGGTGAAATAACAACAAAGTATGTAATTTTTGAAAAAGACAGACTCTCACGTAAGAAAAAAAGAATTTATTAAGGAAATAATCATTAGGCAAAATTTTCCTCTGATTATCAATAAACAGAACAATAGTCTATCAGTGATATGTTGGAGCTCTCAGTGGCTTGTGAAAGCCAAGTGTGTGTATATCTCTACTCATATCTGAGTTCAGTCACATCACACTGGTATCTTGAAATAGGCATTTGTGGGAATATTTATAGCATGGAATTCAGCAAATGCTACAAATTACAGCTATTTCTGTTAAACATTTACCAGCACACCACTGCTACATGATGTAAAACAGGTCTTCTTAGCAGAAAAATTGACATCGGAAAAGAGTATAGTACAAATCTTTTTTACTAAACAAACAAACAAACAAAAACCCCAAGGAAAAGCAACTTAAAAATGCAAATTAGATTAAAGAAGAGAAAATTTAAAAACACATGCAGAGGGGAAAAAATAGGATCGAAGACAATCAAACAGGATTACTTACCAAGTATAACTATCAAATTTAAGCTTATTTGAAAAACAAGGACAAGAAAACAAGGTTTTTGGCATATAGAATGAATTAAGCCTTTGTTATAAAAGTTAATATCTAAACTATGGGCATTGTGTTAGGAAACTGCACATAAAACACTGATCAGACTTCCCTTCAATGTTACTGAAACTTCATTTTAACATGCACCTATTTATTTATTTATTTATTTATTTCCCTAACTCACCTGTGGTTTGAAATGTTTTCTCATTGTCTTGCACATCTATAATCTTACCTCAGGGCTTAAAAATATTGATAGTGTGAATTATCCAATTTATTGCATTCATTATCCTCTTTCCAGTAGACCACTATGCCTCCTTTTCACCATTAAGTTCATTTTTAATTATTTAGCTAGTTCTTACTACAGGTGTTTAATTATGCCACTAAATCTAAACTTGCCATAGTTCAATATCAGAGAAACTATGGGGTACTATTTGAATATGATAATGAATAGAGGGACTTTTCATAATCTTCCTTCTTCCATTCATTAGCTGATATTTTGTGTCATGGTAGTTTTTTTTTTTTGTTGTTTTTGTTTTATTTTGTATTTACTTATTTACTTTACAGAAAGAGAGAGATTTGGTGGGGGCCATGGGGGGAAGGGTTGGAGAAGGTTTGAGGAGAGAATCCCCAAGCAGACTCCCCTCTAGCACAGAGCCTGATATTGGGCTCATCCCACAACCCTTGAGATCATGACCTGAGCAGAAACCAAGAGTCAGACGTTCAACTAATTGAGCCACCCAGGTGCCCCAGTGTTATGGTAACCCCAGCATTAAATAGAGCAATAACCTCAATAATAATCTCAAATTTTAGCCTGCATGTCCCTCTTATTTTGTTCAAGTTGCCTTTAATATCTTATGTGGGCTGCATGGTCATGACTTACCCTTTGTTTCCTGGTTTTCCTGATACTCTCATAAGACTTGTTAGATTTATATCATTCCTCTTGGCCAGAGATGTTTCTTTATTGCCATGTGATATCACCCTTCATTATCCACATGTAGGTAGGATTCAGGCAGACTCAGTATGAATAATCTTAGTAGTCTGTCAGTGTAGTAACTTGATTACCAGTGGAATCCATCCTCATTTAGTTTTTTTTTTTTTTTCCCCAATCTGTTTGGTCAAGGATTTCAGTGACTTCAAATGAATAAAAGGGATTATTTTGAAAGTGACTCATGAATCACAATGTAGATAAAATTATAACCAGATTTACTTAAGCAATCAAATTAAACATGTATAGCTAATTGCAAACATCTCTAAGACAATTAGTTAAATGAAGTTTTAACCCCCAATCCCTTCTCACTGGGGAATTGATAATAGTTCATCCTCCTGGAAGGTCAGGTCTATATGGCAAACTACTTCTTTATCCTCTTGGTCTTGATCATCATATTCTTCCAAAGTTCTGCAATTTCTTTGATCCTGACAACTAAATCCTTTCTGAATTTTTTCTATGTTGCTTTGCATGTTATAGTACATCTCTCAGTCCCTTTTTAAGTGAATTCATAGCCTGTATCTAAGAATACAACTTGTTGTTTTTGCTGAAACACTCATAGTCTCACTTTTTTCCTAAAATGCACAATAGTATAGAAGAAAAAATATGGACTCAAGAACCAGACTTAGTTTCCCTATTCCCTTATGTCAGAAAACATACTCTCTTTTTTAAATGTCTTTAACTGTAAAGTATAATATTCAGAAAACTGTATAAGGTATGAACATATAACTCAATGAAATACTACAAATCAAGCACATATATAATCATCAACCAAGTCAGGAAATAAAATCTCGTCACTTCAGTAGGCCCCATATTTTCTTTCCCAATTAATACTCCCTTTCTCTTTTCTGAAAGTAACCAATTTCCTGTTTTCTAACATAATATATTTACCTATTTTTTTAACTTTACATACATGAAACCATATATATATCTCTTTGTATATAACTTCTTTTGCTCAATATGATGTTTGTGAGACTCATCCATGTTATTGCAACTAGCTATAGTTCATTCGTTTGTACTGTTGTATAGTACTACACTTCATAAAAAGAATAGGAAAATACCATAGTTTCTTTATTCTACTTACATTTTTAAAATTTATTCTACTTTTAATGAATATAGGGAATTTTTCAGTTTGGGGGCCATTATGTACAATGTTATAATAGATTTTATGTGTGTTTCTTGATGCATTTGTACACACATTTCTGCTGAATATATATCTAACAGAGATATTGCTGGGTTGTGAGATTTGCATGTGTTTAGTTGTTATAGATAATAACAAACTGTTTTCCATAGTGGTTGTCACAATTCATACTCCTACCAGTAGCATATGACTGTTTCATTGTTCTGTATATTTACTGTTTATTGGTTCCATATATTGGTATTGTCAGTCTTAAAATTTTAGACACTATTTTTGATATGTGATAGTATATCAACATGGTTTTGTCTTGGCAAAATGCTAATGAAGTAAATCAGATCTTCATTTACTTTTTTATTATTTGTATATTTCATTTTTGAAGTACTTATTAAGTCTTCTCTCCACTCTCAGATTGTCATTTTTCCTACTGATTTGAGCAGTTCTTTATGGATTCTATTGTTGGTTAAATGTGTTGAAATATCTTATCTAATTATCCTTTTAATCATGTCCTTTGATAAGTAAAAGTAATTTTATTGTAGTACAAACCTATAATTTCCTTTATGATTAGGTTTTTTTTTTTTTTTGCATTCTTCTAAAGTTTTCTTTGTACCCAAAGCCATTCAAAATATTCTCCTCAATCTTTCCTTAAAGCTTTGTTTTTCACTTCAACATTTAGCTACACAGTCTATCAGGAATTGAATATTTATATATAGCATGAAGTAAAAGTTAGGTTTTTTTTAATGTGGATATACAGTTGATCTTGTACCATTTATTAAAAAGTTCATCTATTCCTTATGGCCCCTATACAGACAAGTCTACTCGTCTGTATACTCATGGTGATGCTTTTCTATTCCACAGATCGGTTTGTCTATCTGCTTGACGTTATTAGATTGCCTTAACTACTGTGGTTATATAAGAAATCTTGACTTGTTAGAACAAATCTCCCAGTTATTTTTTGTCTTCAAGATAGTCTTGGGGCTACATTTGTCCCTTCTGTGTTTTATATAATATTTTAGAATCAGCTTCTGCAGTTCCACAAAAGACATATAAATGAATTTAGTTTATCAATGAAAGCAAAGATTATCACATTGTAATTAAAAAGTGCTGTTTAAAGGGATACCTTCTGTAATATAATAATAAAGTTTGAATATACAGAAGTGAAGAAAAAATTAAACTACAGAAATTAATGGGAGAGCTCATATAGCTATATTAATATCAGATAAAGTGAACGTTAAGACAAAAAAGAACTAGAGATAGAGATGCTTCATAGTGCTAAAAATATTCTATTAACTGAGAAGATGAAACAGTTCAAGAGTTACATATCTAGTAACATAGCTTCAAAACATATCCAGCAAAAACTGGAAAATAATCAAAACCACAATCATAATGACAGATTTTAACACACCTCTCAGAAACTGATTGAGAAAGAAGACAATAAAAATGAGATATATAGATTTAAATACTTTAATAAACTAGCCCTCATTGAAATATGTAATAAGCCATACTCAGTAACTACAGAGTATCATTCCTTTCAAGGACTCTTACAATGTTTTCAAGAACAAACCATATTTGGGGGCATAAAATAAATTTCAATAAATTTCAAATAATTGAATTCATAGAGAGTATAACCTCTTACCGCAAGGAATTAAACCAGAATCAGTATTACATAACACAAACAAATGGAAAGACATTCCTTGTTTATGGATTGGAAGACCTGATATTGTTAAAATGCCCGAACTTCACACAGTGATCAACATTTCAGTGCAATCCCTATCAAAACCTCAGTGGATATTTTTCACAGAAATAGAACAAAAATCTTTAATTCATAAGAAACCACAAAAGACTACAAGTAAACAAATCAATCTTGAGAAAGAAGAACAAAGCTGGCATCCTCATACCTCCAGCTTCAGTAATTAAAACAGTATGGCAGGGCCATAAAGACAAATTTGTAGACCGAGCGAACAGAATAGAAAGCACATATGTGATCAGTTAATCTTCAACAAGGGTCCCAAGATTACATAATGGAGAGAGGATAGTCTCTTGAATAAATGGTGCTGGGACAACTGGATATCCATTTATAAAAGAATGAAATTGGACCCTTATCTTACATTATACACAAAAATGAACTCAAAATGTATTAAGATTTAAATGTAAGATCCAAAACTAAAAAACTCCTAAAAGAAACCAGGGAAAATTTCATGACATTTGTCTTGGTAGTGATTTCATGGGTATGAAACCAAAAGCACAGCAACAAAACCAAGAATAAACAAGTAGGACTACATCAAATTAAGAAGCTCTACAAGAAAAGAAAGAACAGAGTGAAAAGGCAATCTGTAGAATTGGAGAAAATATTTGCAAACCATATATATCTGATGAGATGTTCATCTCTACAATAAATAAGAACTCTTAAACAGCTCAGTACTAAAATATACTAATAACCTAGTATTCAAATGGGCAAAGAACTTGAACAGAAATTTGTCAAAGAAGACATATTATGGCCACAAAGTATATGAGAAAATTCTTAATATCACAATTGTCAATAAATGCAAGTCAGAACCACAGCGAGATATCACCTCACATCTGTCAGTATGACTGTTAACCAAAATGCCCAAGATGAGTATTGGCAAGAATGTGAAGAAAAAGGAACCCTTGCATTCGTGTTGGTGGGAATGCAAAATGTTCTGAAAAACAGTATACAGGGCCCTCAAAAAATTAAATATGGAACTTCCATATGATATAGCAATCCTCCTTTTGAATATTTATCCAAAAGAATCAACATCAGGATCTTGAAGAGATAATAACACTCCCATGATCATTGCAGCACTATTTACCAAGAACAAGATGTGGACACAAACTAAATGTTTACTGGCAGGTGAATGAATAAGAAAATGTGGTCTATACATACAACAGAATACTATTCAGCATTTAAAAGGAAAGAAATTTTGCAGTATGTGAAACATGAATGAACCTTGAAGCCATTATGCTAAGTGAAATAATCCAGTTGCAGAAAGCAAATATTATATGATTCCGCTTACATGATGTATCTAGAATAATCAAATTCATAGCATCAGAAAATGGAATGGTAGTTGTCAGGGACCAGAGGGAAGAGAAATGAGGAGTTACTAATCAAATGAGCATGAAATTTCAGTCAAGCAAGATGAATAATTATGCTCTAGTGATCCACTCTATGACATTATGCCTATATCAACAATAATGTATTGTACACTTAAAAATATGTTAAGTGGTTAGATCTCATGGTAAGTGCTCTTGCTACTGAAAAATAAAATAAAAGTAAGACACCAATGATGTAAAATAAAATGAAGTATAAAAACAAAACTGAAAAAAATTGTTACATAATTTGAAATAAAAATATAATTGGAAAACCTTATTTGGAAATTTCAAAATAGAGTACCTCATGAGCCAAAGAAATCACAATGAAAATTAGAAAATATTTTGAGTTGAATGATTATGAAAATACAAAATATTAAAATTTGTGTCATGTATATAAAGTGAATGTGGGGGAAATATAAAGCTTATAAATGTGTATATTAGAATAGAAAATTTAAAAGTAAAGAGAGAAACATACAACTGAAGAAGTTAAAAAGTCAAAGCAATAAACTAAAAATGAAGTAAGCAAAAGAAGTATAAAGAGAGGAGATAATAAAATACAAAACAAATGTATAATATATGATTTGTAAAAGTCTATGTTTCATTCTTTGAAATAATTAACAAAATTGATAGAACTCTAGGAAGACTGATTGACAAAGAACAGTTATGCATTACCAGTACTCAAAATGAAAAAGGGGGGGTTTCTTACAGATTTTAATGTATTAAAGAAAAATTGTTATGTAAAAAAACAGTTGAAATTTTACTTGAAATGGAAAATTTCTTACAAAAATACAACTTTGCAAAAACCAAGTCAGAAAGGTAGAAAATTTGAATGGCACTGTAATTATTAATGAAATTGAATCTTGAATGCCAAACTTACCAAGAGAAAATATTAGACCCCTATAGCTTTGTCAGTGAATTCTATAATTTATACTGTTTTGGAGTAAAGGGAGGGAGAGGATGGGAAGAACACTTGACAGCTGATTTCTTGAGACCAGTATTATATGATTCCTCAAACTTAACATTATAAGAAAGGACTATCATAAGAAAATCTTGCTCGTAAGCATAGTAGCCAAAACACTAAGCAAAATATTAGCCATTTGTCAGTATCTTGAAAACCCATAACATATGGACATTGGGGAGCGTATGTGCTATGGTGAGTGATGTGAAGTGTGTAAACCTGGCAATTCACAGACCTGTACCCCTGGGGATAAAAATATATGTTTATAAAAAATAAAAAATTAAAAACAAAACACAACAAAAACCCATAACAAAGTTGTATTTAAGCCAGGAACATATTAACGTTCCAAAATAAGCTCCAGTGGTTATGCACCTTCCTTCTGCTCTGGTCATGATCTCCAAGTCCTAGGATCCAGCCCTAGCCTGGCTCCCTTCTCAATGGGGAGTCTGCTTCTCCCTCTGCCTCTTCCCTCTCCCTTGTGCTCTCTCTCCCCACCTTTCTCTCAAATGAATAAATAAAATCTTCAAAAGAAAATCCAAAGTAAGTAATTATAATTTGTTACATTGAGAGAATGATGAAGTATGCCATTTCAATAGATGCTTAAAAGTCAGTTAATAAATTAAACACCCCATTATGATAACTACTTTCGAAAAACTGGAACTAAAAGGAAAATTTATTAACTTGATAAAAGATATTTACAAATGTTCTACAGTATGCATCAGATTTAAGGGGAAAATATGGAAATTTTTCATTGAAATCAAAAATTGGGCAAAGATGCTCACTTTTATTGCTTTGTTTTAACATTGCACAGTGGTTCTAGACTGTGCAATAGGGTAGGAAAAAAATAAAAAGATTGGACAGGAGTAAACAAATCTATTATTTTTTATGGATGATATAATTGTGTATGTAGAAAGTCTATACAAGATTATTCATATATACATTACTGGAATTAATAAGTTTAAAGATATTGATGCTCAGGGCACCTGGGTGGCTCAGTGGGTTAAAGCCTCTGACTTCAAAAAACAAAAAAGCCTCTGACTTCGGCTCAGGTCATGATCTCAGGGTCCTGGGATTGAGCCCCGCATTGGGCTCTCTGTGTAGCGGGGAGCCTGCCTCCCTCTCTTTCTCTGCCAACTTGCGATCTCTGTCTGTCAAATAAATAAATAAATAAAATCTTAAAAAAGAAAGAAATTGAGGCTCAATTTAAAATCAGTTAAAGTTCAAAAATCAATTAAGAATCAATTAAAATCAATTTATTGATTTAAAAATGAATTATCACTTGTATTTCCTAGTCTTTCACTCTAAACCATACCCCAACTATAGCAGGCAAGCAAGAGGGAGAACCTAGTCCACTTAGGTCTCTTAGCTCTGGAGGGTCACGTTTTCTTTCAATTAATCTTTCCTTCATTCATTCAACATTTTAAAAATACCCACCTTATCCCAAGTTCTATCTTTGCCTTTAAATGGCTCACAACAAAATAGAAAATGACAGACATGACTTACCACAATAATGTGTAGAGTAAGCAAGAATATTTGGTGGAAAGATAGCACAGAGATGGAAGTAATTTGCTCTATCAGAATTTTAGAAAAGATATCACAGAGCGGGCAATGTTTATGTTGGTCTTTGGATGATTTAGTAAGGTGTCACCAATTCAAATAAGGATAGAGAAAATTGAATTTAGCAGAAACAGAACAAATAAAGGCATAAAAGTGTGAAAATGCTTGATATATTTGGGAAACATAAAAGCTAACGAGAGTAGTTAGATCCTTTGCTTGATTAACGTATACATCTATCCTCATGTACTGATTTGCAAAATCTTTATTTAGCTTTGTTCTGTTCTGAATCATGAAAATAATAAAGTTGATTTTCATGTCTCATGAGTACAGAGTGAGTTTTAAAACTCTTACTCAGGAGCTTCTCCAGGGATACTCTTGCCTATTTCTATAAATGCATCTTAGCCAACTAAAATGACTTTTGATTATTTAAAATGATTTGATTCTAAAGAATATGAAAATTACTTATTTACTACATTGTAACAGTCATAGTTTTATGGTGTTTCAAAATAGCTGTATACTTAGAAATTACATGATAAGCAAAACTTACCAAACATCTGAACTACATCAATATGGTATTGCCACTTTGTGTAAAAAATGGAGAAAAATAAATGTCCCTGTCACTGAGTCAGAAAATTTCTATAAAGTTCTATAAGTAATGGTTGCATTTAAGCTTTAGACCTAATAAAGCTGCATGAGAACTTCATGTGTCAAGAGATTGTGTTAAAATTACCTAGTGTGTCTTATTACTCTGTGATAATAATTATTACTTGATGGAATAGCATGATGGGTGTGAGATATTTTCTACATCTGCATCGGTTTTATCTTTTTTTAAATACAAAAGTACTCTGATTTACATAAAATACATCCTTATTTTTTAATAACTCTAACATTGATTAGCCTCAGTAGGCAATGATTTTGCCCAAATTTAAGAAAAATGACTATTCATTTAACATTATTTCATTACAGTTAGTTATTAGATTACTAATCATGACCAATACTTATAAATATTTGTTAAATAGCTGCTTTAATCAGATGTTTTTAGTGCTTTTAATTGTGAATAATTATATGTGCTGCCAAAGCAAGCACATTAATTGTGAATGATTAAATCAGCACTATAGAAAAGACAACTCAGTTCTGTGGTCCCTCTATCAAGGTTTTAATTTTATGAAAACAGACTCTCAATGACATTTGCCTTCTTGTCAGTTCAGAGTATTACCTATTACCTTCTCTGCAGAGCTTCCAAAGAAAAAATAAAGAACCTACATTGAGAACTTCCTGAATTCATCCCTGTGTGTATACCCTCAAAAATGAAGAAAATTGGGGCAATTTATTGAAGTTTAAATGGCATTCACCTAAAACATGCAGGGAAATGGTTTGGGAGGTTTAAATTATCAGTGTAATTGCTTTAATTCTCTAGGTTGCTTTTATAAGTGGACAGAACTTTATCGTATCCAAATGATGATTCCAATTGTTTGTATTTTTACTCTCAGTACTCTGAATCACATTTATGTCCTGCATAACCCATGTCTTAAAAATAGCCCACAAACCTCAATGCAAGAGAGTTCCAGAAGTGAGGTTTTTACATTAATGATCTTCCTGTAGTTTTCTTTGCAGTAGCCAGCACCTTTCAGTTTGTCAGCGTTTTTACTCTAATGTCTCAGAAAAGCTTTTTGAAAGCTATATTCTGAAATACACCTTGTTCTTTTGTTTTTAGATATTTGAACACTGAGTGATGTTTCAAAATGTTTTATTAGTAAAATCCATCTGATTCCTATTAAAATTTTTCTCTAATCTCTGAGACAGAGTGAAAGGAAAGAGTATTTATAAGCAAGATAGCTCAACACTATCTAATTCTGGAATAAGTTTTCCAAGTATCATTCTGCCTATGATTCATTAGTTTCTCTGAGTTAAGAGCTTGTTACTAGGATAACATATTCTTGAAGATACTATCTAAAATACCAGATTTTTCAAAAATATTTTTAAAAATTGTAAGAACTTGAGATTACAGAGCCTTTACACTGACACTTCTTTCTTTCTCACTAAACTGTATTGCAAATAACCTTTTGATGTTTTAAAGGTTTTTCTTTGGCAGCTAAGAAAAACATTCTTGAAAGTTGTATTTAGTGAATTTACCCATGTATAAATATCCCTAAGCTAGTTGGTTATCCTATGGCATCTGGAAGAAAGGTGCTATTGTTTTAGATTCCATGACTGAAGTATAGAATAATCAATTCAGAGAGACCCTGGGGGGAAGATTCACTCACATATGCTGTAGAAACTTGGAATTCCTGAGTTTTTAGGTTCTTTTCTTCAGATGAAGAGACAGATGAGTTTCTATTTCAGTACAGTGTGTGGTGACATCGGTTCCTTTTCATACCATATTATAATTTGACCATCAGTTTGAATTTGAGACTATTGACTTTAAATTTTCTAAGAAAGCTCCTTTTTTTGTTAATACCTTTGTTATTATTACTTTCCTTTTGTTTGCTAATGTTCTGGCTATGCAGTTCCTGGTGCTATATACCAAGCTATATCATCAAGGTATTCCCAGGATATATCATCAGATTTAGTTCTGCCAAAACACTCCATAAATTACTTAAAGTTCCTCTTCATTTCTTGCAAAGCACTGTTTGCTACGCTTGTCCTTGAAAAATCAGTGTAATTCCAGAAGATCATTATACATTTGCAAGGCAGGAATTCGTCCCATGTTTCCACATGGACATCTGCATAGTTATAAGAACAGTAGAAGTTAAATGAAAATGCACAGTTATTTTCCCTTTAAAATGCACTGTTATTTAGCTTTGGTTTTGTTTGAACATTTTCTCTACCATTTATTTAATAGCAGTTGGCTAAGAGCAGCTGTGTCTCATGGCTTTCTATTGTGAAGTGTCCAGAAGTGTAAAGTGGTTGAATATAAAAACACTGCAAAAGTACAGATAATAGACTGCCCACTTTCTGTGTACTGCAACTTCCCTGAGGTTTTTTTTTTTCTTTTTTTTTAATTTTTTATTTTTTATAAACATATATTTTTATCCCCAGGGC
Source organism: Mustela nigripes (assembly GCF_022355385.1). Taxonomy (NCBI): domain Eukaryota; kingdom Metazoa; phylum Chordata; class Mammalia; order Carnivora; family Mustelidae; genus Mustela; species Mustela nigripes. The sequence continues at coordinate 55,678,533 of NC_081560.1, read as the reverse complement.
CCTGAGGTTTTGTTTGCAGGGCCCAGCTGCATATACAGACATGATGGAATTTGGTTTGTAAAGAACCTACAAAAATTACACAAATAACTCAGATTTCTAATGAATAATACACAGACATGCACCTGCTTCACGGACTTCATAGATTAGTTTTGTGACCAATAGAAAAGCCCCTTGGAATTCAATTACATGGCTGCAAAACAGAAAATAAAATTGGCTATACTTTCAGAACTGCTATCAGCAAAATGAAAATATTAACTAGTTCTTCAAGCAAGCTTTGGGGTGGGATTGTTTCAGTTTGCTTTGCTTCTTTCAGATTTACTATAAAGTCATAATATTCTGCCCATTATTATCTACTATTCTTGCAGCTGGAGCCACTTGCCGAAGATATTCTCCACCAAACCCCGAATATGAATGCTGTTGTTTCTTTACAGAAGATCATTGAAATTCAAAGTATGTCTTTAAAGTTTCTTTTTAATTTCTAATCAGGTACAACTAATTAAACTTATACTGAAAATGAAAGCACATGAAAAACATATTTGAGTTTCCAAATATGAGAAACATATTTAGAATTATAATTTGCACATATTATATATTCACACCTAAATGTGTTACTACGTTGCTCTCAATGTGGTGATCTGACCTTAACTCAGAGGCTCCAGATGTAGAATCTTGTATTTCTCATATTTTCCAAGTACTTGGATTTTTTTTTCATTACTACCACTAAGTGTCTGTCCAAAACAATACAATAATCTAGAAATTTTGATTATATTGTCTAATTTAACTAAGGATAAGTTATCGTCTAATGATGTTGGAATTCAGCAATCATTTACTGTTTTCTTCCTTTCCTATTTTTTTAAAACTTTATTTAGTTTTATTCTTCTATGAATCTAGTAAAGTAAAATTATGGAAGAACTTAACATTTATGAATATTATATTTCATGGAGAAGTATGTTCTTTTTTTTTAGTTTAATTTAATTTTATTTTTTGTATGTGTATATGTTCCAAAATTCCATTGTTTATGCACCTCACCCAGTGCTCCATGCAATACGTGCCCTCCTTAATACCACAACCAGGCTCACCCAACCCCCCCCCCCGCAAATACTAACTCCTAGTGAGGATTGTACCCAGCATTTGTAAATCCAATATTCCCCCAAACTCTTAGCAATACCATGTGGATTTTAATTAGCATTTTTCTTTAAATTTTTTCTATTATTTGAGTTTTTTGTGTATTTTATAGTCTCTTAGTCTTGGTTCCTTAGAGGATAATGATCAGGAGGACAGGAATCACATCTTTTCACCCCTGCAGGTAACTGTAAAAAGGGTTGGCAGCAGAGGAGAGGTTTGAAGTGCATGGGAACCTGGGACTCAAGTGTAGGCAGATTTAAGTAGGTTGGATTTGATCTTCAAGGCCCTAGGAACCAGAGTTTGCTCCAAAGGGAGTTTCTGAAGAAAACCTCCCCTTTCTTAGTCATGGACATATAATGTAGTAAATGTTGTTGGCTTTTCAGCAACAATGCCTTCCTCACTTGTACTCAAAAGAAGCCTGGTTTTCCTCGTGAATCTTTGTCACCAGATACCAGGGGAAAATGAACTTATGCCCAGCTCCAGGAGAGCAGTTCTTAGTCTAAGGCTAAACTAGACAACCCACTTAACAGTGATTGGTTAAGGAATGGGTACGTGATGCAATTTTGGCCACTGAGACTCAGAGCTGGCTTCTTGGGTGTTCAGCTGTGTAGTCACATAGACCCCACACTTAGAAGGACCCTATGCATGCTTTAATGCTCTTACTATTGCTATCTTTAAATTTGTATAAAAAATTTTGAGCAAGGGGCCCACATTTATTTTGCACTGAGCCCTGCAAATTATGCAGTCAGTCCTGATAATATTCAAGGTTAGTGATGTGAAAAGATACTTGCCAAAAAAGACTGATAGTAACATCACCCTAGGGAGGAAGAAGTAAGGTTGTGGTTGAGAAGGAACAGAATGGTGAGTTGAGGTAAAGAGAAAGACAAATATGAGAGTGATCTCTTGTCATTTGGGACATAGAGTAGAAATCACTACAGAGAAAGTTGTTTCAGACTTTGGCTTTGACACTATGTGGTACATTTTTTATGTCATTCTGTGAATTGTGTATCTTTTGAGGCCATTTAATTCTATGTCTTTGGGGCCACTCTTCCAGACTACAGAAACAGAAAGGGGCTGCATTAGGTCCATAAAGCAATAAAATTAAAGTCAGTGTTTCCAAGTACCAAATTTTATAATGGCTTGAGAAGTTAAAATTATGGGCTTCTGGCCTAGCAAACAATGCTAAATTTCCTTATAAACTATAAAACTGTGCTCTTACTTTTACCTTTCTCTGTTTTATAACCAGTCTTCCATTTTAAGTGCTCTTACAGGAATCCCGGCCCTTCACTGGGCTCCCCATTTCCTCTTTGGTGGGGAAAGTAGTTAAGACTCACCACATAATTTGGATCCCAGTGCAAAATGAAAATGTGTGAATGCTTCCATGTTAAAAAAAAATTACCATAATTCAGGAAGGTGACCACAGAGCATTGAACCAAACATGGGGACTCTTAGGTACATGGAAGACCTTTGCAGCTGCACTGGTTGCCTCTAAGGTAGCCTTTGTTAACTGAAGAACCTTCTCTTCACATATGTCTCTGAGCATCACACAGGTGCCTCCTTTTAACTTTGGGAGGTGTTTGAATTTCAGCCTACCTCTTAGTACAGGTTGTGAAGGATTATTTTGTGCTACAGTTTGAGACTGCAGTATCCTAAAACTATGTAAATGTTGAGAAGCAGGATTTGTAGCATGTGGGAAACATTCAGGCAAGTTCCTAGATAGCCTTGTCCTGAGGCAGACAGCAAGGTGCTGACAGGCCTTATATGAATTTCTCTTTGAGAACTGAGCCCCCCAACTGAGGGTATGCAGGTGCTGGAGGCTGTGATTAACATTGGCCTTTTGCCTGGCCACATGTATGAGAATATTTGGCAGCAGGACCATCCCTGTTGTCCTGTCCTTGTTTATGTTTTACTCTTTTAACCCAGAAGAAAAGACATTACAAGGCAGTACAGCAGGGCAACCATTCCTTCTGACAGGTAATAAAGACCCCTTCTGACAGGTCAGGTTCTGGTTTCATCTCAAGATGGTGGATATATACAAAGATCAGCCATTTTTGAGATGACGAAAGAGATGATCAGGTCAAGAAGCTTCATGTTTGCACATGCTGTTCACTCTAGCAAGTGTTTTGCCTCATCCCTATTAAGTTTTCTGGATTTAGCTCAGATGTTCTTTCTTTTGGGAAGCTGTATATCCCTTCATTGTCATTCTAGATTAGGTACATTTCCTGTGTGTTTTCATAGCAGGGCTTGTTTTTGCTGATATTCTTTGTTTTTAATTGCTGAATTCTTTGCACAGTATCTGGCACATAGTAGGCATTGTGCAAATGTTTACTGAATAGATGAAACAGCTTATCTTTCAATATTTGCCACATTATTTTTCTTAGCCCAAGTTGATTTTTTTTAACTAACAAAGGTAATTATACTCCTTGGCTAACCCATGTAGAGAAAAGATAAAGAAGAATGGGCAAAATATATGTGAGCTCTTTTTGTCTTCTGTCTTTTTGTCAAAATTCAATCCCATCATTCATAATGATGAATCATTTCTAAGAAAGAATTTGAATTACTTGTGAGCTACCATTTCTGTCTCTAATCTTTGAGGCGGCAATTCTCAGAGCTGAAATTAATTGTTGGCTGATGACTGTAATCACCAACAAGTGATGCCAGGTAAGAGTCAGCCCAGAGAAGGATAAATGATCCTCATATGTATGTTTCCTTTCCTAAAACCCATCCTAACAACTTATAGAGTCTATTATACTCTTCTTCCCTTCTTTTGCATTGCAAGGTGAGAAGCAAGGTTCCCAAATGCCTTTTTTCACACCAGTCTTGGCCCATGATAACATGTTCACTGATTTTGAAGGGAGGAATCATGAAGTGAGTTTTCCATAAAACTTAATTCGTGTAGTTTGAAAGACTATAATTTTAAATTCTAAAACATACAATGAATGATATTGATATTGATCTGTGAAACCCCAAAATATGAAAACCACAAGTATAGAGCCATGGTTTACTTTTATTTATTTAAGTGTTTAGTAAGAAGAGTACTCTTTTTAAGTGTCAACCAATTTTCTAGATCTCCTGCATGATAATAGTGATAATCATAATATCTTTTGATTTGTAGATCAAGAAAAATATGTATGTACACAAGGATTTGAGGATTCTTTAAAATTTTTGCTGCAACCCTCAAGTGGTTTGGAGCTGATAAGTTGAAAAACACTAGTGTAGAGGATTTAAAAATGACAGGAACTTCAGTACTCACAAGGCATGATGAATAAGCCACTTAACTTTTCTGAGAAATTTCAAGAGGAATGGCATCCTACTCTACTAAGTTGGATCTACTGTGGCAACAAAATGGGAAATAAGAATCAGGATCATTTTTAAAAAATAGTTGTGGTCTTTTTCCCATCTGCCCCTACTCATCTTTTCCCCACTCTAGGGATTCTTCCTTTGTTTAGTGGATTGGGGTCTTCTTAGAATTCCTTGTTATGCCAATCATAGCAAAATGGTTACATAGGCCAGAATGAGAATGAGGAAGGGAGAGTATTTGTCATGTATGTTCTTGTCAAACAACATCCATTTTTCCAGCATATAAAATTTGTCAGTATAGCTAAATCTCTCTCTCTCTCTCTCTCTCTCTCGTACACACACACACACACACACACACACAGTTATTTAGGTCAATGAGAAGTGAATTTATGGTCCTCTGAATTTACCCAGCTTTTGAGGCTAGTATGAAAAGAGAATTTTCTCATTGCAGCAGAATATACCATGTGACCAGGTATTTAACTTAGTTGGTCAGTATCCACTAGTTCAAGCACCACAATGAATTAAGAAGTAACATGGGATGCCTGAGTGGCTCAGTAGGTTAAGTGTCTGCCTTCGGCTCAGGTCATGATCACAGGGTCCTGGAATTGAGTCTCGCATCAGGCTCCTTGCTCCATGGAGAGCCTTCTTCTCCCTCTGCCTGCCACTCCCCCTCCTTGTGTGTATGCTTTCTCTCTCTCTCTCTTTCTCACAAATAAGTAAAATCTTAAAAAAAAAAAAAAAAGAAAAGAAAAAGAAGTAACAAATGATGTTAAAAGCAAACAAAGGCAAGCTAATTTTGTTGATTTTGTTTCTACTCTATTTCCAATAGAAATAACTAGTTGGTAAAATAAAATACAGGCATTGTTGATGTACCTACTAAGTGGATAATCAGAGGAGTGTATTCAGTTCTCTTGGCAATCAAGAGATCTAGATAGTAATTAATGAAGCAAAGCTATTAAAGTAAGACTTGTTCTAAGGAGAAAACCATTGTCTTTTTTAAGTGAAATGCCATTCTCAACCATTCCTTCCGTTAGCCTAATACCCTTTATCTACCCCCTTACCAAGGAGAAAGGGCATCTGTACCAGACAAATGAGAAGAAAATCCAGATTGCTTCTAAGCTGTAAGGAATTTGTATACATATCTTGTTGTAAGGAAACTGTCCAATATCTTGACCTCATGGGGCTATGCACACCAATTAAAAAGTTGTCCCCTGTATTGCAATATGTGCTACATGAATCATCTTAAAAGCTTTACTAGCTTCTTGACTCCACATCCAAATCCTAAACCACACTCAGTTTTCTTCTTTTTGTTCCTTCTTATTTTATTTTGATTTTCTATCTTTTTTTTTTTTTTCTTACTTCTTTCTCTTTTCCTCTCTCCTCCATTTTTATCCTATTGCGATCCAGGGGAGAAGAATAAGAGATAACCCACAATGTTGGGAAGGAACTTTTAACTCATAAGGATTTGGGGATTCATTTCAGTCAGAGAAGGAGCATGGTCAAATCTGCATTTCAAAAGATTATTATGCCTGCAGTAAGGACAGGAGATTTAGCATTGCTTATTGTCATAGATGAGCAATTTAATTCAGAAGTAGAATTGAGTTGGTATGGTAATTAATTGACATGGAGGGGATTAATGGATTTCTAGATTTCAGACTTGGACAACTGAGTAGATGGTGGTGTCACTTTCTGTGATAGGGAACGGTGCAAGAAAAAATGGTTTGAAGAGGAAGATGAGAAATATTAGACTTAAGAAGAAGAAATTTGGGATGCTCAGATGGCTCAGTTGGTAGAGCATGCAACTCACCCCATGTTGGGCATAGAGTTTACTTTAAAACAAGAAGAACTTTTGTTAAATAAAGTGCTTGAATTTAGCAGGGAAGGCAGGACCATCCTAAGTATCAGTTTTTTACTACAGTGAAGTTATCAAGGGATATTAGATTAAATTATTTACACAACACAAATCCTGTAAGCTGCTAGCAAAAAAATCAACAATTATGATTGTTTTCAGTATGCCAGGTATTGTTTTAAGCACTCTTACGAATATAAAATTAACTTATTTAATCTTCTTAACCCTATGAAGTAGGTACTATTTTCATTTCCAGTTTACAGCCAAGTAAACTGAGGCACATCTAGGTTAGTTAACTTCCCCAAAGTTAGATATTTAATAAGTGGATAAAGGCAACATCATAAATCAAGCCGTCTAGCTCCAGAGTCTATAGTCTTAACCGTTATGTTATTCTGTCTCACAAATAATTCTTTTTTTTTTTTTGCAATTTTTATGTATACCTTTTTCATTTCTTCAAAAAATGACATGTTTAGGATAAAAATTAATTAAACTGAAGATTTGGAGTTTTGGAAGTTCTGGTAAATTGAGGTTTAGTCAGTTAGTCCTAGAAGGGTAGTACCAAATTACAAGGAGCCATGGAGCTATGAATCTACATTGGAGCCCCTTGTAAACTTGCAAAATACATCTAATCACAGAAAAATGCAAGGATTGGCAGAATTTCAAATCCCTGCCCTGTTGAGTTTAAAACCTTGACTGTTGTCAGGTGTGAGCTGCTATTTGTCATAGATTTTTTGGCTGAGACAGAGGCCTTGACGTTGCAGACCTAGGCCAGGCAGACCTTCATTGAAGAAAAGCAGCATTAAATATTTTCCTACTATTAACCCCACCAACCCTTATTCGCATCAGAGCCAGGTCAAACTTGTAATGTGGGTCTTTGAAAGTTGATTTTGAACTTCTAAGTAACCATTCTCTTGAAATGTTGAGATTCTGATTATTGTTTGGTAGAGCACTAATACTAGAATGTACCAAAACCAAAAGGAAAATACGCTATCTACATAGAGTCTTGTCTGGACTTTTTTTAAGTTCCAACTGCTTCTGTAATTATGATTTTTCTTTCACTCATGTTCTGCCAAGGCAAAACTAATAAAACTATGAAAATAAATAAAATTATGCATGTTTCCAGGACTGAACACTCTTTAATTTAAGAATAGGAATGCATTGTGATTATATAGTCAACTGTTAACACCCAGATTAGCTTCACACATACATTTGATTCCATTCACTGAGATAAGGCGTGTTTAGAAAGTCAAGTTCAGGAGATCATTTGCTAGGTATTTATATATATTATATCTAGTCATATGCATATCATAAATAGCATAATTAATTTCCTCATCTTGTTCATTAATGAATTAAGGCTTAAACAAGTTTAGGTCTCTTTTTGCAGGCCTTTCCACAGGCAAGCAGTAAAACTAAGATTTGAACTCTGATGTGACTATGCTATCAAAGCCCACTTTCTGTTAAATCATATGACTTCCTATTCCTTTCTTCACAGATATAAACAGAGTTTTACCACATTTCCTATTCCCAGGTATCCCAGGATAGACACTAAACTAGGCCTCTCCTAAAATATGATAGATTCTGCCTACATTAAAACAGGCTATTTTAATACATTACTAGACTTACTAGAATGTAAAGGAATAGGAGGGGGAAAGAAATAAGCTGAAATTTAATAGAGAAAGTAACACAAACAGGGAGAATATCCCTGGGCCAGATGATAATATCAGTGCATGAGAAGGCCTAAGGTCTGCATCATAGTTGGGAATATGAATTTAATGGGTACTAAAGAGGTTTTATCTTGGTCCACTCCAAGTTCTGAAGGACGCAAATGCAATTTTTTTTCTGGAGGATAAGTATCCCTAATTTAGACCCTAGTATATGCAGAGATCAAGTTCAACAAAATATGAATTCAAATAAATAAATATATACATATTTAAATAAATGGATAAAATCAAGTACACAAGGGCACAGGCCGCTAGGGAAAGTTAACAGAAAAGAGAAAAAAAAGAAAATAATAAGCCTTATTTTTGGCATTAAAATGGAGAAAGGGCACTATTTTTAAGTAATGATAATGGATTAAAAATACTCATATACTTTCACTCCTCCATGGAACTGCACTAAGATAATAAAAAAGAAAGTTTTTGTTCTGTTTTTCAGACATACACTCATAGGAAAAAAGAATGAAAAAGGAAATAGTAGGAGCCTGGAGAGCAGATGACCATCTGTTACTGTCTTAGCAGACCTTAAGGGGAAAAAAGAAATCCCAAGCCAGTACTGGCAGGCATATCTCTGCCAGAGAGGGATACATCAGACCCATATGCCATAGAATTGTCAACCCACACACCTAAGACTCTTCAATTCATTTCATTTCATTTCTCATTTCTTTTAATTCAGTTTCCTTTCTTTTCTTCACTTTTACATCCATCTTGAAAACAATAACACTTAAATTCAGTTGCCCTTCTACCTTTCAATCTGCCTTAAAAATCTTACCTTTCTACTTTACCAACCTAATAAAATCTAAACCCTTGATATATTCTACAGAAAACTTCTTCCCACACTGGACCTAAATAAACATGTATGCTTATGATTGTCCTGAATTATAGCAGTTTGGCCTCCTGTAAATTTATGATCATCAAACTCAAATGGACCCATTATAATCCTGCTATGTTTCTCAAGTCAGCTTGCTCTATCTCTCAAACTACTCTTTCACATTTCTCTGTCCTCAAACCTCTATCCACCTTACCCTTACCCCCCCCTTAATCTAAGCAACAAACCTTAAACTGTAGCTGCCAAACTGCCAATTTTTTAAAATTTTTTTTAGACTTTTATATAATTTTTTATTTTTTATAAACATATATTTTTATCCCCAGGGGTACAGATCTGTGAATCACCAGGTTTACACACTTCACAGCACTCACCAAAGCACATACCCTCCCCAATGTCCATAATCCCACCCCCTTCTCCCAAACCCCCTCCCCCCAGCAACCCTCAGTTTGTTTTGTGAGATTAAGAGTCACTTATGGTTTGTCTCCCTCCCAATCCCATTTTCTTTCATTTATTCTTCTCGTACCCACTTAAGCCCCCATGTTGCATCACCACTTCCTCATATCAGGGAGATCATATGATAGTTGTCTTTCTCCGCTTGACTTATTTCGCTAAGCATGATATGCTCTAGTTCCATCCATGTTGTCGCAAATGGCAAGATTTCATTTCTTTTGATGGCTGCATAGTATTCCATTGTGTATATATACCACATCTTCTTGATCCATTCATCTGTTGATGGACATCTAGGTTCTTTCCATACTTTGGCTATTGTGGACATTGCTGCTATAAACATTCGGGTACACGTGCCCCTTTGGATCACTACGTTTGTATCTTTAGGGTAAATACCCAATAGTGCAATTGCTGGGTCATAGGGCAGTTCTATTTTCAACATTTTGAGGAACCTCCATGCTGTTTTCCAGAGAGGTTGCACCAGCTTGCATTCCCACCAACAGTGTAGGAGGGTTCCCCTTTCTCCGCATCCTCGCCAGCATCTGTCATTTCCTGACTTGTTGATTTTAGCCATTCTGACTGGTGTGAGGTGATATCGCATTGTGGTTTTGATTTGTATTTCCCTGATGCCGAGTGATGTGGAGCACTTTTTCAAGTGTCTGTTGGCCATCTGGATGTCTTCTTTGCAGAAATGTCTGTTCATGTCCTCTGCCCATTTCTTGATTGGATTATTTGTTCTTTGGGTGTTGAGTTCGCTAAGTTCTTTATAGATTTTGGACACTAGCCCTTTATCTGATATGTCATTTGCAAATATCTTCTCCCATTCTGTCAGTTGTCTTTTGGTTTTGTTCACTGTTTCCTTTGTTGTGCAAAACCTTTTGATCTTGATGAAGTCCCAGTAGTTCATTTTTGCCCTTGCTTCCCTTGCCTTTGGCGATGTTCCTAGGAAGACTTTGCTGTGGCTCAGGTCGAAGAGGTTGCTGCCTGTGTTCTCCTCAAGGATTTTGATGGATTCCTTTCGCACATTGAGGTCCTTCATCCATTTTGAGTCTATTTTTGTGTGCGGTGTAAGGAAATGGTCCAGTTTCATTTTTCTGCATGTGACCATCCAATTTTCCCAACACCATTTATTGAAGAGGCTGTCTTTTTTCCATTGGACATTCTTTCCTGCTTTGTCAAAGATTAGTTGACCATAGAGTTGAGGGTCTATTTCTGGGCTCTCTATTCTGTTCCATTGATCTATGTGTCTGTTTTTGTGCCAGTACCATGCTGTCTTGATGATGACAGCTTTGTAATAGAGCTTGAAGTCCGGAATCATGATGCCACCAACTTTGGCTTTCTTTTTCAATATTCCTTTGGCTATTCGAGGTCTTTTCTGGTTCCATATAAGTTTTGGGATTATTTGTTCCATTTCTTTGAAAAAAAATGGATGGTATTTTGATACAAATTGCATTAAATGTGTAGATTGCTTTAGGTAGCATAGACATCTTCACAATATTTGTTCTTCCAATCCAGGAGCATGGAACATTTTTCCATTTCTTTGTGTCTTCTTCAATTTCTTTCATGAGTACTTTATAGTTTTCTGAGTATAGATTCTTAGCCTCTTTGGTTAGGTTTATTCCTAAGTATCTTATAGTTTTGGGTGCAATTGTAAATGGGATTGACTCCTTAATTTCTCTTTCTTCTGTCTTGTTGTTGGTGTAGAGAAATGCAACTGATTTCTGTGCATTGATTTTATATCCTGACATTTTACTGAATTCCCGTATAAGTTCTAGCAGTTTTGGAGTGGAGTCTTTTGAATTTTACACATATAGTATCATATTATATGAGAAGAATATTTGAGCTGAAGTTCCTGCACCCTGAAAGAACTCTGTGTATGTGTACAAAAGTTTCTTTAAACATTTGTTTTATTTTACATGCATGAGGTGAAACTCCAAAAGGCTGAGAAAACCAGTAGGTTAAATAATTCAACCAGTTTACACAGGATTGGGAATAGTTTGCATTCCTAATAGCCAGACTGGAGAGACTTTGTAATACATAAGGCAACATGCAGAAATATCAAAATGGTTTTCTCTTAGTTTTAGGGCTAAATTAGCCTTACTCTAAAACCTGCTCTGGAGCCAGTCTAACAAAGAGTACCAGCAAGCCTCAAAGGGATCACACTAATTACAAGTAATTTAACTACATGCTGAAATAAAGTCCACCATCTTCGAAGAACACAACAAAATTCAATAACCAGATATGTTCAGAATAACAATGTCAGGCATCCAAATGAAAATTACCGGATATACAATGAAGTAAGAAAATATGGCCTAGAAATATAAGACAAATTAATTAAACAGAAACTAACTCAGAAACTCAAGGCATGATAGAATTAGCAGACAAGAATGGTAGTTATTCCTAACATGAAGAGGAAAGTTCAAGCATAATGTGGAGAGAAATGAAGAACCTAAAAAACACTCAAATGGAAGTTTTAGAGATCAAAAATAACAGTATTGGAAATTTTAAAAATTTTGTACCCTGGAAGGGTTAATGGCAGAGTATATACTACAAAAGACAAAAACAAAACAAAATAAACACCAAACAAAAAATGAAGTTGAGGAAGTAATAGAAACTATTGAAGTGAAGAATAGAGAGAAAAATACTGAAAAATAGTATATCAGTGGTATATTGGACAGCATCAGTTGGATAACATCTATAATTCGAGTCCCAGAAAAGGCAGCAGTTGGGGAAATATTTTTTAAAATAGTGGGGGAAAATAAAGAAAGAAATAGTGGGAAAAGGTTTTGTAATTTGATGAAAACTGCAAATCCACAGATCCAAGAAGCTCAATCAATCTCAGGCAGAATAAACATGAATAAAATCACATTGAGGTGCATTATAATGAAATCTTAAAAGAATCCAGAAAAAAGAAAAATCATATTACATACAAAGAAACAAAAATAGAGATGATAAGAAAAAGATAAGAATCTTTTAAATCTCAGAAGTATTACATTAAGTTAAAGAAGCCAGATATTAGGGATTGCAGAGTATATGGTTCTATTTATATGAAATTCTAGAAAAGACAAATGTACAGTGGCAGAATTTCAGTGATTGTCAAGGGCCAAGAAGGAGGGTAAGAACTTGACTCAAAAGGGCCAAAAGGAGGTTTAAGGGTTGAGGAAAATATTCTGTATTTTGATTGTGGTAGTCGTTATATGTATCACTGCACACATTTGTCAAATATGCATCATAACCTGCCCTTAGAATTGGTAAATTTTATTGACGGTAAACTATACTCAGTAAAGCTGATAAAAAAAATAGTTATGAAATGACGGAAAAATACTAGATTGAAACTTTTAAAGAATATCAGTTGCAGGGTTCCTGGGTGGCTCAGCGGGTTAAGCCTCTGCCTTCAGCTCAGGTTATGATCTCAGGGTCCTGGGATTGAGCCCTGCTTCGGGCTCTCTGCTCAGTGGGGAGCCTGCTTCCCCCACTCTCTCTGCCTGCCTCTCTGCCTATTTGTGATCTCTCTCTCTGTCAAGTAAATAAATAAAATCTAAAAAAAAAAAAAAAAGAATATCAGTTACAGAAACAGTGTTTCTGATCAATTTAAAGAAAAACATTTAAATTAATCCCTACAAAAGCAAAGGAATAAATGAACAAGTTGAGGATAAACATGCAAACCATAGGATTTGATTTTGAAAATCTGTAATTGGGCTTTCAAATTTCAAAGGTGTCTATTTCTTGATAGAATCATTGATAAAATTCCTGTTCTTAGTGGCATAAATTTATGTTCTGTTCTGGAATAAAATGAAACTGAAAAGTCATATGATTTTGTAGCATCTAAATTTAGTAAGCAAAATTTTGTAGAATCAAAAATAAGGACAACTTTCTTGATAAGCTTGGTTTACATAAAATGTTTGCCAAAGAAAGATACCTATGAAAAGGAGGAAAGGGGTGCCTGGGTGGCTCAGTGGGTTGAGCCTCTGCCTTTGGCTCGGGTCATGATTTCAGAATCCTGGGATCGAGCCCCACATCGGGCTCTCTGCTCAGCAGGGAGCCTGCTTCTCCCCTTTCTCTGCCTACTGTCTACTTGTGATCTCTCTCTCTCTCTGTCAAATAAAGAAATAAAATCTTTTAAAAAAAATTAAAAGAAAAGGAGGAAAAAGACATTAGTCATGAAAATATTTGTTGTGAAATAGTCACTCATTTCAGTATTTTAAAAATTGGAAGTGAAAATGTTCCACGTTAGCAGAAATTACCACATAGTACTACACCTCTAAAGACAGTATTTCTCAACCAAAAACACTATCGTCTCTTAAGAAGAGTAATTAAAGATGCCACAATTTCAAAAATAATTAACTGTTAAACTCCGCCTTGAAGTGCAGGCAATTTTATGAAAACATCGAAAATACTTAGACCACATTGAAACATTCTTCATAAAAATATAATGGTATTCTGTCAGTAAGAAATATGGCCACAAAATTTACTAACGTGATTATTTATCCGCAATCATAATTCTGCTTATGTTATTTTCTAATGTTTAGATAATCAGTATGAAGTAGTTATCATGCTGTGGCACACATGAATTATTCAATTTTTGGTTTTTTAGAATGAATTTTAGTTGTGAAAATAACTTTTGAATAGGACTATTTTATATTTTATAGATCTACTGATGAAAACAATTTGTTGACCAATAAATAAGCATTTCAGTGACATATAATTTTTATTTTTAGCCCCATTTTAAGCTTAAAATTACCCCAACTTGGATGAAAACTACCTGATCACTCTTGATATACCAACTCTCAGAACATCATTATTTTTCATATATACAATGCTTTGGAACGCAGTAAGTTTCTCCATTTAGCTTTAAAAACCTATCTTAAAAAACTATTAGGAAGCTCTGAACTCTGGAGAATCCATGAAGTGAGGTGTTTTGTTAGTCCCAGGTGATAATAATCTCTGAAGTTGTTGGGGCTTGGAAAAGGTTTACTACCAGTTTCTTGTCGTATGAGAACATGGTGTGTAATAACAAAAGACATTTTATTCAAATCATAAGAACAAGTCTGAGAAGTGACTCTTAGCCCCCATAATGGTGAGGGGAAGGGTGAGGTTTCTGGAATGAGGAGGCTTTTGCAGTGTCAGAGGCTTTGGTTGGTAAAACTTTGGACAGTTGGGTTATTTTTAACACAGACCTTCGTGCATCGGCAAATACTTTTTTTTTTTTTCTAAATTTTTAATTACCAAGAACAATGTGGTTTATGCTGAAGTCTGATTATTCAGTACCTGCAAGAGGTCCTCTCCTGGCTCCTCTGACACAGTAACTCCATCTTTGGCCTGCCCTCTAATTCTTGACCATCTGCATCCATTACCTAGTTTTTACCTTTATTTTAGATTCATTCTTTCCTTTGCCTTTATCAGGTAAAACAAAAATGCAGAATAGTGTAGGCTAAGTAGTCAGAGAGGAAGGAAGGAAGGGAGGGTGGGAGAAGAGGAAGGCAGGAGGGAAGGGAGGGAGGAAGGAGAAGGAAGGAAGAAAAGCAAAGAAAGGGCTGGGTAGGGCAGGAGAGGAGGAAGGAAGGAAGAAAAGAAAAGAAGGAAGGAAGGAGAGAAGGAAGAGGAAGGAAGGGGAGGGAAGGAATGAAAGAAAGAGAAAGAGGGATGCCTGGGTGGCTCAGTGGGTTAAGCCGCTGCCTTCGGCTCAGGTCATGATCTCAGGGTCCTGGGATCGAGTCCCGCAACGGGCTCTCTGCTCAGCAGGGAGTCTGCTTCCTCCTCTCTCTCTCTGCCTGCCTCTCTGCCTACTTGTGATCTCTCTCTGTCAAATAAATAAATAAAATCTTTAAAAAA
>NC_081560.1:55586855-55663336 GCF_022355385.1 Mustela nigripes | reverse complement strand
AAAAAAAAAAAAAGAAGAGAAAGAAAAGGAGGGATGGGGAAGGGAAGGGAGGGAGGGAAGAAGAAAGTGAAAAGATAAAAGAAAGTGCTGAAAAGTGGGGAGATTTAGTGGGCAAAACAAATAAGGATAGAGGATATGACCAAAGGAGTGTGCATGACCAGTTTTAATGGAAAACCAGTCTCTTTTGACAGTTTTATTGCTTTAGGAGAGCAACCCAGTGGTTGCTGGTTTCTAATATCTTACTCTATAAATAGCAGCTCCTAAATACTCGAGCAGTAAACCTTGGTTCATTTCTCTTGTGTGCTAATAAGCATATTATTCTCATGCCAACAGATAGGATTTTCTAGCACATATGTTTCTGAAAGAAAAAAAAATACTCATCTTGTGAAAATATAACCCATAAATTTGGAGTTTGAATTGGCTGCATATTGCACAGTCTATGCTATACCCACTTCATTTTAATTATTCTCCTTTACAAGTAGAGATAGTAGTCTATGAATGCATTATTAATGTAGAATATTTCCTTT
This sequence comes from Mustela nigripes, assembly GCF_022355385.1. Lineage (NCBI taxonomy): Eukaryota > Metazoa > Chordata > Mammalia > Carnivora > Mustelidae > Mustela > Mustela nigripes. The sequence goes on along the minus strand of NC_081560.1, from coordinate 55,662,809 downwards.
GTTTTTATAGGCTTCACCAGAGGCCATATTGAATTCAAAGTTTTGGGTTATTTCTGAGTCAGAAACCTCATACATTTGGATAAAAACCAAACTTCCAACAGTTAACCTTAACTTAGCAGGATATTTTATACACATTAAATTTTATTCAAAAAGGTCTTAGCTATTTAAAATCTTTCTTACTACTCACATATATAAAGGCTAAATGTTAAAGGATCATTGTCAGTCATTCTGCTGAAGATCATTATTAATGATTCATACCTTCTGTCTTAATTGTGTTTAGGGAGTAAAGATGTTTGTTTTGTCTATGGCCAAGAATTCTCTTCTTGAGGAAAAAGTACAATGCTTAAAAATTAAAGCCCATGGTTATTCTAGATGTGCCATATTATCTAAAAGCAAGTGTTTACTGACCTCCTCACGGGTTTATGGACTCACAGAAAAGTAAAATTTTCTTCCAAAACAAATTCATTCTAACATCCAAGAGTAAGATAACATGAGATCAGAAAAATCACAGTCACTGAGAATTACAGCAGGGAGAACACTTTCATTATATCAAGCCCTTCACTATCATGTTACAAATGTGGGAATTGTGCCCCAGAGTGATCCAAGTGATTTCTTTGGGTCCAGTGTGTAGTCTCCAATCTGGAAATCTTGACTTTTAGTTCAGGCCTCCATCTTCAATGGACTCCTTACTCCTCCTCTTCAGTGAGCACTTGTCTCCAGTTTTATGAGCCTGCCATCACTCTCATCACCTTCCAGTTCATTGTCCATAATCTGTCCAGAGGGATCTTTTAAAAATTTAAACCTGATTCCCAGCCTCTTCTGCTTAAAATTGCCCTCTTTATATCTACAAGTTGAAGTCCAAGATCATTCGCATGTTATTCAAGATTGTGTGTTAATTAGCACATATTTGCTGCAGCAGTCTTCCTCATCGCACTCAAGACTTTCAAACATTCCAGTAGTTCCTAGCAGTGGACTTTGTACCCACATCTCCCCCTGCTCCCCAAAAAGGAAGACCACAGAGACCTGAGACTCAAGTCTGTGCACATTTATGTGCACTATTTCCTATGCTAGGAATATCTCACCACCATCACCTCCCTCTGTTTCAGGTTGACTAACTTCTGATGGTCTTTCAAATACTTGGTTAAGTACTATTTTTTTCTGCCAGCTCTTCTCTCACTTTCCCATCATCATAAGTATATGTCCTACTTACTTCCTCTGAGGATCACATGGGCCTTTTCCACAGAGTCTTGTCATTTAGACCATGAATTTCTTGGTGCGAGGGAAATATCATTATGTCCTCAATACCTCAAAATGTGGGTTTATTCACAGTTGTAATTGGGTTTATTCACAGTTGATTCACAGTTATAATTGCTATCATTTGGTCCAAATTGAAAGCTTTATGATTCTCAGACTTAGGGCAGAATAGGTAATTACAGCAAGTAAAGTTGTAGTGGACAACTGTCAGAAGGTTCTGTTGGCATGGGAAGTAGTTGAGGAGACGGAGTCTCCTTCACTAATATGACATCCATTCTGTTTTAAGGCAGTAAGATAAGGAAAGGCCGAATGCAAAATGTTAGTTAGAGCTGGAAGGGATTTGAGATCATTCCCCTATTTTGAGAAGCAGATATGAAGTGCCAGAGAATCTTACCTACATGATAGGATGGTCAGTGGCAGAGCATGGTCCAGAACCCAGTTATCTTCCTTACCAATGCATGTCAAATTCCTACCTCACTGGTCAGGCTACAGAGATAGTTCTGACCTAGTAAGTCATGTCGCCACCTAGGAAGATTCTCCTGCTTTGATTTCGAACTACTCAACACAAAAAAATAGCTTCGGGCTACGAGAAAGCCATTGACTCTCTCTTTCATGTTTCTTCCACTGGCATGTTCTCATGAAATGACCTCCTCTTTTCCTCTTACTTCCCTTCCCTGCCTCAAAAAATGAAACTTCCGTCTGACATATGGAAGGGTGCCAACATCAGCCAGGGCATATATTAAAGTTTTAAATCAATTATTGTTCTAGTACACACCCTGGGGTTGAGAAAGAAAGAACATCCAGGACTAACAAACCTGATTGTTCTGGCAAAGTTGCCATTCGATTCATGCTGGCATTTTTGGGCCTTTCTTTTTCTTTAATATTCTACCCTCATAGTTTTTTTGTTTTTTTTTTTTTTTATAAAAAGGTAATAGCTCAAGTAGCAATTTTTAACATGACTATTTCATTCAATTTCTCCATAAGACTTCTACCTCTTAGTCTCTTGATGGTTTCCCAGAGGACGCTATGCCCAGAGTTTGTTTATTATTACTTAATTGTAGAGACAACTATCAGTCTGATAGTGAGTTCATTAGACCATGGACTGTTCCTCACTTTATTATCTTCTAAGCAAGGGAGAGACTCGGGCTTGGGATGATGAGTACTTCACAACTTGGCATTCTTAGATTGAGAAAAAGACTTAATCATAACATTTAAGAAACCAAATTACAGCTGTGTATAACACAGATCGTTTTAACAACTGCTCTGAGTTGGATCTATATAAGTATTCTGATTAATACTGCTTTAAAATTCCTATTAAAGTATGATGCATTTTTTTTTTCCTAGGCAAGTACTGGAAGTCAGTAAGGATGGTGGCTGTGCCAAGGGCTTGTGCTTTGGCTGGGACTCAGTTGCAGGAGGAGACCGAGACTGTTTCTGCCCTGGCCTCCCTGACGGTAGATGTAGAACAGCCCTTTGCTTCAGAAGATAGCAGGTATGGATCCAACATGGGGGAGTCATTAAGGTCAGTAACATCCAGGCTCATCATTAGCATTTGTGAACCTCTCTCCAGGCTTTCCTTCACCTGTCTCCTCCACTTCCACCACTTGTCTTCTTCAAAGCCACAGATTCCACAGCAAATGCTATAGGCCACCAAGAATTCATTTGTTTCATTCTTCATGGGAAACACAGAGCTGGAGCATGTGGTTGCAGTTCACAGAGAATTAGAGTGGATGAGATACATGGTGAGAGAAATCACTCCTCATTGGCTAATTTAAATGCAAATCATTGTGGAAAAGAGCTACTTATGTGCTTTACTTCTTTCCTTAGTTCTCTCTATTTTTCCAGATAATTTTTTTCCTTCTATCATCATTTCAAAATTACTGCTGTAACAAAGTGGAAAAAGGAGAGAGGAAGCTGGAAGTACTTCTAGTCAGTTGGATAACCTAAATACATACAGGCTCTTTCTGTGACTGCCCTTGTGGTCCAAGGACTGGGTAAAGATAGAAGGTGCCTCCAACGGAGACAGGAGTTTGTATAAAGGAATGTATGGACTCTTGAGTCTGATTTTATTCCACTTTCTGATAAGAAGAAGTTGATTCCAATTAGTCTTCATATGAATATAGCATTCAGGAAAAGAAAAATAATATTAACCTAAGATTGGGTTTGCTTGTTCTCCTTTAAGAAATACTTGTCAGTTTGTGCATTTTGATGTTCATCATCCTATCATACAGACAATGCTATGTTTAGGATTTTTTTTAAGTCTGCTACAATCAAAGCCATCACAAATGTACATATATATAAACATTGGTGCTTTCTCTGGCTGTCTTCAAAGTCACATTTTCTCAATTTAAAAATGAATCAGGTGAGGCTTTACTGAAGTTCTGCCAGCTTGCACTTCGAAATTGCTCTGAGAAGGAAATCATATTCCCTCTGTCAATAACATCACCATTAATTACACAGATCCTGCTACCTAGTACTTAGTTGGCAATTTTCCCAAGAATGCACAATTTAAACAGTTTTAGCTTTCTTGCTTTTACTGGATACTCAGAGTTTAATGGATTTAACATCTTGCTTTGGTCAACAGCAGGAGATGCATTGAATAAGAGATTTCATTTTTAAGCAAGTATTTTTTTCTTACTATAACCACTTAAAGACCAGATTACCTATAGAAAAAAATAGTTGTACAATATTTTATTAGAAGACATCTTCATGTGGGCATCTGGAACATAAAGGAAAACTTATTTTACATCTTTGATAATATGGACTAACCCCCTGCCGTTCCCAGCTAAGAACCAAACCAAGTTCATAATCCAAAGGTGTTGCAATTATTCCCAAAGCCAAATGCAGTTAGTTGTCTGTCATCTGAGGGCTATAAAACTGAGGAAACTAACATCTGTTAGTGCTGGATATAAAAGGAGTATATCTATTATTTAGAATTCATTTAATATAAAGAAATGAAACTAAATTCCAACCTGAGTGAAATGAGTTGTAAATAATTTTGCTTAGAATAATTAAGAATAATAAATTCTGTTATACACCCCAAGTAATATAAAAATCTCAGCACTTTGGCAGGAATTGGCTCTATAAGCGTGCTTACTTATCGTCAGGTAAAAGGTGTGTTTGAATTCTGATAATCTGCAGGGACTTAACCCCAGCTTCAGTTCACAGTGATTATTTATTTATTTATCTATCTATTTTTTTTTTGTTCACAGTGATTTTTAAGCTTCCTCTGGTAGCAAAGAATGGGAATGTGAATGTTCTGATGTGTAGGGAAACAGAGTTGATGCTTATGGCCTGGATTCATATTTGTTTATCAGTATTAGACACGTTATATCTGTTTTGATTGATTTTTTCTTAGGGAAAGAAAAATAGTTTTGCTTGAATTATTTTCTATGGCTTTGTACTCACTTTTTCAGCAGAGGAAAAGAAAAATTCTTCTAAAATTGACTTTTGCATGTCTATTGAACCATGCATGAATTTCATCAGAGAGAGTCAGAGAGAGAGAGAAACCTTGAAAGCCACAGAACATTTATTCTTTCCAGAAGCATGCTATTCAAATTGTCCCCCTACTCAATACAGGAAAGACTTTCAGAATGAGATAAAGAGGTGGAAATGTTCTTGGGCCTTTGTTATGAATGTAATATTGTAAGTACACAGGAAATTTAAAAATTAGAAAAATCAGAAAACTAAATGGATGGAAAAGAGTGAAGGCAAGATTCTTTTTATAGGAAATTCTTGCCAATTATTTTGGAGGATATATTGGTGCTTGGAGTGAGATGACTCATTTTGTACTAAGATTTTGGGTAAAGCAGCTCTTTTCCTGGCCAACTCATATCTGACTCATTTACCACTAGTGAATAAGGGATAAAATGCTCCTGGCTAAGAACCATTGTAAGTATTTTTTGTTCATTTTTCTTGGGGGGGGGGTGGCAAGAGGGAGATGACAACACAGTGAAAACAGTCATTTCAGTTTTACAACTTACTGATGGACCATGAAGAGTAAATTGTTTGAAAAAGGCTGATATGTGGGGATGCATTTGGGGGATGATTAATTGAAATACAGTCTCGAAACAAATTATCAGGTGGCAAAGACTTGAGCAAGAAAGAAAAAATTAGTGGATCAGAAAAAAGAAGACAAAATAATTAAATGGGGTCCATTTATATGTTCAAAGAATATTTAAACATTAGACCTGATCACATATAGCATATATATTTGTGCTTAGAAGCATTTAGCTTCTAAATGACCTAAAGTCATTTTTTTTTTTTAGGTTTAGGTTTTTTCTTGTTTAGTGGGAGACCGCACCTTTAAAAGATTGTAGTTTACATTGGTTGGATATCTATTTCAAATGCTTCTACTTTGAAAAGGTCAGTGCAGTATTTAGGTTTATTCTTGAATACTAGTTCAGGCTCTGCTGAAAATCAAGGAAAAAAAATCAGAACTTCAGGATGATCAAATATTGTGTTATTGGGAACACATATATACTCTAGAAATCCTGTCTCTTTCTCTCTCTCTCTCTCTCTCTTTTTTTTTTAAACCAAAACAAAAACTAAAAGTTACACTTTTCAAATGTCAGTTGGACCTATTGATTATAGTGTGAATCATGTTAGATTTTCTTAGTACAATCTAGTCTGGTTGTCATTTTGTCTTCAACTTTTGGCAACTTTTCTCATGAATGAGATGGTTTCATATCATTATATAATACAAAAGCATGAGAAAATATATGATTCCAAGTCTAGCTGGGTTGTTGGGTTTTTTTTTGGTTTTTTTTTTTTTTTTTGAGTAACTGTCTTATTCGTGAATATTAAAGAAGTATAATGATGTGCTGGAAAATCCCAGGTATTTTCTACCTTAACTTTTAATGGCCTATAATGTATGCCAAGGACATTAATAACCACATTTTTCTGTATCTGAAAATGTATATAGAAATATAGACAACTATTAAATACACATTCATGTCTAGTATACCTAGAAACACAACTTTGTTTTCCATTTCTTACCATTGTGTCTCCAAGGCTTCTAAAAGCTAAATATTGTATAAATTATGCAGGTTTCTGATTTTTCTCTATGATCATTTTATTTTGAGCACTTGTTTAACTAACCAGGCAAACATTCCAATATAAACGTTATTCTTAATTTTCATCCAGTGTCAAGAAAGTCACAGTTGAAAAGTGGGCTAAGTGGCCTAAGATTTGGAAGCTCCTGATAAAAGGAAGGATAATCTGTCCCTTCTTTTCTTCTTTTTCCTCCTCCTTTTGGGACCATCTTGTTATCTCTGTTTTCAGTGCCTACCATGTGGTCAGGGGATGGGGCCTGTATGAAGTCTGACTTAATATGATAGGGATTAAGTCCAGTGCCCATTTATATATTCAGGGTTCCATTCTGAATTCTTTAAAGAAGTGTTTTATAAGGAAAAAGAAACATATTTTAATAGAACTATAAGTAAAATAAGATGCATGATAACTTTAGCTTCCCATCTTCTCATCTTCATCTCTACTCCTTCACTCTTGTCTTCTTCCCACTACAAAGGAAGAATAGAGTGTGACTCTAGAATCAACTTGCAGAGGTTCAAATCCCATCTTCAACTTAATAATTGTGCAATCATGGGCAAGTTACTTGTCTCCATGGGCTTTATTTTCCTTGTCTTTAAAAATGAAAGGAGGGGCACCTGGGTGGCTCAGTGGGTTAAGCCACTGCCTTCAGCTCAGGTCATGATCTCTCGACCCGGGATCGAGTCCCGCATCGGGCTCTCTGCTCGGCAGGGAGCCTGCTTCCTCCTCCTCTCTCTCTCTGCTTGCCTCTCTGCCTACTTGTGATCTCTCTCTGTCAAATAAATAAATAAAATCTTTAAAAAAAAAAATGAAAGGAGAATTTCCTAAGGTTTTGAGGATGAAACAAAATAGTATGTCTTAACACAACACCTGATACATAGTAAGTACTCAATAAAGATTGGTTTTATTATTTTTTCATCATTTTTATTCTTCCACCACTTATTTTTTTTCCTCCTTAAATACATAGCTCATCATCCAGTGATCTATATTAGAATATAGAGGCTGTACTTAGGCATCTAACTGTTCATGGGTGAAATCATTAACAATCATTAATAACAAGAGATTGACAAATAATCTCTAAGCAATAAATTGATTGAGAATTAATCTGCAATTAGCTGGCTTAACTCAAGACTTTCACAATGCCTAATATACTGTAGGTAGTAAATAATGAATGAATGAATGAATGAATCCAAAAACAGAAGACAAAATATTGTTGAAATGGTAACATAACATTTTATAATGATTACCTGAGCAATTCTTGTCTCTTGATTTACTGTATTTTCTGAGATAACCAGTCTTTTTATATCTTATAAGAGTTTTCAAAATGTTTTATATTTATTTTGTTTTATAGTACTAATTGACAATATCAACTTTCAGATTATAAGAATCCATAGTACTCATGTAATAAATATGGATTGAATGAATAAACATAATAAGGGGGGGCAAAGTATCTGTCTGAATGGAGAAAGGAATTGTATATAGGGAGGGAGAAAATCTTGGCAGTGATGCCGACATTACAGGATTATCCTCCAACCTGCAGAATGAGGAAGGAGAATATCCAGTCCATTCTTTATTTAAACACTTTCTGATTAAAAATTGTTGAGAGGCAGGGTCACAAAGCTTCCTCATAGTCCTCAAAATGTTCATATACTGGTTTTCTGTGTCTCTAAAAATTGCTATAAATTTAATGACTTAAAATGACAGAAAGATCAGAAGGCTGGCACAAGTCTCTCTGGGCTAAAATCAAGAGGTTGGCAGGGCTTGGGTCCTTTCCTTGAGACTCTAGGGGAGAATCTGCATCTTTGTCTTTTCCAGCTTCTAGAGGCTACCTGCATTCCTTGGCTCATGACCCTCTTCCTCTGTCTTCAAAGCCAGCAACTTGATATCCTGCTGACCTTTCTTCACTTACCATGTCTCTCTCTGACTGAAGGAAGAAAGCTGGGCAAGCCGGCTTACAAACTGGGAAAGATTCCCTGCTTTTAAAGACTCGTGATTAGATTAGCTCCACTAGGATGATTTAGCATAATTTCTTCATCTCAAGGTACTTAACTTTAATCACATCTGCAGTGTCAGTTTTGCCATGCAAAACTTCCAGGGACTAGAACATAGACATTGTTGGGAGCTATTATTCTTCCTACCACAAGAGTAGACATGAACAACCAGCTATAAGTGACAAGTAATTTGCTATATTGAGCTTTAGAATATAAGAAGACCTATCATGGGCCTAGAAAAGCAGAGCAATTCACAGAGTAGGACAACAGAGCCAGGGTAGAAAAATATATAGAACTTCACCTAGTAAACAAGAGTAAAAGTATCTGAGATAGAGATGATAGCTTGAGCAATTCTTCCATTTTTGTAAACTTCTACTGACAGCAGGTCCAAAGTACCTTCTTTGCTTACCCAAACTCTTAGAGTAGTAGTTTTCTTACCAGTTGCTATATCTACTTTTGCCTTCTTACCAATCCATTTTCTACACAGGCAATCAGAGAGCTCTTAAAAACAAAACAAAACACAATTGGACAGCAAATCCTGTCATGCCTTTGCTTGAAAACCGTCAGTGCCTTTCCATTTCCATTAGCATAAAGACCATCATTCTCAACTGGACACATAAGCCCTCCATGATCAAACCCTTCCCTTGATTTTGTACATTATATCTGAAATCTTTCCTCTTTGTTTTCTGATCTGTGTTCCAACACTGAACTTTTTTCCCTTCTTTTTTTCAAATTAGGGTATACCTTACATATAATAGTATACACAAACCAAATGATTTTTTACCTATTCCGTACTCAAATGAACATCACCCAGAACAAGATCAAAAACATTTCCCTTACCCGGAAAATTTCCTTATGCCTCTTAGTCAGTGCTGTTTTATCCAAAGGTAATTTTTTTTTTCATTTTAACACTGTAGATTAGTTCTGCCAAACTTTACATTTCATTTAAAGGAATTGGAAGTTTATACAGCTTTTTATCTGTCTTCTCTTACTCCACTAAGCATAATGTTTTTGAGATCTGTCCATCAGTAGTTTGTTCATTTTTATTATTGTGCATTATCCCAGTGTATAAACACACACTAATTTGTTTATCCATGTACCTTTGGATCAGTGTTTGGCTTGTTTCCCCTTGGGGCTATTAATTTTGCTAGGGATTTTTATTGAGACATAATTGATATATAACATTGTGTTACTTTCAGGTATAAAACAATGATTTGATATATGTATATATTTTTAAATAATCACCACAATAACTCTAGTTAACATCCATCAGCACACATAGTTAAAATTTTTTTCTTGTCAGGAGAACTTTTAAGATGTATTCTCTTAACTTTCGAACAAAAAATGACAGTATTATTAACTATAGTCACTATGCTATATATTACATCTCCAGGACTTACTTATTTTGTAACTGGAAGTTTGTACCTTTTGACTACTTTTACACACTTCACCTACCTCTTACCCCTACCCTCACTTCTGGCAACTACTAGTCTTTTCTCTGTAAGTTCAGAGGTTTGTTTTAGATTCCACAAATAAGTGAGATCATATAGCATTGGCCATTCTCCATCTGACTTATTTCATCTAACATAATGCCCTCAAGGTCCATCCAGGTTCTCACAAATGGCAAGATTTTCTTCTTTTATTACGTATTTATTTATGTATTTATGTATTTATTTATTTATTTATTTTGAGAGAGAGGAGATCGGGGGGTAGGAGAGGAGGGACAGAGGGAGGGTGAGAAAGAGAATCTTAAGCAGGCTCCATGCTTGGGGTGGAGCCCCATGCAAGAATCTGTCTTATGAAAGATGAGATCATGACCTGAGCTGAAATAAAAAATCAGATGCTTAACCAGTTATGCCATTAAGGTGCCCCAATTTTCTTCTTTTTTATGGGTGAATAATACTCCATTATATCACATTTTTCTTATCCATTCATCACTAATAGATGCTTAGGCTGCTTTTATGTCTTGGCTATTGTAAGTCATGCTGCAGTGAGTATAGGGGTGCATTTATCTTTTTGAGTTAGTGTTGTCATGTCTTTGGATAAATACCCAGAAGTGAAATTGCTGGATCTTATGGTAGTTCTATTTCTGATTTTTTGAGGAACCTCCATACTGTTTTTCATAGTGGCTGTACCAGTTTACAACACACCAACAGTGCACAAGGGTTTTCTTTTCTCCTCATCTTTGCTGTCACTTGTTATTTCTTGTCTTTTTGGTAATCGCTGTTCAAACACATATGAAATAGTGTCATATTGTGGTTTTGATTTGCATTTACCTGGTGATTAGTGATGTAGACACCTTTTCATGTCCTGTCAATCATCTGTATGTCTTATTTAGAAAAATATCTATTCAGGTCCTCCGCCATTTAGGGCTTTATAAATAAAACTGCTATGAAAACTTTTTATTATTGTGGTGAAAAGCATGTAACATAATGTTTGCCATCTGAACCATTTTTAAGTGTATAGACCAAGTGTTAACTGTATGCCCATTATTGAACAACATCTCTCTAGACCTTTTTCATCTTGCAAAACTAAAACTCTGTATCTATTGAACAACAATTTCTCTTTTCCCCATTCCCCCAGCTTCTGGAAACCACTATTCTACTTCCTGTTTCTAAGAATTTTATTGCTTTAGGTATTTCATATTAGTAGAATTATGAAGTATTTGCCTTTCTGTGACTGGCTTACCTCACAGCATAATGTCGTAAAAATTCATCCATATTGTAGCATATGACATGATTCCGTCCGTTTTAGAACTGAATAATATTCCATTGTAGGTATATGCCACATTTTCTTTATCATTCATCTATTAATGGACATTTAGGTTGCCTCCACCTCTTGGATACTGCGAATAATGCTTCAATGAATAGGAGTGTGCAATTATCTCTTCAAGATCCTGTTTTCAATTCTTTTGGATATATACCCAGAACTGGAATTACTGGATCATATGGTAATTATATTTTTAATTTTTTGAGGAACCTAAGTCTCTGTGAAATTTTTGTTCAGGTTTTTATTTTGTGAACACAAGCACTCAGTTTTCTTTGATATATACCTGGGAGCGAAATCACCAAGCTATAGGGAAACCATGTGTTTTGCTTTGTAAGAAACTTCCAAACTGCTTTCCAAAATGATTGTGCCTCTTTCATTCCCACCAGCAATGAATGACTATTCCAGTTGCTTTATGTCCTCACCTATACTTTATAAAATCAGTCTTAAAAATTTTAGCCTTTCTAGTGGGTGTGTAATGGTGTCTTCTTGTGGTTTTAACATTTTTTCCAAAGACCCATATTCATGTTCACATCATGCCTCTTGGCAATACCCTCCCCTTTGTTTGGAATACTTATCTTTCTTTACCTCCCACTGACCCTATGCTAGCCTCTCTGTTTTCTTCCACTTATCCTTTAGGTCTCAGATCAAATATCACTTCCTCTTCTTGGTTAATGTTCACTGACTGTCAATCCCAAAATTAGATCGGATACCCCTGTTATATTTTCTGTGTCTCCTCTATATTTCTAATACCTAGAACAGAGCCAGGGTGTATAATAGACACTCAGTCTATTATTGTTTGAGTCAGTGAAAAATTCAGTAACATGGGGAATGTCAGAACCAGTAGATATGTGGAACTTTGGAGGCTATGGGAAGGTAAAACTATGACAGCCATTCTGGAAAGCAATTTAGTAGGATTTACTATACACAAAACATATGACCTAGTAATCCTGCCCCAATGCTATATGTATATACTGAAGACTTTCTCATCTAGGGTCATTAAAGTACATGTACTAGGTTGTTCACTATAGCTGTATTCATGGTGGGTAGAGAGAGGGAGTCAAACCTGGGATCCATTATTGAGAGAGTGAGTAATTAAAACGTGGCAGATGTATACCATGGAGATGCCATGTAGTTCTTCACAGGTACAGACTAGATAAACATAACTGCATTGAAAGATTTAATAAATACAATACTGAGTTTGAAAATTAAGCAGCAGAAACTATATATGTGTATAAAAATAGAATTTACATAAAATAAAAATATATGCCCACGAAACAATAATATAAAGCTCTGAAGAACACCTTACCAACAAAATAATGTACATATAGCATTAGATTGCTTGCCTTGGAAGAGGAAGAGAAAGTAAGATATTAAGGAGATTAAATCAACAAAACAAGAAAAAACATGTCATTAAATGACATTATTAATATAAATAAATACTGTTTTAAAAATCATAAGAAATTAAATACATTTAAGGAAATGTACAGGAATTTAAGGAAAATGCAAGAATTTAATTTTATGCTATATCTTTTCTCAAGTTAAATTCTTTCTGCTTTATATTTATAGAAGTTTTCTCAACCTGTGATTGCTGGACTGAACAGATCCATCTCTTAAATATGTGTAATCTTTGCCCTTTATTGATGAAAAATGATCAGTGTTTACTGTGAAGTTGGCTTGCTGTAATAGAAGTTTATGTCTTCAATTAGCTAAACTATTGAACTAAAATTTATCTTTGTAGGTTTTATTTTATATGTATTCTTGACCTTACTCTGTCTCCATCTTACCTAATTTTAAAAGAAATTAAATTCAAAACTGTAAAAATTGCATCTCTTCCTTTTCCCCATCTCTTTCCACAACTCTGTTTTTGTTAATCAAGGTAAGTTTGGTGTGTGTACATAGATGATGGAAGTGGGAAGCCCCCACATTTCCAGAGCATTGCTTCTCAGTCTTTAACCAAAATAACCATTAAAAGGTCATTCCTCACCAGTTGACTTTCTAAGTGTTTCATGAAGATGATTTCCTTAAAAAATGATCTTTTTAAAGATGTATGTAGACATATAAAATAGTTACATAAGAATAGGAATTCAATAAAGAGAAAAGCTATGATACTATAAATCATCACAATGGCAGATATAAATAATACAATTATTCTATAGTTGTTCAACACTTTACAGTATATAAAGCATGTTCTCTTAAATTACCTCATTCAGTTAAGCCTAAGAGCAAGTCAGGGACCATTTCAACTTTTAAAGAGAAAATTGAGAATCTAGAAGTGTGGACTTGCTCAAAGTTAAATTTTAAAAAGTGACAGAGCTGGGACTTAAATGCAGAGCATACCTTGAAATCTAGGAGTTTCAGTGTTAGTTGCTACTAACACTATTTCTATGCAACAAGACACCGAGAGAATTGGTCAGTTATGTGGATGTGTATTTGATTCAGTAGAAGGTGGGGATTATAAGTGGACTATTTTCAAAAAAGTGGTCAGTATGAAATGATTTTGAAGGGAGAAAAAGAAAGAGAAGCATCCGATGCAAAGATTATATTATATTGTACCTGAAAGTCCCTGTGTTTCTACAGAAGAGGATCCATTTTTGCCAGTAAGTGTGGGCTGCACAGTAGTTACCCTACTCATGTCCTCAGAGCCCAGGCTGGTCATGTATACATCTGGAGAATGCACAGATCCTTCACCAAGGGTAGATATTTATTACGTACATCTCTGACCCCTGGGACATTTTCCCTACACACTATTTTCTCTGAAATTCCAGCCACAACTGAGTCCTGGGTATAGGGGAAAAGATAATCTTGCTGTTGCTTTGGTTTAGAAATAGTGAAATGCAAGCCAGGAGAGTGATGTCACTAAGATGGGAGAGCAGAGACCTGAGCTTTAGTCTCCCAACAAAGCTCAATAATTGGACATCTATCAGTGCAAAAATATAGCTCTGGGAGAGCTCAGAAGTCCGCTCAAGAAACTTTGGCAACAGAGTGGAACAAAACAACAGAGTGGAAAATAAACAACAGAATAACGGCCCCAAAAGGGAAGGAAGAACGGTTTCATTTTGCCCGAGTCATCCCATCCTCCCGACTCACACTACTCAGCACCAAGAGGGCCTGAGCTAGAAAGAGTTCTCCTTGCTGGGAAAGAAAGAGCAGAGTGAGTGACCAGCATCCCCAGCCTTTTGGGACACTGCAGGAAAAAAAAACCACTTCAGTTTCACCCACCCAGAGAACTGGCAAAATGGAGACATATAGAGATGGCTAGGAGCAAGGAAGAAGGGTGGGGGCTACCAGTACCAGATATGCAATGGGAGTGATCATGGTTTCTAGTGACATGTTCTGCAAGGACCCCAGCAGCTTTCACCAATGAAGAAACCAATGTCCAAAACAGTTGTTTCAGACCCCTGCAGATTTTACCACTGAGGATTTTCCCCCACAGGTTTTCAACATGCTCACCAATTATCCAGGTCTTTCCCTCTTTTCTCCCTCTGCCACCCATGCCTCTGAAGCCTGGGATTTATACCAGCAGCCCATTGCAGCTTCTTGGTCTACACCAGTGCAAGATGCCAACCTTGACCCTGCCACTGACCCACCACCATGCAAACACTCAGGGCTAGCCCTTCCTGCTATGCACCTGCATATGCTGGCCAGACTCCCATCACCAGCCTCCATTGCCATGAATGCACGTATGGCAAGACTTTTCAGCCATAGGAGTCCATACTGACAGTCAAGGCCCCCACAGCTGCCAGAAGACAGGATTCAGCCCTGCTTTCTGTCACTGCCTGATCTGCTGAGCCCACATGCAGCTAGCCCTTCGAACTTACACCTGCACACCCTTGGCCAACTCACATCTCTAGCCTCAATGCCATGCCCATATCTGTGTTGAGACCCTTCAGCCATAGGAATATACTCCAAAAATCGAAGCCCACATCTAGCCCTGACTCCTATGACTAGCCTGCACCATTGAGCTCAACTGCATCAGCCCCTCCACCTATGTACCTGCACCCCACCAGCCTGAGTCCCAGCACTGGTTTCCAGTGCTATGCACCTTGGGAAGGCTTGCAGTCACAGGAGTTGGTGCCAGGACCCAGTGTCCTTGCAGCCAAGGGTGTGCACCACCAACTCTAGCCACCACAGTGGCCTGTCCTAGTCCCTAGGTGCTATACTTGAAGAAGACACTGAGGACTCCAGAATCCCTTGCCGTCACTCCAGCATCTCCCCACCTCCCAGCATAGTGCTCACCAAAGACAACACAGCTTTCAGTGTTGTGGACCTGAGGTGCCTGAGCCAACCAAATACTGTGCCTTCCTGCCCCAGACACAGAGCCACAGGGATCACCACCAAAGGACAGAGTAGACTTTTAGTAACTGATCCAAGGAAATGAAGATACATGAATTGGCTGAAAAAGAATTAGAAATAATTGTTATAAAGGTGCTCAGAGAGTTATAAGAGAACACAAACAATTCAACAAAAATCAGGAAAAAAAAAAAGAGAGAAGTTCAACAGAGAAAACAGTAAATAGTCAAAGTTTGGAGCTGAAGAATACAATAACTGAATCAAAGAATTCAGTACAGAGCTCAATATCAGACTGAACCAACTAAAAAGGAATCAATAAAGTCAAAGACAGATAATTTGAAATTATTTTGTCAGAGGGGCAAAAAGTAAAAAATGAATTAAAAGGAATGAAGAAACCCCTTAAGGGATTTATGGGACATCATTAAGACAATCTGTGAATTATTGGAGTCCCAGAAGGAGAAGATGACAGAAAATTTATTTAAAGTAATAGTGGCTGTACTTCTCAACCCTGAGGAAAGACTTAGATACCCAAGTTTATGAAGCTAGTAGGTCAGCCCAAAATTCCAATCCAAAATGATGTTAATAAAATAATAAAACTGTTTAAATCAAAGACAAAGAGAAAAATTTAAGTGTCAAGAGTGTCAAGAGAAAAAAAATTGTTTCATACCAAGGAGCTCTCATAAGATCATCAGTAGATTTCTCAGCAAAAATCTTGCAAGCCAGGAGAGAGGGTATAATGATATATTCAAAATGCTGAAATTAAAAACCTACCAGCCAGAATAGTTTACTTAGCAAAGTTGTCCTTCAGAAATGAAGACGAGATAAAAATTTTCCCAAACAGAAGCTGAATTAGTTCATCACCACAATACCTGGCTTAGAAAGGCTGAAAGAAGTTCTGTAAGCTGAAAAGAAAGGATGATAATGAATAACATGAAAAAGGCATAGATTGGCTAAATGGATGTAACAAACAAACAAGATCCATCTATATGCTGCCTACAAACGATTCCTTTAGTTTTAGGATGTGACACACGCATGCTCAAAGTGAAAGGATGGAAAAGATACTCCATGCAAATGGAAACCAAAATAGAGCAGGGATAGTTATATAAGAAAAAATAGACTTTGAGTCTAAAACTGTAACAAGGCCATTATATAATGGTAAAGGGATCAGCTTATTAAGAGAGTACAACAATTATTTATGCATCCAACATCATAACACCTAAATATATTAAGCAAATATAACAGATCTGAAGGGAGTAATACACCACAATACAGTAAAAGGAGACTTCAATACTTCACTTTCTACAATGGATACATCTAACAGACATGTACAGAACATTTCATTCAACAGCCAGAAAATACACATTTTGCTCAAGTGCACATGGAATATTCCCCAGGGCAAACCACATGTTCTGTCAGGAAACAAACCTTAGCAAATTTTTAAAAACTGAAAACATACGAATATCTTTTCTGACCACAGTGGTATGAAATTTAGAACCAAAAACAAGAGGAAAACTGGAAAATCCACAAAAGTGTGGAAATTAACTCTTGAGCAACTAATGGATCAAGGAGGGAACCAAAAGAAAATAAAAAATACCCTGAAACAAACAAAAATGGAAACACAGTATAACAGAATTTATGGGATAAAGCAAAAGCAGTTTTAAGAGGCAAATTTATAGCAATAAATGCCTAAATAAATAACCTAACATTACACCTTAAAGAACTTCTAGGGAAAATATCAAAGCATGCCCAAAATTATCAGAAGAAGATGACAAAACTCCACAGAAACAAATGAAATAAGCAGAAATAAAGGAAATAAAGAATTTTTAAAAAACAGAAAAGATAAACAAAATTCAGTTGCTTTTTAAAAAAGAGACTCAAATAATAAAATTAGGAATAAAAGAGGGCCTATTACAACTAACAATACATATGCAAGTATCATGAGATACTACTAGGAACAGTTATATGCCAGCAAATTAGATAACCTGCAAGAAACTGATAAATTCCTAGAAATTTACAACATACCAAGACTGAATCCTGAAGAAAGAGAAAATCTGAACAGACCAATAATGAGTAAGTAGATTGGATCTGTAATCAAAAACCTCTCAACAAAGAAAATTCAGTCCCAGATCTTTTCACTGGTGAATTCTTCTAGAACATTTAAAGAAAAATTAACAGCAATTCTTCTTAAACTTGTCAAAAATATTGAAGAGGGGAGAACACTGTCAAACCTATTTTAATGTAGCCCATATTACCTCATTCCCACAGTCAGATACGACAAGGATTCTGCAAAAAAAAAGAAAATCATAAGCCAATACCTCTAATGAACTTTAATGCAAAAATCCTCAACAAAATACTGGCACTTTCAGCTATGCATTTAAAGAATAAGAGATTATGCTGAGTGAAGTAAGTCAAACAGAGGGCATCAATTATCATACGATTTCACTTGCTTGTAGAGCATAAGGTAACATGAGGACATTAGGAGAAGGAAAGGAAAAGTGAATTGGGGGAAATCAGAGGGAAAGACAATCCATGAGAGATTGTGGACTCTGAGAAACAAACAGGGTTTTGGAGGGGTTGTGGGTGGGGGTGGGGGGTTAGGTGAGCCTGGTGGTGGGTATTAAGGAGGGCATGTATTGCATAGAGCTCTGGTTGTGGTGCATAAACTTTGAATCTTGGAACACTGAAAAAATAAAATTAAGTTAAGGAAAAAAAAAAAAGAAGAATGGGGCATCAGGGTGGCTCAGTGCGTTAAGCCTCTGCCTTCAGCTCAGGTCATGATGATATTGTTTCTTGTGATCGAGCCCTGCATCGGGCTCTCTGCTGAGCAGAGAGCATGCTTCCCCCTCCCCCTCTGCCTGCCTCTCTGCCTACTTGTGATTTCTCTCTCTATCAAATAAATAAATAATAAAATCTAAAAAAAAAAAAAAAAATTCAACATCGTCAAACAGTATTTATCCCTGAGATGGTTGAATGCTTACACTTCAATCACTGTGATGCACCACACTACTAGAATGAAAGGTAAAAATCATATGATCCTCTCAATAATGACAGAAAAAGCAACTGATATTATTTAACATCTTTTCATAAGAAAAAAAAACTCTTAAGAAATTAGATATAGAAAGAACATACCTCAACATAGTAAAAACAATATATATGACATTCCCAAAGCTAACATCATACTCAGCAGTAAAAAGTTGAATTCTGTTCCTCTAAGATCAGAAACAAGACAAGGGTACCTGCTCTCACTACTCCTATTCAGCATAGTACTAGAAGTCCTACCCAGAGCTATCAGGCAAGAAAAAGAAATTAAAGGCATCCAAACAAGAAAAGATGAAGTAAAATTGTCTCTGTTTGCTAATGACAATCCTAGAGAGTACACACACACACACACACACACACACACACACACACACACAAAACCCTAGTAAGACTAATAAACCACTTCAGTAAAGTTTCAAAATACAAAATAAGATCTATATACCTATATACTAAAAAGAAGACTAATGAAAGAAATTGAAAAAGACAGAAGATTTAATGATGGTCAAGTATCTATACTACCCTAAGTCATCTATAGAGTCAGTGCAATTCATATCAGAATTCCAGTGGCATTTTCCACAAAAATAATTTTTAAAAATCCTTAAATTCATATGGAATTTGAAAAGACCCTGATATGGGATTGGGAGGGAGGCAAACCATAAGAGACTCTTAATCTCACAAAACAAACTGAGGCTTGCTGCTGTGGGGTGGGGGGTGGGGGAGGGTGGTGGGATTATGGACGTTGAGGAGAGTATGTGCTATGGCGAGTGCTGTGAAGTGTGTAAACCTGGCGATTCACAGGCCTGTATCCCTGGGGCTAATAATACATTATGTGTTAATAAAAAATAATTTTTTTATAAAGACCCTGATAGCTAAAGCAATCTTGAAAAAGAACAAAGGCATCCCATATCCTGAGCTAAATCTGTATTACAAAGCTACAGTAATCAAAACAGTATGGCACTGTCGTAAAAAAACAGACTCATAGACCAATGGAATAGAACTGACAGCCCAGAAATAAACCCTCAACCAATATCTACCAAAGGAGCCAAGGATATTCAGTGGGAAAACAATAATCCTTTAGTAAACAATATTGAGAAAACTAGATATTCAATGCAAAGAATGAAGTTGAATCCCATCTTACACCACTCACAAAAATTAATTCAAAATAGACTGAAAACTTAAAGACCTGAAACTATAAACATAGTTATAGTTTAGAAGAAAACATAGAGGAAAGCTCCTCGATTTGGGTCTTTTGCCATGATTTTTTAGATATGACTAAAAGAAGAAAAAGTAACAAAAGCAAAAATAAACATGTGTAACTACGTCAACCTAAAAATTTCTGTGCACCAAAAGAAACAATCAACAAAATGAAAAGGCCACCTATGAAAGAGAAAATATTTACAAACCATGTATGTATGTGATATATGATGTATATGTAAACCATGATACATATGATTCAATAGCAAAAAAATAACAATTTGATTAAAAAATGGACAAAAGATCAGAACAGATATTTTTCTAAAGAAGACATACAGATGGCCAACAGGCATATAAAAAGATGTTCAATAGCCCTTATCATTAGGGAAATGCAAGTAAAAACCATAATGAGACATCATTTATGTCAGTTAAAATGGCTTGCATAAAAAAGATGAGATAATAAATGGTGGTGGTGGAGATTCCCCAAGAAATTAAAAGTAGAACTACCATGTGATACCACAGTTTAACTTCTAGGTATATATCCAAAGGAAACAAAATCACTATCTTGAAGAGATATCTGCAGTCTCATGTTCTTTGCATTACTCAGTATAGCCAAGACAAGGAAACAGTCTAAACACCTGTCTCGATTGATGGATGAATGGATGAAGAAAATGTGGTTTAAACTTACAATGGAATATTATTCAGCCATAAGAGAAAAGATTCAACGTGAGTGAAGCTGAGGGCATTAGACTAAGTGACATAAGTCAGAGAAAGACAAATACTTATCTGTATGATCTCACTTATATGTGAAATCTAAAAACATTGACCTTGATATGTATGTAAGTTGATGGATGTTAACTAAACCTATTATGATAATCATTTCACAATAAATGTAAATGAAACCACCTTAAACTTATACAATGATACATGTCACTTAAACAGAGAATAGATTGATAGTTACTAGGAGCGGGGAGTTAGGGAAAATAGGGAATGTTGGTTAAAGGGTACAAATTCCAGGGATCTAATGTAAGGCAAGGTGACCATAGTTAACAGTACTGTATTGTATGCATGAAAGTTGCTATATTATTAAATCTTGAATGTTCTCAATAACAACAACAAAATGGTACTTAGGTGAAATATGTGTTTTTGTGGTAAACATTTTGTAGTATATGTGTATCAAATCATCACATTGTACACTTTAAATTTATATAATGTATGTCAGTTGGGTCTCAAAGCTTTCAAAGAAATTAGGAAAACTCAGTCAGTCTCCATTAGAGTACCTAGTTTGAGGATTCTACACCTGTATTATCCACATATTCTTAGATGTAAATAAGTTTGCATGTTACGTATAAATTAGCTACCTAAACGTTTTCTTTAAGAATTTTCTTCTCAGAATGCTGATAATTTTAGTTTGGAACGATTTTAGTAGGATTATGACTCATTTAAATAGCTTTTATCTTATATAGCAACTCTAAACACCTTCTCATAGCCTCCTTATCCGGTATACTCTTGGTCAGGCTATGACTACCTAAGACATGATTTTTTTGTTTTGTTCTCCACGTGGACTCGTGGAACTCCCTCTTCTGGGTAATGTTAAGTAATGAATAACTGATACTTCTCATTCTTTAGAGAATGCATTAAAATCTTTTTTATTACCATCTCATTGATAAAAACTTTATTTCAATATTTTAAATTATTATAAAAACACCAAGTTAAAATGGCAACTACTTATAGATGCATAGAAGTCTTGGCTTTTTTTCCATTATAAATCTATAAACAAACATTGCTAAATAGTTAGTCTTCATAAACAGCCATGTTTTAAACATGGCATTTTTTTTCTAATATGAAAGTAACTCATTATAGAATACTGGAAAATACAAATTGTATGAAAAAGAAAATGAAAAACATCTATCTATTATTCCACCACCCAAAGAGAACCATCATCCAAATACTGTGTTTCCTTAGTTTCCTGTGGTAGCATAGACATAACTCTGTGTCTTTGTGCCATTCACATAATTTTGTGTATGTGTTAGATGACAAAGGGACAAATCCAAAATATTAAATAAGTAATGTCTCATAGTGTTTGTTATTTACAAGTGAATTTTATCTCCTTTTTTTTTTTAACTTCATTAATTCTCTTAGGAACGTTTTTCCCCCATGGTTTTGAACTGAAGCCACCACTAACAGTATATTTACAAAGTTAGCAGTGGCAACATTAGCAAATCCTAGAGCTCAGATTCAAACTCAATTCTCTTAGTACCTCAAATCCCAGTTCTCTTCCCTCAACAATGCAACTGCTTCAATGTATTTGTATTTCAGCTACAATCTGTCCCTTTGACTAAATTAAAAATCATTCTAAAAGTTTGCCTTAAAACACCCTCAGAGCGTTACTAAATTAAGTTTAAATATCAAGTATAGATTTTCAAGCAATTAGTTTTGGTTTTGCCTGAGCAGAACACCACACAGATGATGTCGAATAAAAACTATTTACACACTACCATAGAGCATTTCTTGTAAAAATGTTGGGTCTGTAGCAGCGATTTGCTAATCAAATTCAGAATTTGATTTGAAATGCCTCCGGCAGGCAGCCAATCCAGTTATGAAAGCACAGAAGCAAAAACTAGAGCCCTGGTGAGTCTCCTCCAGAAGCGAGCTGGGTCCTTTGCTCTCATTAGCAAACTGGTTCCATAGGAAATCATTGTGATTACTTCTAAAATAAAATATTGTAGTTAATTTTTTCAATAAATTATTGGACTGTACTAGACACAAAACATGTACATTTCAGAATCTAGAATTATAAAATATTTTGACATGTTTTAATATAAACAGGAACATTTCCAATGATTGCTTGGATCTAAAATGTTTTTCCACTTGACATTTGTTTATACTTCCTAGGAAAGAAACTCTATTTATGGATAACTGAATAACACAAATAAACATCAGAGAGAGCTGAAAAATCAGCTTTGATTATGCATGAAAATCTACAATGTCATTGTGTACTCTTATGCCGTATTCTGATTGCCTGTTTATTTTTACAGAACTGCTGGTGAGCCTATGGAAGAGGAGCCAGCCCTGTGAAGTGCCAAGCCCCCCACCCCCATATTTCCTGTGTGTGACATCATTGTGTATCCCCCACCCAGCACCCTCAGACATGTCTTGTCTGCTGCCTGGGTGGCACAGATTCGATGTAACGTAAACACTGGGCACAAAATTCCGAACAGCAGCTTCACTTGTTCTTTGGATGGACTTGAAAGGGCATTAAAGATTCCTAAAACGTAACCGCTGTGATTCTCAAGTTACGGTAAACCACTATTGGAAGAAACTGCTTCCAGCATGCTTTTAATATGCTGGGTGACCCACTGCCAGGCCCTAAGTATAAACTAATAACATCCAGTATGGCATTAGATACTATTAATTATTATGGATGCTATGACAGCCAGAAAAATTCTCGGCAAAACCTGAAAAATACTCATTCCTGACATTCTGATCAGTTTCTTATTGGATAATTTTTGTCAGTCTTAAACTGTTGACAGGATTTGTTTTCAGCTATGAATGGACAGCAGTTCCCGACATATTGCAGAGGTTGTTTTGTTTTGTTTTGTTTTGTTTTTTGGCCTTTGTTTTAAACACATGGTTCACTTCTTGCTAGTAAGAGTTCAAGATGGAAGAACTGGGATGAGGCTTTTTTCAATAGAATAAACCATCCTGTATCTCAAAGTCCAAATGCCAAAGGACCCTCACATACTGTATGTAATGGTGCAGTATTTTATGTCCATTTTTTTAGAAGAAGAACCCTATTTCCTTAACATCCCTCTGTGTGTTCTCACACGTGGGGGATTTGCAGTTGTATTTGAGGATGAAGTCTCCGGTCCCCCTCATACGTCCCTTTCTTTGATGATAAGTAGTATTAAGCATATGTTCCACAGAGGATGGTCTTAATTTTTTTTTCCAAATCTATCAAGAACCTAGTTTGCACTTTCCATCTTCTTTCCTCTAGCACATGCTTTTTCTTACCTTTCATCCTCCCTTCCTTACAGAAAAGCTAAAGATTACCCATAATCTCCCTGGCTATTCAGGAGATTTGAGTATTTCATTATTTTTAACTTTTCAGGTTAACACAGTTGCTTGGTGTGATGTGTTCTTTTAGCTGAGACACCATCAAGATGAAGCAATATCACTGAATTTTCTAAATCTTCAAAATGTGTTAATGAAGGCATTGCCTATTTGAAGTAACCTTGAATTGTGTTAACCTCGAAGTTGTGCTTTCCTGTGGGGGAAAAACACACACAAAAAATGCATATTTAACCTTTGCACATGTTGCCTTAATGTCAGCGGCTAAAAATAAAGGACATTTATTTCTGAGATGAAAAGCGATTTACTAAATATAAGTAGGTTATGCCCCTGCCTCCCTAAATTTTATTTCAATATATAACTCAAACACCTAAAGACATTGATGTAGAATACCTCGCAGTATTTAATATCTGACAATGCTTTTGAAAGAGTTGATGTTTCTTTTTATATATTTTCCTAACTCAAAGGATATATTAAACCCATAAGGGAAGATTGTCATGCTTTTATTCAGAAATCTGAAAGAAACCTTAATTAAAACAAGGTTTTAGGGAAGGCCATGATATGAAAGATATAGAACAATATGGTTTTAGTTAAAGAGGACTCTAACCTGTAAATCAAAGATGAAAGATCTCACTCAAGTAGAATTATATAACTCCCTTTTGTTATACAGTCAGACCATATTTTTCATGCATTTGGTTTTCTTAGGATTACCATTTTAATTTTAAAGACTTTTATTACATATACAAAAATGGCTCAATAGTTGGTTTAACATCTTAGAAATTTGAGACACCCTTTGAAATAGGAAATCTGAAATGGTATGTAACTCAGTATTAGGTAAAAATTAGTTTTATTGCATAAGGGTAAGGTCAATCTAGATTCATAATAGTAATGAATTTTTGCAAAAAAGTTCATATTTTCAGAGAAATTCGTGCCAGTCATATTTGTTAGCTCTTCTATTTTCTGTAATCGCTTGAAGAGATTTACTTACAGAAAACCAAGTAGTGGAGCCAAAGGAACCCCCACCCCCAACAAGGGAACTTATATCATATTTTAATTAGGAATGTAATTGTGACTTTTAAAAATCAACTTGATAGTAACAAATCTCAATTATTACTTTTAGTCCTCCCAGATATTTTTTAGACGTTGAGCAAGAAAATGAAACTGTACAGTGCAAGCATACTATTTTACTGAAGTTGCCTATAATAATTTTGCCACTTACTATACACAACCATCAACCTGATAAAGCCAAATCGCTAGGACATCTCCATGGTTATTTAAATTTAATACATGACACATTAATGAGTTTATCACACATCCTCCCATGTGATACTGTACCCAATTGGTTAGGTCTTCAGGATACTCAGAGAGGCAGATAAACTATGGAGAGGATTAATCACAGCTGAATGTAGTTGTAAGAACAGAATGCCAGTGCTTTTTGATTAGACCGTTACAAGCTGTAGCATAGCCCTCAGGGACAGAATGGAGGCTTTTGGAGAATATCAATGCTTCTTTTGAAATAGACCAGCACTTTTTAAAAGGGTGGCTTCACGTGGTAATAGTTTTCTTCACTTATATATTTAATTTTTATTGCTCATAATAATAAGAGGTTATTAGAACTCCTCTCTAAATATTATCAATAATATATCTTTCTGATCCATACTTTGAAGGTTAAATACACAAGCTTTCTCACAATCTCATAGCTCATACATGATGAATAACACTGATGAATTTTTAGAAACCAATTCGTAAATAATCATAGGGCTTTAAAATGTTTTGATAATAAGTACAGAAAGAAAATTTTCTCAATTATATAGTACAATCCAGGGTTGCATATGGAATTCAAGAATAGACAATTTTATTAGGATAATAAGTAAAATGGACTTCAAGTGGTAATTGAGGCTATTTAATTATTGCTTAGTAAATAGGAAGAACATTTTGAGATGAAATATTTTAAAACATTTTTAACAAATTTACAACATCGATATTAGAGATAGAAATCCACTGTTAGAGAAAACAGAGATACTCATGAAAAACTGTTACAAATCACATTTCATTAACAATCACAAGAATTGAAACCTTGCCTTCAGTTTTGACTATAACCCTTTGCAAAACCTTCACATACCTCTCCCTGAAGATAAGCAGAAGTACCTGACTGGCTCAGATAGTAGAGTGTGAAACTCTTGATCATGGGGTTGTAAGTTCAAGCCCCAGCTGGGTGTAGAGATTACTTGAAACCTTTTTATAAAAAAAGAAAGAAAGAAAGTATAGTGGATTTGAAAGCAGGACAACTCCTCACGCAATTTCAGAAACTGTAGGGCTGGTCTCTCCTAACAGTTTAGTACTATTTTGTTTCTGAAGGTCATTCAAAAGCTTTGTGGATTTACTGGGTTTCTTCACAGACTCCATATGGAAGTAAAATAGAATGACCATGTGGAAAGTCTCCTGGGAGAAAATTTCTCTTCAATCAGTACTTTTATACTTATTTTTTATACCAGCATCTATGTTTTTAGTATGGTTTATTTAAAATATTTCTTACTATTTTTCTTTTGAAAGTTTACACTCAGTTTATCTCAGTGAAAGTATTAAATGTCTAACATCCACAAAACAAACAAGCCAACGGTTTCTGTCTTAAAAGCAATTCATTCTGAGATTGAAATAATCACTCTGTCAGAATTTGACATCGTCATTTCTAGTGGCATCTATTCTTTTCGTGCTTCTAGGAATGAAATCACTTGACTTGCTGAGAAAATTAGAGGAGAAAAAAAAAAAAGAAGTAGTAGGGAACAACGCCTACCTATTCAGCTATTCCATAAAAAGGGCATTTGATCTCCCTGATATGAGGAAGTGGTGTTGCAACATGGGGGCTTAAGTGGGTACGAGAAGAATAAATGAAAGAAGATGGGATTGGGAGGGAGACAAACCATAAGTGACTCTTAATCTCACAAAACAAACTGAGGGTTGCTGGGGGGAGGGGGTTTGGGAGAAGGGGGTGGGATTATGGACATTGGGGAGGGTATGTGCTTTGGTGAGTGCTGTGAAGTGTGTAAACCTGGTGATTCACAGACCTGTACCACTGGGGATAAAAATACATGTTTATAAAAAATAAAAAATTATATTAAAAAAAAAAGGGCATTTTCACCTCCAAAGAAATGAAAACCAGATGATCTAAGCTAAGAAATGGAGGCTTTTTATTGTCATCTTCAAAACTGGTCATCAACATGGCCATTATCTTCTTCAAATATCTCTTGTATTCCCAGAAGATACAATTGTATTTTGGTCTCCAGCAGTATTTTATACTATTTACTGCCTTTTGAATGAAGTATTATGAGTATTATATCATTTGAATTAACACCATCAGTAAAATATGGAAGTGCCTATGTGTGTCTTCTTTTCCCAGTCATATTTACATTGAAAATCATAGCCCATGCCTCCTTACTTTTACTCCATCAACTGCTTCATGAAACAAAGCATGCTTGTCATGTGGTCCATTGTATAAATATTTTAGATGAACATGGTTTACTCATACAGGACTCTAGAACTTGATTTCTCCAAATCAGCTGCAGTCTATTTTTTTATGAAATACATGGATGGTTTTACATAATGGTTTATGCAACAACTGAGTCAATTAAAATATGCTGGAAATAGCTGGGTCAGACTGTTGAAACTTAGACTATTGATCTGGGGCTTTTGGGGTTTAATCTCTATAATAGAGTAATAGGGGTATAACAATTTCTCAAACCATCTTAATTCTCAAACTGGAACTTTTAGCAAATACATGGTGAATTCACCATACAGTGCCAGTCTTCCTAACCAATAATTTCCACCTTTCTCTCCTTCCCTTGTCCAACTGCCAATACCAAATTGCCGTATCTAAACTATCAGAGTAATCTCTTAAATCTTTATATTTCCTAAGTAAAAACAACCTTGGCAACTTATTTTCTGAACACTTCTAGGTGTGCTTTGATTCATGCCTATTTATGTAAACTCTGATGGATACTCTTTATCTTCCTTTTTACCTTTTCCTTTTCAAGAGCCACTTGACTTTTTTTGACTATGCTTATTTTAAAATATAGGTCAAGTTATTGTCTTTTGGTCTACAATTTTGGACCTGGTATTTTGTTTTATTAATACAAAATTTTTCTTTTGGTCTCCAATATAGTTGTCCGCCGTTCTTGGTACTGCCTACTTGTGTTGTACTAGTAATCACATAAAGAAAATTGTATATACACTTCTCTTGCCCTTTGGATGATGCCTTTGTGAGTCAAACTCAGAGGCCTAAACTCTAACTTGAAGAAAAAAAAAATGGCAGAAGTGTAATTTTAAATCAATATAATTTGGAAATAAGATATTATTTCCAGACTATTCAAAGAAAATTGGAGCTCTTTTATTTTTCTGTTTGGGCCTTAGGCACATTAGAGGCAAATGTTGCAACATCAAAGAAAATAAGGAGGGTCAAATGTTTTGTGGGACAATGTAGTCATGTCCTTTAGGCTTCGTTTCTGTGCCCTTTCTTAGAGTTGGCATTTTATGACACTTGATATCTTGCAGCAATTTCAGGCTATTGCTTTTATTAACTTAAAATTGAGTAGAAACAAAGTAATAAAACAACTGAGGAAATAGGAATTCTGAGATCTGAGGAGGAAGTGCACTTTCTTAGGAATGAAAAAAAAAATGTTTTTAGATAAAATCTACCAATGCTTTTTCTAAATTTTAAGATTCTTAAACTTTTTCTGGATGAGCAGCGTCAGTGCCTGTCTCCACAAAAGCTGGGTTATATGAAATTGCCCTGTCAGTGGTTGCTAGGCGTAAGAAGAGTTCTGTTACAAGTGAATGATTATTTTGTAGATTATAGCCTCGTCACTTTGTGTCATTTGAAAGCAAAGATCCTGGTATTTTTAAACAAGGTGGGCAGGGCAGGCAGGAAACCAATATTTATTACTCTAATGATTGAACACTTTAGATCAGGCTTGTTGATGTGTATGCCAATAATCTGGAGTTTCTGGCTTTGTGTAAAATGAAAATGTCTTTTCTATTGTGGTCTGATATCTGTTTCTGTAATAAGATCATTTTGTTGTCCTCTGTGCACCAGTGGTTTTGCCCTTAATTTTTTTGGCTAGCATTCACCAAAATCTGTCATCCAGAGCTGCTGAGAAAAATACATGTTGCCAAACTTCTTTTCTTAAAATTGTGCTGCCAGTGATGTTTTCCCAGATGTGAAAAATAATTATCTAATAAAGGATTAATACCTAATAACAATACCATTGTTGAACATGCTCATGGAATGTTTACCTTCTTTCTGATTCCTTTTTTGTATTTGAAAATATTGAATGGATAATTCAATGGTGTGTTCCAAATTATTGTCAATGTTATTAATGTTGTGATTCTCCTTCAAAGAGGATGAAAGATCCCCCTTTGTCTTCTGTTTTCTACTGAATTAGATTTTCCTCTAGTCCTAGTGTGAATAAAAGCTGTTTGAAATAAAAGTGTTCTTTTTTGTCTACCTCCTTATGTTCACCATTAGACTCTGAACACTAGATATTTGACAAGTATTTGTTGAATAAATATTAATTATAAAGTATTGTGACATATACTGTTCCACTTTCAAAAGGGCTTCAAAAACTGCAAGGGTTTTTTTGCAAATAAGCCCCCTTTATTTCTCCCTTTTAAGGGAGAATTAATAAAAAAAGAAAACGTTGGTTAAGACAGAGTTGCTCTTTGAATGTAATATGCTGGTCAGGATAAAGAATCATAGCTCACACTGGTTAACCCCAAACCCGTGCCTGTTACTCTACTGTACTGAGCACTATTGCTGAATTACATTATTCATCACATGACCCCTACATCATGTTATCATTATTCCCACTTACAGATGAGGCATGGAGCATGAAAAAGATTAACTCATTACTTACCCATGGTTACAGATCGTAAGAGATAGGCTTAAATCCCTGTCTACTCCTAAAGTCTCTCCTCTCTCCAAATGGTATACATGATATGGCATACTAAAGATATTTTTTAACTATGACCTTCAGAATAGACTATATGCTCAGTCTCTGCTAACCTTATGATTTTATTAAATTATCATTTTAAATAGATTTGGTAATTGTGGCTAGGTTTGTACAGTAAGTGCAAGTTACAAAACAGTCCCCCCCCCCATTTCAACATCTTTCTTTAATCTAGCCTACAACCCTAAGATGTCTTTGGAATACATATTTCAAAAACTCTTGAAATCTATTCCAAGACCAAAACTTATTTTTGTGTTTTATAACCCCCTGTAATGTTTAACAGTCTAAAATATAACTGTTTCCAGTGGACAATGGCTTGGCCTCCTTCTGGGGAAAGATAGTAATGTTTTGTCTAACAGAAAATAAACTTGAGATGGAGTGGGTGGGTAGAGTCGATTTCAATGGTAAACACCTTTGATTTAATGAGATTTATCAAATGGCAAATGTTACTTCATGGTTCTTTGTTTCTTTTAAGTTTCCATGGTGAAAAAAGAGTAATTGAAAATGAGAATGAGTGTATTATTTTTTAAAACTAGCTTGTAGTTAAAAATAGAAAACTAAAGAATTTCTTTGACTACTTATACTTTTGGAATTTTTTGAGTTAAAATACTTCCAAATATTATAATTACAGCTTTGTAATATCAGTATCAATTCCCATGCTCCTTCCAGTTGACCATAACTGGATGATTCTGCACATATCCTAATAAGTACTTTGGAAAAGACTGATAGTTGCTCTTCCACATGTCATAAGAATAGGGGAACAAGATTCAGAGATGGAGGTGAATGAATTCCCATTTTTAGCATTTAAAAAGATAGAGATACAATAAAGGAAAGATTGCACTTAGGTTAAGTCAGATTTTTTGAGTCCTTACTATATTTAGAAAAGGGACTATTAACTTCTAATTGAAAGCTTATAAAGTACATGTAAAATTTAATATAGTCCCACATACATTTTTGTGATTTTTCCCAAAAAATAATCATTCCAAAAGTCTAAGATTTAAAAAAGTAAGATGTCATAAAGTAAATCAATTTAATCATGTGATAAAATTAATTTTAATAAATTATACATTTATGAAGATTTGATTAGCTATGAAGATTTTATATCCATTTTAAATGAGGTTTTCCCCCTAAAGAATCTGTATTTTTAGTGTGCTCTTCTTAAGATTTCTCCTTCGCTAAACATTTTATTTTAGTTGCTTATTTTTAAAATAAATATATTAACAGTTATTAAGCCCTTAGTCTGGGCTCTCATTTATCTCTCAAAACGCTCCCTTGAGAGTAATAATTTAATAGATAAGGAAATTGAGGCTTAGTTGCCAGAAAGAAAAGCCTATCTTCTTTACTGTTAGTCAAACAATTATATTCAATGTAACCAGCATTCACTGAATGCCTACAATATGTCACATGTATTCAGTACTTGTTCTCATAATAGCAAGGAGAATAACAAGAAAATTGGCAATATGACTGTATAAAAGAAATGAAAGTTTCATGAGAACTCCCTCTTACATAGCTACAAAAGAAATACTACCAAAGAATGGATTTGGGTTTAGAATTGTGTGATACTAAGGCTTTAAACAAAGTGTGGCCTTTCTCCATTGAATTATGACATAGAGGCAGACACACAATACATAGGAGAGATATTTGTTCTCTAAATTACATAAAATTACATTCACAGGAAGATTTGGGCAAAGAGCTATCAAAAGGGTCGATATGATTTAGGGCATTTATTAATGTCCCTTTCATCCCTAATGTCTACCATCCCTAATGTCAACATTCAGTTAAAAGTACATAATGTTGAGAATTAGAACGAGGAGATTAAATTTGTAGAGACCCTAAAAATCCCCTCAGAAATTTCTTTCTAGGGGTGCCTGGGTGGCTCAGTCGTTTAAGCATCTGCCTTTGGCTCAGGTCATGATCTCAGGACATTGGATTCCCTCCTCAGTGGGAAGTCCGCTTCTCCCTCTCCCTCTGCTTGTTGCTCTCCCTGCTTGTGCTTACTCTCTCTGTGTCAAATAAATAAGTAAAATCTTAAAAAGAAAGAAAGGCAGGAAGGAAGAAAAAAAAAAGAAAAATTGCTTCCTAAATTGTAAGCATTTGGATTTTTGTCATTATTTGCTTTTTTAATCAGTTAATTTTAATTTCTGTGCATCAAGTCCCAGGTAATCATGTTCTTCAATAACGATTTCTGCTTTATTTCATTTGCCCTTTAACGAAACATAATTTCCAACCTCTCTCACTTTTTAAAGCAGTGATATTGATAAATGGTACTCTTAGTTCTTTGATCAGACCCCAAATCCTGATAGGCTGTACCACTCCCATTGGACTGTATTTATACAGAGTCTCTGTGCTGTATAAATACAGTCCGAAGAGAGTGGTACATCAGAAAAAAGAGTAATTTATAAATAAATTAAAATTTTTTATAAATAAAAAAAAAGCCAACAAACTTGGCTGCCACTGTGAAATTTGAATTTCCCCAGTTTAAAATTCAGCCCATACTTAACTAAATGCATTCTAACTTCTTTTTTTTAATAGTTACATGTATGTTTCTCTCAAGACCCAGCAATCCCACATAGTCAAAAACACTGCTTTGCAATTAGTGAATATTATAAAAGGATTGCTAGATACAGTGAAATAATCCCTTCTTTTCACTAGTCCTTTAAGCTCAATGGAAAGTGAATGGAAACATATATGGGGCCCCATACTATACACTGTTATAAAAATCACTGTCCTTTTTGTTGAGATCAAGCAAGGTCAGGTATGTAGAGCTTTAAGAAACAATTTTAGGGGTGCCTGGGTGGCTCAGTGGGTTAAAGCCTCTGCCTTCAGCTCAGGTCATGATCCCAGGACCCTGCATCGGGCTCTCTGCTCAGCGGGGAGCCTGCTTCCTCCTCTCTCTCTCTCTCTGCTTGCCTCTCTGCCTACTTGTGATATCTGTCTGTCAAATAAATAAATTTTAAAAAAATCTTAAAAAGAAAAAAAGAAACAATTATAAAAGTAGCCAACAATATAAATCTTGTTTACTCTCAAGTTCGGATGATATATTCCCAGAGTATTCCCAGAGAAGAAAATGCAGAACTGGAAATCCAAACTTTTGGTCTTCAGACCCATTTCTACCATGAACTAGCTTGTGATATTGGATAAATTCCCTATCTGATGGCCTTCATTTATTTTTTCTCTTTAATGCTTTGAAAGTTAAACATTATACTTCTGTTATTTTAGGGAAATTACACGTTATATTTCTATCATTTTAGAGGTTACTTATATTATTAAAATACCCATTTGACTTAACATCATTTAGTCTTAATTATCCATCTGTACTTTCCTCTTACAGAATACAAAAGCCTTAAATTGCACTGATTCCTATATATGCTATTTTATTTTATGTCTTATCATTGTCTAGTATTTAATTTCACTTTTTTGAACCTTGATTTTATTTATAATATAGCTTTAATGCACTCATTATTAGTTTTTTCTATTTGGGACAATAGTAATAGTCAATAATTACTGATATTTCATTATGTTTGCCAAATTTCTTTCTATCAGAGTTCTCTATGATCTCAGGTACTCAGGAATTATTTAAATTGCTTTATTTATTCTTTTGAAAATGTTTTGTTGTGAATTCATGTTCAGTGGGCTTTTACCAGTGGAAATTCCATATTACCTGCATTGAGGACATATCCCTTTTGAGCAGTTTTGGATTTTCTTCTGGCATGGATCTCAGGAATTTTACAATGTAGGACTATCTTGATGTTCATTTTGCTGCTTGTAGGTTGTTGATCTTATAACTAATTTGAGTTTAAGTCTCAAATCTGTGTGCACGTTTACTAATCATCAGGAAAAAATTTTTTCCCACCCAGTGTTCACAAAGAAATTACAGGCCTCCTTGTCCTTCTGTTGTCCATGGGCGATTGTAATTTTTAGTCTACCCTACCACTTAGGGAACCGCCCTTTCAAAGATCCTCCCTAATTGTGAGCACGTGTGTGCAGGATGGGTTTTTCAGTTCCATTTTTTTTGCCTCAGGAAGTCCCAAGTGTTCATCTTTGCATAGGTATTAAAACATAACCCCTTGGGTTACTTACCCTGGCAAATCCCTATGACCCGATCTCAAGCCCGTGGCAGCATCAGCACGTGGCAACCCACACGCCACTCTTATTATTTTCAGTGCTTTTTTCCTTACTTGTACTTGGAGGTGTTCACCAGCAGGCTTTGGCGAATTTATCTCTACATTTAAAAGAATTCTTCACTTGGTTTTTCTTGATCTTTATGGAGGAACTGCTACTGTTTAACTGGTCCTTCACACTGACAGTACTGAAAATGGTCTCGGGCTCTTTCTGTGAAATGAGAGCACTGGATATCTGATCTCCACAGTTCTGTTTAGCTCTGCTATTCCATGAATTCTTCATACGCATGAAATTGTTGCTTTGGTTTCTGAAACCGCTGGTCTTCCATTGCTTAAGAGAACCCCTCACTCTGCATAGAGTTACTGATGTAAGGGTTTTCACAAATCTAAAATGTTAGGAGTTTGCAGACTACCTCAAGAGAGAAAAGGAGGTTAGAAGCAGTTATGCTATCCGCAGAGATTTAATTACTCCTAATTAATTAGGAGTTGTTTTGATGTTCTGTTGTTTCAGCGCTCTGAAATCTACCCATGACAATGCAGTGCTGGTAGTCCGTCTTTGGGTTGTATGTGCTTAATCTCACTGTTGGTAGCAAATGTAAAGAGGATGGCATAGTAGTGAGTTCCACTTGTCTGAACCTTAGAAGTTAGGATAGGGTTACATGGATATCATTTTCTTGTCTCTCAAAAAATGATGGGGAAATAGATACCCGTCACATGTCAGAGAGCAACACATTTGGGCTAATGCTTGGCAGGAATATACATAGCTGAGGTTTCATTTCTTTGCTCTCTAGTACATACTGTGGCCATGTTAAAGTTCACATTCCTTTCTGGTGAAAAAAGGATTTAATGAATATGCTACATGTTCTTCTAGATGCTAAATGGCATGCTTCTTCCTCTCATTTTGGCTACCCCTTTCTGAATACCTTGGATATGTTGTGCATGGGTATCTTTCCAACTAAAGAGTACTTACTGAGAAGGAAGAGAAATCATTGCTGTGGGACAAAAACATTTTCCTTCAAAAAAGAATGTACAAGCACACAAAAAAGATGTGGGATTTTTATGAATCATATCCTGTAATTTTTCACTTTTTTTCCAGCTACCTCCTTCTTAGAACAGAATCCAAGAAAACCAAAGAAAACTATTTGTACTGTGAGCAAAAATTTTGCCAAATTGAATTACATAATTCATCCAGCAGATTTGATGAGTTCCTGGATGCAATTTGCAAATTTGCATTTTGGGCACAAGGAAATAATGCATTTGTTATATATGAAAAAACACAGTGCTTATTACAAAACCATATTTTGTAACTGCTGAGGAATGTCTCTGTATATATGTATAGTATATATACTTAGGCATGAAACTTGGCTATTTATCATGTATACTTCAGAATATTTGACAGTGAACATGGTGAACTATGGAATCAAATTTATGAATTATTAGAAATTAGGCATTTTTATAAAATCATGATTAAAATATTAATTGTATTAACAATGATCAACTTTCAAACTTTGGAATCATACTTGGTTTCAGTGTACATTATCCCTCATTTCTCAAAATTAACATTCTCAGTTACGGAAAGGAGGGTTTCTATCAGCAAGATGTTGGACTAGGGAGCTCCGGGGCTTCATTCCCTTACCAAATTATCAAATAAACATCCTCAGACCCACTAACATAACTTTATAGGTACTCTGGAAAACAGCTAAAGATTACAACAACCAAACAAATGCCCCATCAAGAAAAAGCCAGAGAATGGTAGTACATTTCCTGGTGCTTCTCTTCACCTTTGCCCCAGCTCCCTCACAATCCTTGCACAATTCTCCGCAGGTCAGGAGGAAGTGGCTTGTCTTTGCTCAGACTGCTTTAACAAAATACTATAGACTAAAAAACAGACATGTATTTCTCACAAATCTGGACATGGAGAAGTCTAAGATCAGGTCACCGGAATAACTGGGTTTTGGTTAGGGCCTTCTCCCTGACTTCAAGGCGGCTGCCTTCTTCCTATATCCTCATATGGTGGATAGAGGAAACTCTGTTGTTTCTTCTTTTTCTAATAAAGCACTAATTCTATCATGAAGTCTCCACCTATATGGCCTATATAATCTAAACCTAATTACCTCCCCAAATCTCCAACTTCTAATTCCATGCTGTGGAGGTTAGGAATTCAGTATATGAATTTGGGAGAGGGACACATTCAGTCCACAATGGGGCAAATTCCTAATTCCCTCCCTTGGGCTGGAAAGAGCACAGTGGAAATTGTACAGCTCTGGCAATGTAAAAAGATTAAACTTCCTAATCAAAAGATATACATTGGTGGAATGGGTTAAAAAAGAAAAAAAACAAGGTCCTAGGATGCCTGGGTGGGTCAGTTGCTTAAGCCGCTGCCGTCGGCTCAGGTCATGATCCCAGGATTCTGGGATCGAGTCGCACATCAGAATCCTTGCTTGGCAGGGAGCCTGCTTCTCCTTCTGCCTCTGCCTTCCTCTCTGCTTGTGAGTGCTCTCTCTCTCTCTGACAAATATATAAATAAAATCTTAAAAACAAAACAACAAAAACAGGATCCAGCTAGAGCTGTCTGTAAGAGAGACATTTTATTTTATTTAAAAAAATTTTAATTGAAGTGTAGTTGACACAAAATGTTACATTAGTTTTAGGTGTACGACATAGCAACATAGTGATTTGACAAGACTATTCTATGCTTACCACAAGTGTAGCTACCATCTGTTACCATACAACACAATTATACCATTGACTAAATTCTCTACACTATATCTTTCATCCCCATGACTTTTTAATCTCTCACCTCCCACCACTTCACTTGTTTTGCTCATCCCCACAACCCCCTTCCTATGGCAGCCATCAGTTTGTTCTCTGTATTTATGGGTCTGTTTCTTCTTCTTCTTCTTTTTTTTTTTTTTTGGTTTATTTTATTTGTTTGATTTTAGATTCTACATATAAATGAAATCTTATGGTATTTGTCTTCCTCTGACTGATTTCATCTGGCATAATACTCCCTAGGCCCATCCAAGTTGTTGCAAAAGGACTCAGTAATATTTTTATGACTGAGTAATTTCCCAGGATACACACACACACGAGATATACATATGTATGCACACATATATCTCATCCTTTTTATGATTGAGTAATATTCCATTTTATATATATATATATATCACATCTTTATTCATCTACCTATGAACACTTGGATTGGTTTCATATCTTGCCTATTGTAAATAATGCTGCAATAAACATAAGGATGCATATATTTTTTCAAATTTGTGTTTTGGTTTTCTTTCAGTAAATACTCAGTAGTGAAATTACGGATCACATGACATTTCCATTTTTAATTTTTTCAGGAACTTCTATACTGTTTTCCACAGTGTCTTTACCCCCACCAATTGTACAAGCATTCCCTTTTCTCTAAATCCTCTCCAACACTTGTTATTTCATGCCTTTTTGATTCTAGCTATTCTGACAGGTGTAAGTGGTATCTCATTATGTTTTTGATTTGCAATTCCCTGATGATTACTGTGCTGAGCATCTTTTCATGTGTCTGTTGGCCATGTGAATGTCTTCTTTGGAAAAATGTCTATTCAGGTCCTCTGCCCATTTTTAGTCAGGTTATTTGTGGTATTTTTACTTTTAGTTGATAGGGTTTTTTTAAATATATTTTGAATATTAACCCTTTATCTGATATACCACTTTGAGTCTTCTCCCATTCAGTAGGATGCCTTTTCATTTTGTTGATCATTTCCTTATGCAAAAGTTTTTTTTTTTTTATTTTGGTGTAGTCCCAATAGTTTATTTTTGCTTTTATTTCCCTTTCCTACATAGTCATATCTAGAAAAATGTTGCTAATATCATTGTCAAGAAATTACTGGCTTTCTTCTAGGAGTCTAATAATTTCAAGTCTCACTTTTAGGTCTTTAATCCATTTTGGGTTTATTTTTGTATCTGGTCTAAGAAAGTGGTCCAGTTTCATCCTTTTGCATACAGTTTTCCCAGAAACTGTATGCAACTGTATTGCATACAGTTTTCCCAGAACCATTTATTGAAAAATCTACCTTTTCCCCATTGTATATTCTTGCCTCCTTTCTCATAGACTAATTGACCGTATAAACATGGGTTTATTTCTGGGCTCTTTATTCTGTTCCACTAATCTATGCATCTGTTTTTGTGGCAGTACCATACCATTCTGTCTACTATGGCTTTGTAGTATATCTTGAAATCTGGAATTGTGATACCTCTAGCCTTGTTCTTTCTCAAGATTTCTTTAGCTATTTAGGCATTGTGTGGCTGCACACAAATTTTAGTATTATTTATTCTGGTTCTATAGAAAACACTGTTGTTATTTGAATAGGGATTGCATTGAATGTGTACATTGCTTTGGGTTATATGGACATTTTAATAATATTAATTCTTCCAACCCATGAACATGAAGTATCTTTCCATTTGTTTGTGTCATCTTCAACACATTTTAGATCTAAGGACACACATGGGCTAAAAGTGAAACAATAGGAAAAGATATCTCATGCAAATAGCAACCTAAAGAGGGCAGAGATGGCTATATTTTCATCAGAAAAAATTAGATTTTAAGTCAAAAAGTGTCACAAGACAAAGAACATTTTATACTGATTAAATGGTCAATTCACCTGGAAGATATAATAATTATAAATGTACCTACATGAATCATCAGAGCACATAAATATATAAAGCAAAGATAACATGAAAGCCTATTGGATACAGTTAAAGCAGAGCTAAAAGGGAAATTTATAGTTTAAATATTTCCATTAAAAAGGAAGAAAGGTCTCAGGGCACCTGGGTGGCTCAGTCAGTTAAGCATCTGACTCTTGGTTTCAGCTCAGGTTATGATCTTGCATTCACAGCATGGAGCCCTACATTGGGCTCTGCACTCAGTGTGGAGTCTGCATTACTGTCTCTATCCCTCTCCCACCCACTCACATTCTCACTCTCTCTCTCTCTCAAATAAATTAATTAAATCTTTTAAAAAAAAAAAGAAGAAGAAGAAGAAGAAAGGTCTGAAACCAATAGCATAACTTAAGGAACAAAAAGTAAAAGAAGAACAAACTAAATCCAAAGCTTACAGAAGGAAGAAAATAGTAAGATTAATGCAGAGATAAATAGAAGTGAGAACAGGGGGTGGAAAATAAACAGAGAAAACAAACATGACCAAGAGTTGTTTCTTTGGAAAAATCAGCAAAATTAACAAAACTTTATATAGCTTGACAAAGGAAAAAAGAAAAGACCCCCAAAACCCTAAAATCAGAAATAGAAGAAAGGATACTACTACCGATTTTTAGAAGCATGAGAGTAATGTGAACAATTATACTCCAACAAATTGGATAACCGATAAGTAATAGACAAGATCCTAAAAATACAATGTACCAAGACTGAATCGTAAAGAAATAGAAAATCTGAATAGCCCTATAACTAGTAAGGAGAGTGAATCAATAATCAAAACCCTTCTAACAATAAGGTGTTTTACCCAAGAACAAATGGCTACAGTGATGAATTATAACAAACATTTAAAGAACATCTCTCCTTCTCTGTCTTTTCCAAACAAATGAAGGTGAGGGAGCACTTCCTAACTCATTTTACGAGGCCAGCATCAGCCTGATATCAAAGCCAGACAAAGATGCTAAAAGAAAACTATGGACAAATATTCCCTTTGAATATTGACATAAAAATCTTCAACAAAATATTAGCAAACAAAATTCAACAGAGTGTTAAAAAGATTATATATTATGACCAAGTGGGTTCTAATCCTAGAATACAAGGATACTTTAACTTATAAAAATCAGTCAGTGTAATACACCACATTAACAGAATGGAAAGAAAACCCACATGTTCATCTCTATTCATATTTAAAATGCAGTTGACAAAATTCAACATCCTTCATAATAAAATTTTAACAAACTAGGAAGAGAAGTGACATACTCCAAATAATAAAGACCATATATGAAAACCGAACATCATATATGATAGCCAACATCATGCTGGCATTAGTCACTAGATTTCTCCAGAAAAACAGAACCAATAAGATATATACGTATAAAAAGTATTATAAAGAATTGACTGACAGGATTATGGAAGCTGACAAATCCCAATATCTGCATCTGGCAAGCTAAAGTCCTAAGAGAGACAAGGGTGTTATTCCAGCCTGAGAGGTAACAGGTTCCAAACCCAGAAAAAGCCAGTGTTTCAGCTTAAGTCTGAAAGTAGGAAAAAAACTGATGTCCCCTTGTGAAAACAATGAGGCAGTAGAAATGCCCCTCACTCATGGGAGCATCAGCATTTTTGTTCTAGTTAGGCCTCCAACTGATTTGATGAGGCCCACCCGAATTAGGGAGGACAACCTGAGTTTTTCAGTCTACTGATTCATTTGTTAATTAGAAACATCCTCAAAAACACTCCAAGACAATGACTGATAAAATGTCTGGGCATCATGTAGCCCAATCAAGATGACACCTAAAATTAATCACCACATTATTCAGTGGTTGAAATTTTTCTTCTTAAATCCAGAACAGAGATGCTCACTTTCACCACTTTGATTCAACATTTTACTGGAAATACTAGCCAGACCAACTAGGCAAGAAAAAGAAATAAAGACACCAGGTTAGAAAAGAAGATATTAAAATGATATCCGGTCACTGGTGACATATTTCCTAAAATCAAAACTTACTATGAGGCTCTGGTAATTAAAACACTGTGGTACAAGCATGACATCAGAAATATAGATCAATGGAATAGGATAGTGAGCCCAGAACTAAATCTGCACATATTCGGACAAATGATATTTGACAAGGGTGTGAGACTATTCAACAGAGAATGGACAATATTTCCAATAAATGGTACTGGGAAAAGTGGATAGCCATCTTGTATGGTGACTAATATAATAAAAAATTAAATGCTAGAAAGTAACACAGGAGTGTTAGTTTCAGTTTACCTTGTAAAATGTGGCTGAATCAAATAAATGTGGGCTACCAAAATTTAATTAATTAATTAATTAATTCGGACCCTTACCATACATCATATATGAAAATAAACTCAAAATGGATAAAGACCTAAACATAATAGCTAAACAGAGAATGGACAAACACTTAGAAGATAACAGACGGAAAATCTTTGTGATGTTGGATTTGACAATGATTTCTTGGATATGGTACTAAAATCACAGACAAGAGAAAAAATTGTGACGATGGACTTTGTCAAAATTGAAAACTTTTGCTCATCAAGGGATATTATCAACAGAGTGAGAAAACAAACCATGGGATGGGAGAAAACATTTGCAACTCTAGTATCTGATATGGAATTAATATCCAGAATATATAAAGAATCTAACTCAAGAACCAAACAAAAACAAAAACAAAATTAACCCTGATTTTAAATGGGCAAAAGACTTGAACAGACATTTCCCCAAAGAAAATATACAAATGACCAATAAGCACATGGCAAGATGTTCTTCTAGTATATTGTACTGCTATATGTTGGGCTTTTTGATTACAGTATTTAAATGCTAAACATTAAGCATTGGATTACTGAAGCACCTAATGCAAAAGATATCTATCTTAAACAGACCTATTGCCAGCTATATGGCACAGCTACTAACAAAGCAACCAGATAACAAATGAGCTCCCCAATCCCCTGCCCTGAAGGTCCTACTTTCACAAAACCGTGGGTAACTTAGACCGCTTGAGTGACCTCATTTCTTCCTTCCTGCTCCCCAATTACTGCTCTCATGCTTTTATCAATAAAGAGTGAGCTTGTAAAAAGCTTAGACATCCCAATCTCAGGCCCTAATAAAAGAAGAGCCCCAAAATTGCACATTCTAACTCATGACCTTGCTGTATGGACCACAGACATGCCAGGTACCCTCCCTGGAGGATAAGAAGTCCCTTATTCCCTTATGAGTAATAATCTTGTTCTTTTAAGTATCCTGCTGATTTTTGCTGAAGTATATCCTGCATTCATAGTAAGAAGCACAAGACCGGTCCAACCGCAACAATAGTCCCAGTCGGGGTAAGTGTCTCCGAGAGCTTGCTATCAATGGGGCCAGGAGAGTGCCTTCAACATTCCTAATCAAAAGTATCACTATCAATAGTCTGTGTCCCACACAACAATCTTTGCAAAGCCACTGGCATATCTGGTAGGAAGGACGAAGATTCCTTTTGTATTCTCAAATATCTCACCAAATTTTAAACCATTTTGCTTTGTCTCAGCATTTCTCTAAACCTGGTTTCCGTCTTGGAGGCTACGGTAAGAATGTGATGTTCAAATCTGGCAAACTCTTAAACAGGACTCAGTGCCAAAGTCATTCCTAAACTGTGTCATCAGAGCTATTCAGCCGTCTGCCCTAAATTTACCCCCAATCATTTACAGCAGGCAATGTATTTAAAATAAAGAAAGTTTTTAACTTCATAAGGAAAAAGACAAATACCCTTAAGAAAACCGTGCATTAAATTTAAACTCCTCTACCCACAGGGGTATTGTGGAAAAACAGAACTTAGAAGGCAGAAATACCTATGAATACTTGAAGGAAAACACCAGGAGAGGAGAAGACACTTTCAAAAAGAAGATTGAAAGAGCTAAGAACAAACCTGCTTTATAGCATGACTGTAGAAAAATCTTCAAAAGGAGGAGCTATATGTTACTCTTTGCTATGATTAATAACTTTTCTTCTAGTAGAAAATGAAATCTCTTTTCTTCCTGCTCATCTGCACTGAGTCAAGAATTTTTAGTGGAAAAAAATCCCGATAACTCATCTATTCATATAGGGGGAAAATCTGTGATCTACTGAATGATTTCATTTGAAGCCAACCACACAAAAAGAAGCAGTCTTGTTTTCCAAGGTTCTAAGAAGTTGTGAAGCCTGTGCAGATTAATGTATGATAGATATAACACCACTGTGGGATTTCTCTACAAAGAGCTTCTGCCCTTGGAAGTTACCACAGTGGGGGTTTCCTGCCATTAGAAGGAAATACTGTCCAGAATGTTAATTCGGTAACTATGATTGTTGTGAGCCGAATCATGTTAGGGGGTAGTCTAACTAGGCAGCTGCTTTGGAAGCCAACTATAAAAGGTCCTAAAATATCACTGAAAAAAATAGTAATATGATGCCAGCTAATACAGATTTCCACATGGGATTTCTTACATAACTGGCAAAAGGTCAATTGGCCCTGATTTCTCTGAAACAGATAGCACCCCAGAGTAGAAATAAAACACACTCATTACCCTCACTAGCCTGTCTCTATGGAAAAATTTTGCCACAGATACATGTAGGTTCTGTGGTGCCGCTCACTCTAGGTCCTAATTCCCGCAACCAACAAAGCCATAGTTTCCTGAAGTCACTAGCCTCAGGCCAGGTTACCAGGAACAGGTGATTCATACTTTCATTTGAACATGGCAACCATTTAATTTGTCTCCAAAAAAATATATTTAGTTCAGAAAATCATTAAAAAAAAAAAAGAGGAAAAATAGGGTATGCCTAGCTCTATGGAGGCTGGGGGTGGGGCAGATAAATTTAAACATTATGTCTATCTTTAGTGAGTATGAGCGACTGATGCTATATAATAACAACTGATGGAAAACTTGTGAAATGAAAATGATCTCAAATATTCTCAAATTTGAAATGTCGTTTTGATTTTCTAAGTAACACATTCCTAATTATTAAGATGAAATTTATTAATAGAAAATTGGTTTATCTCAAACTCTGTTAATGTTTTAAAATGTTAAAGAAGAATATTAAATAAAATGCTGAATATGTAAATCAAATAAAATATTAAAACAAATTGAAATGGTTTAAATCAGTTTGAAGTGGTCCTCAGTAATTAGTATAGGACACCCCAATATTGGTCTACCTCCAGTTGTGATAACTGATATTTAAAACACTTTGTAAGTGCATGTTAATTCAATAATAGCATTGGAAACTAATTAGAATGAGTAGGAAACAACTACATAATTTACATCCTTCTTAAATATTGACTTTAATTTTTTTTTTAACTTTACTATTTGGTTAGAGGTTTTGGAGTTAGGAATACAACTTTTGGCTATGAGGGGATCATTTATCCCTACGGCCATTTCAAAACTCAATGGTCTCCTAAGCATCCAGTACATGGATAATTAATGTTTAAGCTCTGGCAAATTGATAAGAAAAAAAGGAAAAGAAATTACATAAAATTTTATATATGGAAGATAAGAAAAAATAAGCTACAGTTTATGGTTAGGTCAATAAGAATTTAGCAAATTAAGTACTACTTAATCGGGTATTAAGTATTTCTTAACAGGGGATTATTCCCTGGGTTGGATGACAAGGGAAAAGACATAGTCTCTATAGGATCCTGTAAATACTCCCGTGTTACCTCAGTGAAAAGAGCCTATGCTGCTATGGGGAAATTCTCCAACATGCTGTCATTAGACCTTCAGGTTCTCAGATCCATCAGGTGCGACCATAAAAGATAGACATTTAAGATACTGGTTGGGGTTCCCCGGGTGGCTCAGTCATTAAGCCTCTCCCTTCAGCTCAGGTCATGATCCCAGGGTCCTGGGATAGAGGCCCACATCCGGCTCCCTGCTCAGCGGGAAGTCATCTTCTCTCTCTCCTACTCCCCCTGCTTGTGTTGGCTCTCTCGCTGTGTCTCTGTCAAATAAATAAATAATACCTTAAAAAGAAAAAAAGGCACTGGTTGTTAACACTGAAAGAAATTTTTTTAAAGATGTTATTTGTTTATTTCAGAGAGAAAGAGAGAGTGAGGAGGAGCAGAGGGAGAGGGACATGCAGACTCCACTATGTGCAGAGCCTGACAGGCGGTTTGATCTTACAACC
The DNA here is from genome assembly GCF_022355385.1 of Mustela nigripes. Classification (NCBI taxonomy): domain Eukaryota; kingdom Metazoa; phylum Chordata; class Mammalia; order Carnivora; family Mustelidae; genus Mustela; species Mustela nigripes. Next base: position 55,618,189 of record NC_081560.1, on the reverse strand, counting down.
CTGTGAGCCAAAACCAAGAGTCAAAGGCTTATGGACTGAGCCTCCTAGGCGCCCCCAACACTGAAGGAAATTTGATGTTGTGGCTTGAGGATGGAAAGAATAGGTAAGAAAACATGTTGGAAGACAGGAATGACTGGCCAGAATGGTTTGTTACTTAGGGTGCTGGGTGGGAAGGGCAATAACTGCTGGATATGGAAGGGTTTAGAAGACCAATTTTTTGACTAGAATAAGCCCAAATTGTTGGCACTCTTTACCACAAAAGGATTTGCAAAGTGTTGGTTTAGAGAGGCCAACTTGGAGGAAGATGATGTCACAGAGCGGAAAGCAGTAATAACTTCTCTTGACATAATGAATGTTAGTAAAACTGCACCAAAGAACTGGATTATGAGCTAGGAACTCTTATCCAGACTGATGGAGACAAGTTGAAAGATTTTCAACTGGGAACACAGAAACTATATGAACACTGGGGAGAATAGGAAAGGAGCACATTTTATATAAAGATGTGTATTTTCTCTAAGTAGTGAACATAGGGAAGCCCTGTCATACTATTTCCACATGTCTTTTCCCACATGTAATAAGGAGATTTTTCAAGTTTGAGAGAAAATCCAAGCAAGCTGTCTTCCACTCTTTGGAATGTTCTGTAACTTCAAATGTTTTCCTTTCTTAATCCTTTGGAAAATTTGTATAAAAACTATAACAGATTTTACATTTTTAGCATCAAAGACAGAAAGCAATTACTTAGCAGTTTTCAGCACTAACTTTAGTTAATAAATTTTAATAAATGACCAAATATAAAACTTACCCTCCACAACCTTTGCATAATGTCTTATACTTAGATGTTCAGTAAAGTTTGGATAGTCTGTTGGTTGTCTAGGCTCTCCTCTCAATGATCTTTTGGTAGTAGTGAGTGAAATCCCTGTGGAAAATCATGTTTAGTTGGGAGGGTTATTTTTATCATATTTAAAAAACGCCAATGCTTGTACTGTCCTAGTCCCTCGATGTCAATTCCTGCAAGGCTCTCTGTGCTTCATATGTAACTCCTTTTGCTCTTTGAAGAATTTCATTTTTCTTTCTATCTTTGATCTATGGTAAGTTTATGTGATTTGCTTTTATGATGGGTGACCAGACATCATTTCTGCTATGTTAACTTGGAAATGAGGCTATCCAGTGACTTGTTTAGTGGGCTGAGGGTGGCATCTCCTCCAGGTTTAATATGACTGCCATAAGAGTATCATTAAAAATGGGCTTTTTCTTTATAGGCAATAGCTCAGAATTTGGTTTATATGTAGAAACATAAATATTGTATGTATAAACATAAATATTGTGTATTTATTGGTAGGAATTTGTTTTCACATGAAATTTTACACTGCAATGTACATTGCAATTGCCTTGATATATTATGCAAGAAAATCCCACTTTCCTCTAGTCTTTAAAATCTCCTGGAATACCCCTGATTCCTAATGAGATCCCCAATTGGTTGAGAAGTGTTTATTTGGTCTTAAGTTTTGTAATTACATGATAAGTGAGCAATAGGCTAATTAAAAAATTAGTAAGTTCAGCTGCTAACTTGACTGAGGATAGAATTTCTGATATGGATATACTATGGCTTCTCCACGCTCCTACCATTTTAAATACCACATAGTGATGGTGAGTTGAGGTCACTTTATTCATGCAATAAGTCCTGAACATAGCAATACTAATAACTGAGCAATCCTCACTACAAACATTTTTAGGCACTTTAAAATGACAGACTCTGTGGCATTTTTGCAATTAAAGATTTTTATCCTTATACTCAAACTATGATATAGTTCCCCAAATAAATGATGATATTTCTGTTTTGCAAATGAGAACATTAAGGTTTATTTAATATGCCTCAAAGAGCCCCATAGCTAATAAAAGTCAGAAAGGAGCATCTAAGCCAAGGTATTGAATATTGTACTTTATTTATACAGTGGAACTGAGACATAGTTATAAGTCAAGTTATTAATAAATCTGAATATCACTTAGAACCCTTCATACCTAAAACCTAGGGAATGAATGAAAGTGGATGCCTAAGCATGTTCTCAGCCAACCTTTGCTGGAATTTGTTCTTTGGCTTTGTTTGCTTATGCTAGTGGTTTAATTTGAGGATAAATAAGGCAGAACTGTGGGTATGAAAATATCTGCCCATTGCCTATACAATTATCCAATAACCTTTGCCTACTGACAGAACCCTAGATTGTTCAGGTGATACCTGCAGTACCTTGATCTCAGAAACTGTTAGTTCTTCCCCTAAGCCAGGAAGCCAGTCTCCTTTGGTCTGAACTATTGTAGTTGTCTGATTCTCCTCGGTCACTTACTGATCAGGAAGTGGTCATGCAACTTTCTTCTAGCCAATAAGCTGTAAGAATAAGTCTGCTGGGCTGAGCTTCTAAAAAGGCTTTTTCTTTCCCAATAAAAAGGAGCAGACATGGCTGGCATAGATCTGTGTCCCTCTTGGTTTCAGCTTGCCAGGATTATGGACATAATGCTTGCTAGTGCATCAGTCATGTTGCCACCAAGAAATGACAAGCAGGAGGATGAAAGCATGCTAAGGACACTGACGCACAAAAGATGCAGAAAGAGCTTGCATCCTGGACAGTGCTGTTGAACATCTGCCTCAGCCTTGGACAGCCTACCACTGACTTTCATGTTAAGGAGGGGGGGGGGCATGATTTCTTTTTTAACTTTATTTTTTTATTTGACAGAGAGAGATCACAAGTAGGCCGAGAGGCAGGCAGAGTGAGAGGAAGGGAAGCAGGCTCCCTGCTGAGCAGAGAGCCAGATGTGGGGCCCAATCCCAGGACCCCGGAACCTGAGCTGAAGGCAGAGGCTTAACCCACTGAGCCACCCAGGTGCCCCAAACCCATGATTTTTATGCTGTAGATTTTCACTTATCTGCAGCAGGATATCTTTCTAACTGATTAAATGTCTCAGAACCCAACCTATACAATAATAACTGGCAGACAATTTTGTCGATATATTTACCAAATTAAAAATCACAAGCCCTCAAACCCTTACTGACCCTGCCGCTGGGTACCAGCAAGATCCATCTTATCCAGCTCGAACCCTGAGCAAGACTCAGTGACTTTGGATTTTGAGGGCCCACAGTAATGACTTGCAGCAACTCTGGGGTATTTGCGTAAGTCATGAAATATCATGGACTTTAGACTAGCAGGTTGCTTTAAGATTTTATGATACACTTTAGAACAATAAATACCTACAACTTTGTAAAGGGTCCTTAGTAATGTTGGCAGAAATGACTGTGCATAGTCTGAAAAAGAACTTAGGAGCAGTGGAATTCTGTAAGCATGAGACTCATTGAACAAAGGTCCCTGACTGATTATAAATTGTTAATGTGTCAGATTTATGAGAGGGTTCACAGCTTTAGTGTATTCATCACAAAACATTTTGAATCTTATTTCTGATATGCATCTGATTTGCATGAATCCCTTCTCAATCCAGGCTTTACTTTATTAATCTGTAATATTTCCCCACAGACTTTGTAATCAGCCAAAGAAATAACAATTTAGGGATCTTCTCTATATTTAAAAAAAAGAGAAAAAGAACAATTTCTGAGAGACACATTCAAGACTCTTTTAGGGCATTTTAGTTATTTAATAGAATTTCAAATTTCCTGGAAATAAGAGTAAGGTACATTTATAGATGTTTAACTTTGTAAAAGACTTTCCTCGTATTTGGCTTGATATACTTTTGTGTAAAACTTCTAGTTTATATAAACTATTATTTCCCAAAAGAAAAAAAAATAATATGAATATAATGCTTAATATTTCTGAAGTGTTATTTGTTTTTCTAATATTGGACAAGGACATAAGCAAAGTACATGAACTTGATCTGTTTTATTATCATTTGCAGCCAGGGAAATGTAATTATTATTTTTTTTTAAAGATTTTATTTATTTACTTGAGAGAGAGACAGTGAGAGAGAGCATGAACGAGGAGAAGGTCAGAGAGAGAAGCAGACTCCCCACGGAGCCGGGAGCCCAATGCGGGACTCGATCCCGGGACTCCAGGATCATGACCTGAGCCAAAGGCAGTCGTCCAACCAACTGAGCCACCCAGGTGTCCCAAAATGTAATTATTTAAGTGGGTATAATTTAGTGTTTCAGCCTCCCAAATCACAATTTGAAATTGACTTTATACTATCCCTTGACTAGAAAGTGCATGAGAGACCAATAAAGGAACACTTAAAAGCATACTGCAAAGAAAAGTCACTTTCACTAGCATATAAGATATCTCAATGACATCTGATCAAGAAACAGTTGTATGATCACATTATTTATGAGGTGCTTTTTTTTTTTGTCATCACTTTATATTTTCAAATGTCTTCTTCAAGGTCAACATTCTGGAGTCATTTGAAAGCTCAGTTACCCATTAGGAAGACCCAAAAATCGTAAGTCCATTAAACACTGTGTTAGGTGGAAATACCTAACCAAACTGAAAATGGGTGCTTCAGACAATGAGTAAATAAACACATAATTTCAGAGGAAGGGTTATCAAATGGAGTACAGGAATTTGGGGTATGTAACATGTGTATACATACAGTTTTCTTTGGGTTGCCTCTAAGTGAAATTGTCTGCAGTGAACATTATACTTAGTCCAGTCTTTGCTAATGGAAACCCAAGAAATGAAACAATGAAAAAAATGTACAAATAAGGTATAATTTGATGTATCTCAACTCTAATGTTCTTTATAATTTTGTAATGGTCAGGACTAGGAAAGCTCCCTGCTTTCAAACAATTTGAAAAGTCGTTGCCCTCACTTTGCCATTTATTCAAGTTAAAGTTTTTGATGTAAAAACATTGAGAGTTACTTGTAATTTTTATTTATGCCTGTCCCACAGTGAGAGAAAGCACCTGCCTTTTCTTTCATTTATTCAATCAACAAATATTTATTTAGTTTTTACTATGTGTCAGATATTGTCTTGGGTTATAACAATAAATTAGTCAAAGGCCTTTTTCCTAGTAAATTTATATTCTAGCATGCAGAGGTAGTCAACAAATAATAAAGGCAACAAATATATTAAACCATAAGCTATTAGGTGACAGTGCTATGGAAAAAGAGCAGGAGATGGAGGATCAGGAGTTAAAGAGGAAGAGTATGAAAATTGCAGTTTTAAATAGGTTCATTAGGGTAGGTTTTATTAACAGGTAAAATACTACCACTATGGTTAATCTCAAGCTACCAAAGTTTTGAAAAATGGATTGTAAAATACCTGAATATTTAATAACTGGCACCCATGAACTAGTAAAAGCTGGGAGAAATGTCTGGGTCAGCAGTATACAATTCGGAGTCACCAAAATACAGATGCTATTTAAAATCATACATTGGGGGGATGCCTGGGTGACTCAGTAGGTTAAGCATCTGACTTCAGCTCAGGTCATGATCTTGGGGTCCTGGGATTGAGGCCCATGTTGGGTTCCATACTCAGTGGGGCTTCTGCTTGTCCCACTCCCTGTGCCCCTCCCCCAGCTCATGCTCTATCAAACAAATAAATAACATCTGTAAAAAAATAAATAAATGAAATCATACATTTGGAGGAAAACACCAAGGGAGTAAGTAAGTCCAGTAAGTCCATCTGGTCCAGTGTGTCATTTAAAGCCTTTATTTCCTTATTGATCTTTTGCTTGGATGATCTGTCCATTTCATGAGGAGGGTGTTAAAGTTCCCCACTATTATTGTATTATTGCTGATGTGTTTCTTTGATTTTGTAATTGGCAGCTCCCTTGTTAGGGGCATAGATATTTGAAATTGTTAGATCTTCTTGTTGGACAGACCCTTTAAGTATGATATAGTGTTCTTCCTCATCTCTTATTATAGTCTTTGGCTTAGAATCTAATTTATTTGATATAAGGATTGCCACCCCAGCTTTCTTCTGATGTCCATTAGCATAGTAAATTGTTTTCCATCCCCTCACTTTAAATCTGGAGCTGTCTTTGGGTCTAAAATGAGTTTCTTGTAGACAACATATTAATGGGTCTTGTTTTTTTATACATTCTGATACTCTGTGTCTTTTGATTGGAGCCTTTAGCCCATTTACATTCAGGGTAGCTATTGAAAGATATGAATTTAGTGCCATTGTATTGCCTATAAGGGGACTATTACTGTATATTGTCTCTGTTCTTTCTGGTCTACTACTGTTAGGCTCTTTCTTTGCTTAGAGGACATTTTTCAATATTTCCTGTAGGGCTGGTTTGGTGTTTGCAAATTCCTTTTATTTTTGTTTGTCCTATAAGCTTTTTGTCTCTCCTATTTTCAATGATAGCCTAGCTGGATATAGTATTCTTGGCTGCATATTTTTCTTAGTGCTCTGAATATAACATGCCAGTACTTTCTGGTCTTCCAGACCTCTGTGGATAAGTTTGCTGCCAATCTAATATTTCTTCTGTTGTATGTTACAGACCTCTCCTTGCTGCTTTCGGGATTTTCTCTTTGTCCCTGAGACTTGTAGGTTTATTAGATGATGGGGTGTGGACCTATTTTTATTGATTTGAGGGAAGTTCTTTGTGCCTCCTGGATTTTGATGCATGTTCCCTTCACCAAATTCTCTGCTATAATTTTCTCCAATATGCCTTCTTCTGGGATCCCAATTATTCTAATATTGTTTCATTTTATGGTATCAGTTATCTCTTGAATCTTCCCCTCATGGCCCAGTAGTTGTTTGTCTCTCTTTTTCTCAGATTCTTTATTCTCCATCATTGGGTCTTCTATATCCACTAATTCTCTCTTCTGCCCCATTATCCTAGCAGTGAGAGCCTCCATTTTTTTATTGCACCTCATTAATAGCTTTTTTTTAACATCTTAACATTATTTTATTTTTTTCAGTGTTCCAAGATTCATTGTTTATGCACCACACCCAGTGCTCCATGGAATATATGCCCTCTTTAATACCAACCACTCATCCCCCCACTCCCCTCCCCTCCAAAACCCTCAGTTTGTTTCTCAGAGTCCACAGTCCCTCATGCTTTGTCTCCCCCTCTGGTTTACTCTAATTTACTTTTCCTTTCCTTCTTCTCATGTCCTCCTTGTTATTCCTTATGCTCCACAAGTAAGTGAAGCCATATGATAATTGGCTATCTCTGCTTGACTTATTTCACTCAGCATGATCTCCTCTCGTCCCATCTATGTTGATACAAAAGTTGGGTCTTCATCCTTTCTGATGGAGGCATAATACTCCATTGTATATATGGACCATATCTTCTTTATCCATTCATCTGTTGAAGGGCATCTTAGCTCTTTCCACAGTTTGGCGATTGTGGCCATTGCTGCTATGAACATTGGGGTACAGATGGCTCTTTTTCCCCCACTACATCTGTATTAGTAGCTTTTTTAAATTTTATTTTGGTTAGATTTTATTTCTTTTATTTCTCCAGAAAGGGATTTTATTTCTCCAGAAAGGAATTCTCTAATATCTTCCATGCTTTTTTGAGCTCAGCTAGCACCTTGATAATTGTCATTCTGAACTCTAGTTTTGACATATTACTAATGTCTGTATTGATTAGGTCCCTAGCCATCAGTCCTGCCTCTTTTTCTTTTTCTTGTGGTGAGCTTTTCTGCCTTGGCATTTTATCCAGATAAGAATAGATGAATAAGAGAACAAAATACTAAAACGGTAGCAACAACCCCAGAAAAATATAAAAATATAAATATAAAATATTTTATATATAAATATAAAAATATATATAAAATTTTTTAAAAAATATACACTAAAAGTGTAAATATACACTAAAAGTATACACAAACTAAAAGAGACCCAAAACTGGGGGAAGAAGAGAGGGAGAAAAAAAGAAAAAAATGTATATATATATACACACACACATATACATATATATGCATATATAATATATATTAATATTATATATTATATATTATATTATATATATATACATATGTGTGTGTGTATATATCTATATAGATATATAGATATATCAGACTGGAGTGTAAAACAGAGCCACACGTGTGATTTTGGGTGTATTTTTTTCTGTTTAGAGAAACTACCTCCCAAAATTTTAACGAAAGAAAAACTTATATATATACAAAAAGAAGGGTAAACATGATGAAGGGATGGAATATGACTGTAAAGATGAAAATTTTAAAAGATTCTAAGAAAGGAATTGATAAGATAAGAAGTTGGTTGAAAAAAGAAAAAAAAAAGGAAAGAATATGATCAAGCTGGAGACTAGAACAAAGCCATGTCCTAGATTTAGGATATATTTTGGTCTATTGAAAGAAATTGTATCCCAAAATTTTTTTTAAAAATGCCTATATGTATACAAAAAATAAGATTAAGTACAATGAAGGGATAAAATATGACTACAATGAGAATTTTAAAAGATTTTTTAAAATGTATTAATAAGGTAAAATAGTTAGGGATGCCTGGGTGGCTCAGTCATTAAGTGTCTGCCTTTTGCCCAGGTCACGATCCCAGGGTCCTGGGTTTGAGCCCTACATTGGGCTCGCTGCTCAGCAAGAAGCCTGTTTGGCCCTCTCCCACTCCCCTTGCTTGTATTCCCTCTCTCACTGTGTTTTTCTCTGTCAACTAAATAAATAAAATCTGTAAAAAAAAAAAAAAAAAAAAAAAAGATAAAATATTTTAAAAACATTAAAATAGGAAAGAGGAAAAATTAAAAAATGAAATAAGAAAAAAATTAAATTAAAAAATTTTAACTTTGAAAGACTAAAGGATCATATTGGAAAAGCCATGAATTCTGAGTGTTGCTTTCCCCTAGATCTGGAGTTCAGTAGTTCTCATTGGTCTGTGAAGTTGATCTTGGCTGGAGGGACTGGGGGAGGGGACTGTTGCCGTGATTCTCAAGTGACTTTGCCCCAGGTGGAATTGCACTGCCCTTGCCAGGGGCCAGGCTAAGTAATCTACTTAGGTTTTTCTCTCAGAGATTTTGTTCCTTGAACGCTTTCTGTACAGCTTTGGAGGACAGGAATGAAAATGGCGGCCTCCCAATCTCCAGCCTGGAGGAGTGGAGAGCTCGGGGCCCCACTCCTCAAATGTGCCTTCAGAGAAAAGCCGTCAGTTCCTCCGGTCTTCCTGGTCTCCTGGCTGCACTCTGTGCTCACCCAGCCTGTGACTGAGCATTTCTATCTCTGGTGCATGGCCCCATTTGGAGTCTCCGAAGCCAGCAGAGTTTCCTGCCGTGCTCCCACACTGCTTCTCAAAGAGAGGAAGGAGGGGATCTCCCAGAATTCACTGCTTTTTCGGTCCCTGCCGGAAGAGCAGGGATCTGACCTTGCATTGGATCACAGTTTAAGGTAACCCTGAATTGAGAGCCCAGTGCCCGGCTCCGTCTCCGTAGTTGGCCTCCCTGCTCTGATACCTGGGAGCTCTGCCATACTCTGTGACCCAGAGGAACCTGAGACCACACTGTCTGCTTTAGAGTTCCACCCACACTTAGCATCTGGAGTAACGTCCCTTAGTGGAGCAGACTTCTAAAAGTTCCAATTTTGTGCTCCGCTGCTCCACCAGTTGCTGGGAGCCGGCCCCTCCCCCCGCAGTCTCTCTTCCCAGACATTGCCTCGGATTCACTTCTCTGCATATTCTACCTTCCAGTAAGTGGTTGCTTTTCTGTTCCTAGAATTGCTGTCCTTCTTCTATCTCCTGTTGCATTTGTAGGGGTTCAGAATGGTTTGATAACTATCTAGCTGAACTCCTGGGACCTGATATTTAGGCGTCTTACTTCTCTGCCATCTTGGTCCTCCCCCTCTTCCCATGTCTTACTTTTATTATGGATTTAGTACATCCATAAATATCTTTAGAGGTATACTTTTTTTTAGTTCTTTTTATAATGTGTTTTTTATTTTTAAAAAGATTTTATTTATTTATTTGGCAGAGAAAGATCACAAGTAGGCAGAGAGAGGCAGGCAGAGAGAGGGAGAGGAGGAAGGAGTCTCTCCACTGAGCAGAGAGCCCAATGCGGGGCTGGATCCCAGGGCCCCGAGATCATGACCTGAGCTGAAGGCAGAGGCTTTAACCCACTGAGCCACCAGGGCACCCCTCTTTTTTTAATTTGTAAAAAGCACAAAATGTTTGTAGTTTTGACACTTTTTCATGTGATATTGGATTGCTGACATTACATATTGTTTTATGTTTCAGTAGTTCATTCATTTCAGTTGCTGTATGTATAATATTCCATTATATAAATGTATTTCATTCATTCATTGTCAAATTGATGGACCCTTGTATTGTTCCCATATTTTTGCTAGTGTGAACAGTACTGTTGCAAACATTCTTGTGCATTTCTCCTATTGTATATGTGTCTGTTCCATTTCTTTTTCTAGCCTTAGCACAAATATCACATTATCTTAGTTACTGTAGCTTTATAATAACTTCTAATATCTTACGAAGCAAGTCCTACCAACTTGCCCTTCAGTTTTATCTTAGCATTTCTTGGTCATTTGCTCTTTCATATAAATTTTAGTATCAACTTGTCAAGTTCTATAAAAAGACATCTGAAGTTTTTATTGTAATTGAATTGAAACTATATATTTTTTAAATTTAAATTTTAGGTAGTTAACATACAGTGCAACATTGGTTTCTGGAGTAGAATTCAGTGATTTATCACTTACAACACCCAATGCTCATCAAAACAAGTGTTCTCCTTAATACCCATCACCCATCTAGCCCAAGCCTCATAATTTCCTTCAATAAAGTCTCAGTTTGTGGGGCATCTGGGTGGCTCAGAGGGTTGAGCCTGTGCTGTCAGCTCAGGTCATATCTCAGGGTCCTGGGATCAAGCCCCACATTGGGCTCTCTGCTCAGCAGGGAGACTGCTTCCTCCCCTCTCTCTTTGCCTGACTCTCTGCCTACTTGTGATCTCTCTCTGTCAAATAAATAAATAAAATCTTTTTTTTAAAAAGTCTCAGTTTGTTGTTTATCTTATAGTCTCTTATGTCTTGTTTTCCTCTCTCCTTTTTTATTTTCCTTTTTCCATATGTTCATCAGTTTTGTTTCTTAAATTCCATATATGAGTGAGATCATATGGTATTTGTCTTTCTCTGACTGACTTATTTTGCTTAGCATGATACACACTAGCTGCATCCATATCATTGCAAATGGCAAGATTTCATTCTTTTGGGGGGGGGGCTGAGTAGTATTCCATTGTATATGTATACCACATCTTCTTTTATTCATTTCATCAGTTGATGGACATTTGGGCTTTCTCCATAGTTTGGCTATTGTTGATAACAATGACAAAAACATTAGGGTGCATGTATCCCTTTGAATATGTATTTTTGTATCCTTTGGGTAAATAACTAGTAGTGCAATTGCTAGATTTTAGGATAGTTCTATTTTTAATACTTTGAGAAACCTCCATAATGTTTTCCAGAATAGCTACATGAGTTTGCATTCCTACCAATAGCACAAGAGGGTTCTTTTTCTCCACATCCTCACCAACCCCTGTTCTTTCTAATTGAAATTATATATTAATTGGGAATAAGAATTTGCTCATGTACTTAGGAAGGCTGGCAAGTCCAAAATTTGCAGTCAGCATCACAGTTCAAGTATGAGTCTGAAAGGTGACAGAATGCTGCAGAAACGGGAAAAGTCAGTACCTGTTTGATGTTGGGGAGGAAGAGCTGATATTCCAGTGTGAACTATATCAGTCAGGAGAATTCTCTTTCTCAGCAGAGGGTCAGCGTTTTGTTTTATTTAGGACTTCAATGGATTGAATGAGTCCCACTGACATTATGAAAGACATCTGCTCTATTCAGTCTATTGATTTAAATGTTAATCTCATCCAAAACACTCACAGAAACACCCTAAATAACGTTTGACCAAATATCTGGGCACCCAATGACCCAGTCAAGTTAATAGGTAAAAAAATTAGCTCTCATATTCATCTACTGAGATGATCATATGACTTTCTTTGTCATGTGTTAATATGATGACTGGTAATTTATTTTCTAATGCTAAATCCTATGTCATGGGTTATTTTTAAATACAAGAATTGAGGGGAGTTTTGGCTAGTATTTTATCAAGTTTTTACATTTATCTTTTTTTTTTTAAGAAAGAGAAAATAGATTTAATTAGGAAAAAATCCATGGTAAAGTAGGAATTAAGTTCTCATTAAATAGTCATATTTAATTGCAGAATACGTTTTTGTGTGTTTATCTTTCTAAGTGAGATTTGCCTATAATTTTCCTTTCTTGTGCCCTCATCTACATTTGGGAATATAATTACTTAAGCCACTTAAGATGAGTAGAGGAGTGTTTTCTATTTCTCTACTCTGGAAAAAAATTGTATAATATCAGCTTTTTTGTTCCTTTGGTGTCTTAAGAACTTGACTGTGAAAACCATCTGGACCTAATGTTTTCTATTTGGGAAATATTTTAACTACTAACTCAGTTTCTTGTAATGGTTATCAAGACCATTCATATGTCTTATATTTTAACAGTTTTAGTTAGTTACACCTTCTTAGGAATTTGTCACTGCTGCTGTTTTCACATTTAATGACTTACATTTCTTCATAATTTCCTCTTACTATACATTGTTTATGACCCCTTTATCATTTCTAACAATGCTTATTTTTGTCTTCTCTCATTTTCTTAATCAGACTAAAAAAAAAAAAGTTTGTCAATGTATGTCTTTTCAGAGATTCAAAGTTTTGTTTTTTATTTCTCTGAATCATAGGCATTTTCTATTTCTGTAAAGGTCAGATAGTAAATATTTTCAACTGTGTGGGCCATATGGTCTCTATAACAACTACTCAACCCTGACATTGTGGTATGAAAGCAACCATGTTCAATACTAAATGAATTGGTGTGGCTATGTTCCAATAAAACTTTATTACAAAAACAGCCAACTGGCCCACAGGCTACAGTTGCTGACCTCTGTTCTATTTCAGCAATTTCTGCTCTTATTTATTTTAATTATTTATACTTTCTTTGGGAGTTTTCTGTTATTTCCCTGGGCTCTCTAGCTGGATGTTTAATTCATTAATTTTTGGCTCTTTGAAAATAGTTTATTAGAAATAGCAAAATATTATTTAAAATGTAGTGTTTTACTTGAATTCTAGAAGTTCTGTTACATAAAAATTTACCCCTGAAAGTACAGTTTAATCCATCTTTTTAAAAAATGAGTTAAGTAAGTTTATTGATAATCATTCTGTAAGTGCCAATAGGCACAGGTCTTACTTAGTTCATTTCAGATAAGGATAGTACTATAGAACCAAAAGTGTCTAGCCTCTGAACACAGGAGTTGCTACATGGTTCAAAGAGAAGGACAGACATCTTCAGGCAAAACAGTTCTAAGAAGGAAGGTAGTATCTAACAGAAGTCACTAAACACAAAATAAGCAATCAAACAAAAATAGCAAATAGACATATGGAAACCCAGAAAATCAACAAGTTTGTATTGTACTTGTTGCAGGTTAGAGTCTCTGGAAATAGAGGCTGAGATGACATTTTAGGGGATAAATACCTGGGGGAGGGAAAGGAAGATAGGAGAACAGGCCAGAGGGGAAGTCAAACTTTGATGTAGCCTCTACACAACATAAGCCAACCTTACAAGGAGATCTGAAATTAGAACAGTCCTTCAGAATTATCTAGCATTGAGCTTTTATCATCATACCTTGAAAAGTCATTGGATGTGGGCTGCCTGGGGAAAAATATGGCGATAACCCAGATAGTCCTCTGTAGCTGAAGAAAACTTTGAAAGGGCTGACACTGGAGGCTGTCTGCTGATAGCAGGCTTAAGTGTCCTCCCATGAAATGAAGTCTGAGCAGCACCGTACGGCTCCAACAAGCTCCTGACACCAGGTTAGGCTCCAAGATGGTGCCACTGGGCATGATTTTTGGAACACCATTCTAAAAAGATAGGGATACAGGTTTTGGTTTAATTTTTCACATCCCTGAAGCTTTCTAGTAAGCCATCCACTAAAATGCTTCACATTAACTGCCAGATTTTACCTGGTCTAGAGATTGGAATCCCTGATTCCCCAGGATATTAGTCCTGTCTTATCGACAGTACAGCATTATTCTTGATTTAGTTTCTCCTTGTCAAGTATGCATGTGTGTATAATCTGACAAAGAAACAAAATGCCAATAAAGAATCATAATTACCTGATGAATCAGAAAAGATTGAACTTGCCAAATGAAGAAACCAAGATTTTTGTCATATTCCTTAGCTCTGAAAAATGACATCTGCTTTTTGAGATAAGAAAATTACACAGAATATACAAAGATTTATTACAAGCATATTCAGGATGCATATAAACACACCAAGAAGTAGATTGAGCTATTGAGAGGCAAATAGGAGAATAGGTAAAAAGGTCATTGTCACATGTAATACGTATACACATTCCTTATAATGATATAAAATCTAATTTTATAAGTTCATAATAAGAAAATGACTATTTTTTAGACTTTTTTACTATTTTCTACTCTTGGCAGTTGTGCTGATATTTTAAAGATGCAAATATCCTGTGATGTTTTAGAATATTTGGCAAGATGACATTATATTCCTGGGAAATGTTCTCCTCTTATATTTTCTTGTTGTATGTGTGCACTGAAGAGACTCGATTGCAGGGAGAGGGGAAAGATTCATCTTTAAAGTCTTTCTCATACATCTTTGTCTTTGAAAATTATTTATCCTCTTCGTCAAAGAAATGAAAGGTTGAATAGAGAGCTTAGCTCAGAAAAAGCACAGTATGTTTGCCTTCAGTGGCTTCTTCCCAGACTATAAACAGCTTAAGATAGTATAAGTCGAGTGAAACACTATCTCTTAGGTGGATCCAAAACATTTAGCCTCGACACTTGTAATCTATATATTTTGTACACCAGATTTCAGGTTTCTGACTTAAGAATCACCAGTATCTGTAGACATTAGTGGTAATACCAGTCAAGGAGTGTTCAGTGTCTTCTATTTCATGGCCAGAAAATATTTTCCTGTGTCTTTATGGTTAATGTCACAGTGCAAAGTGCTTTGTACTGAACACAGTGGGATTATTTGTGAA
This sequence comes from Mustela nigripes, assembly GCF_022355385.1. Taxonomy (NCBI): domain Eukaryota; kingdom Metazoa; phylum Chordata; class Mammalia; order Carnivora; family Mustelidae; genus Mustela; species Mustela nigripes. The sequence continues at coordinate 55,603,186 of NC_081560.1, read as the reverse complement.
CTCACTAATCTGTGAATTTCTTTTTTTTTTTTTTAAGATTTTTATTTATTTGACAGAGATCACAAGTAGGCAGAGAGGCAGGCAGAGAGAGAGAGAGAGAGAGAGAGAGAGGAGGAAGCAGGCTCCCCGATGAGCAGAGAGCCTGATGTGGGGCTCGATCCCAGGACCTCGGGATCATGACCTGAGCCGAAGGCAGAGGCTTTAACCCACTGAGCCACCCAGGCGCCCCAATCTGTGAATTTCTACTTATAGACTTCATCACCTCAGAGTTTGCTTTTTGCTCCAACTTATCTATTTTTTCAATCATAAATTATTTTATAAATTGTATCAAACCTGAAGAAAAATACTGGGGTGAATTATTTCAACAGTGGCCAGTTTGGGGCCCTTTTATGGAGTATTGCTGATCTCCCTCTGCATTATTTTGCCTCTAGTGTACATCCTACTGTAACTCCAAATGTAGTTGTCTTGATGCATTTGCAGCCAGACTGACAAAAACCACAGCAGTCATGGCCAATTTTCCCAGTTTCATTTTATGGAGTGTTAACTGAGAAGCATAATTTTGACCTTTTAATGATCAGGCCTTAGGTATTTTTCCCAAATAGCACTATTCAAGAGAGAGGAAGTGGTTCCTATTAACCTATAGGACACACTTAATTGGGAGGACTGTCTAATTGAGACATCTTCCAGATACTCCTTTTAAACATAATGATGTATAATGGCAGTAACTGCCGCTTAATTGGGAGAGTAATTCTGATATATCAGAAAGCAACCAAAACCATTGAAGGGTGTCACTTTCCTAATAAAAAAGTAAATTTCTTATAGGTTCACAAATTATACTTTTACTTTTCTAAACTCTCAATTCCTATGATACTGGAGATACTTATTATTTTAGCCCCACTGCTACCTTGTAATTCCAGTTAATAAGAGCGGACCAATTTAATTAAGACAATTTTTACCTGGAATATTATCTTGAAAAATATAAGGGAACAGAATGAAAATCACCAAGTGTCTATGCTGTGTCAGGGGCTATATTATGTATTTAAATGTATGATGTTTCCTTTGATGTTCACAAGCTCTTATTACTTATATTTTAAAATGGAGAACTGAAGCTCAAAGAGGTTAAGTAACTTGCTTGAGATTACACAGCAAATAGGAAAATTTTTTCCAGGTGAAATAGAATAGAATTTTTTCCAGGTGAATTGCAAGCCTTAATCTATTTGGTTTTCCTTTGTACCTATGGGTTCTTTGGACTTTAACAAGGGTCAGTATGGTGTTAGCATTGATCCACATTTTTTGAACACCTAAGGTGAATAAAGAGGAATAACAAGTTTGGATTCTATTCCTACACTTTTTCACTTAACAGTACCAAGTCTCCTGGATGATTCATTTATTTATAGAAACAGTTCACATTTCCAACTTTTCACTCAATTTAGTAGATGAAAGTGAAAATTGAAGAATATGACAATTAGGTTGAGGATTATACACACATGCACACCACTCTACACTCCAGTTATCCCAAAGCAATAGCTATTATTTAGACATTTGCAATCTGCTCATCTACCAGAATTAAGGAAGGAAGGAAAGAAGGAAGGAAGGATAAGAGAGGAAAGATGGAAGGAAAGGAAGGCGGAGGCAGTTTTCCAAATTGGAAAAATTTGGGGGAAAAAATTCTGCATTGTCTGCATTGATCAAATTCCCCTGTAAAGTGCCTAGTTCTACATTTTGCTTTACCTTCATAGAGATATCTCAAATAAAGCCAACAATATTAATGCTCAGTGTAATGTCTACAAAACTTTTGAAAGTAAGCCAACGAAATTTTCAAAACTTTTCTATCAATTTAAATTGAAGAAATGACACATGTTGTCTCCAATTATTATATTTATCAATTAACCCAACCCATATGTAATGGACTACTTTAGATTCTCATGATACACATGATTACTCCTGATATTTTTTCTGATTAAAAAATAATGCGATATCACCTCACACCAGTCAGAATGGCTAAAATCAACAAGTCAGGAAATGACAGATGCTGGCGAGGATGCGGAGAAAGGGGAACCCTCCTACACTGTTGGTGGGAATGCAAGCTGGTGCAACCTCTCTGGAAAACAGCATGGAGGTTCCTCAAAATGTTGAAAATAGAACTGCCCTATGACCCAGCAACTGCACTATTGGGTATTTACCCTAAAGATACAAACGTAGTGATCCAAAGGGGCACGTGTACTCGAATGTTTATAGCAGCAATGTCCACAATAGCCAAACTATGGAAAGAACCTAGATGTCCATCAACAGATGAATGGATCAAGAAGATGTGGTATATATACACAATGGAATACTATGCAGCCATCAAAAGAAATGAAATCTTGCCATTTGCGACAACATGGATGGAACTAGAGCGTATCATGCTTAGCGAAATAAGTCAGGCGGAGAAAGACAACTATCATATGATCTCCCTGATATGAGGAAGTGGTGTTGCAACATGGGGGCTTAAGTGGGTACGAGAAGAATAAATGAAAGAAGATGGGATTGGGAGGGAAACAAACCATAAGTGACTCTTAATCTCACAAAACAAACTGAGGGTTGCTGGGGGGAGGGGGTTTGGGAGAAGAGGGTGGTATTATGGACATTGGGGAGGGTATGTGCTTTGGTGAGTGCTGTGAAGTGTGTAAACCTGGTGATTCACAGATCTGTACCCCTGGGGATAAAAATATATGTTTATAAAAAATAAAAAATTATATTAAAAAAATATATGAAATCTCAAAAAAAAATATGAAATCTCAAATTTTGTTAAAGAATTTCACTTGGGATTTTGTGGAAATTAAATAATAGGAAGTAATCTTTTCTGTAATGCTGAACAAAAATACTTAGGTCGGGGTCATGCTTGAGATTTATTTGTTTTTATAACAGAAAGCTTTTTAAAATAGTATAAATTATTTATAACATAAAATAAATGTTAAATCTCTTTATCCAAAATAAGAAAATATTTAAATAGGAGGACTGGAATTCCTAATTAGTTTTCTCTAGTTCATTCCTAGCTTTATATTTTTTACTGAATATATTCGACACACAACATTCTGTAAATTTAAGGTATATGGTGTGCCAATTTGATACTTATATTGTGAATATGATCGTCATTGAATTAATATTTAGCACCTCTATCACATTACGTAGTTATTCTTTCTTTTTAGTGGTTGGAATAATTAAGTTTTAGTCTCTTAGCAAAATTAGAGGTATATTTAGAACTTAAGCAAACAAAGGTTCTTATAGGAAAATATTTTTCTGAGAAATACAACTCCTTTAAATAAATGTTGCTTAAAAACAATTATATATGGGGTGCCTGGGTGGCTCAGTGGGTTAAGCCGCTGCCTTCGGCTCAGGTCATGATCTTAGGGTCCTGGGATCGAGTCCCGCATCGGGCTCTCTGCTCAGCAGGGAGTCTGCTTCCTCCTCTCTCTCTCTGCCTGCCTCTCTGCCTACTTGTGATCTCTCTCTGTCAAATAAATAAATAAAATATTTAAAAAAAAAACAATTATATATGGGCGCCTGGGTGGCTCAGTGGGTTAAAGCCTCTGCCTTTAGGGTCATGATTCCAGTGTCCTAGGATCAAGCCCCGCATCAGGCTCTCTGCTCAGCAGGGAGCCTGCTTCCTCCTCTCTCTCTCTACCTGCCTCTCTGCCTACTTGTGATCTCTGTCAAATAAATAAATAAAATATTTTAAAAAAAACAATTATATATATGTGTGTGTGTGTGTGTGTGTACATATGTATGTATAAATTATATATTTTCTTTCTTTCTTGTTTATTCGGAATTGGTATTAGCTTCCAGTCACTGCCCTGTGTCCAAGTTCACACCTGTATGTATTCCAATCTCCCCAAGGAGAGCTTAAACCTTCTTGATTATAAACATTCTCTTTCTTATTTTACCTCTTTAAATATTAGAATCCACCAGGGTGAGGCTTTGGCTGTTCGGTCTTCATTGTCCCATTATTCTTTGAGGAGATGCAGTTTCTCCTCAGCTGAGATTACATTTAGATAGATACATAGATAGATAGATAGATAGATGTACATATTCATAGATAAGTAAAACAGAAACATCTATGTTCATTTAGGTAAATTAAAATAGATAGTAGGTGACTTTCTGTATTGTATTCTTCAGCATTAGGACAAAGGTCATCTGACTAAATTGATCTGGTATATCAATACTATCACAATATTATGCAGTATTTAATCAGAGGCATATTTTGAACATGTGTTCTGTGTAAGATAATGGGTGTAAGAACAAACATTCTTTTCTGCTAAGTCTATGGGGCAAGAGAAGAGATAGGAAAAGACAAATGGGGGTCTTTTTTTTCACTGACTGTAGACAAACTGGTCCTTCAGACATGAGTATTTGGCAGACATTTTCTCCAAAATTACTGAAATGAGCCTGTCACTCCAAAACACCCAAAAATGAAGTCCAAAGAGGTTGAGGAAGAAATAGATTCCACTTGAAGGAGTATTAAAGATGGCTCTGGGATTTCTGGCTTAACATCTTGAGTGTATTGGGCAAGAATGACAGACTATTCCTATTGAACTCTAGCTTTCTGCCTTCATGTGATTTTCAAAATTTCTACCTAAAATCACAAGTCAGGAAGTTCTTGGTGTTCTGTGATTAAAACATAGGACAGCATGAGTATCAGTAGCATCTGTTTGAATTAACTAATTTCACAGGTGAAGATGTGCCCATATCATGACAGAACTCACACTGGAATCTGGGTTTTCTGACTCTTGACTCTGCATGAGGTTTTGTTTTGGTTTGTTTTGGTTTGGTTTTTAGTAGGCTCCACATCCAGCCCCACTGTGGGGCTTGAACTCATGACTCTGAGATTAAGATCTGAGCTGAGATCAAGAGTCAGACCCTTAACCAACTGAGCCACTCAGATATCCAACATCTGTAGTTTTTAGGAATATAAAAAAAAATTATACCTTAAAATTTTTTATCCCGGGGAGACCAAGATATTCATTTCATACTAAATTATCAGGATAGTTTTGACCCAGGTGCCTGGGTGGTTCAGTCTGTTAAGTGTCTACCTTTGGCTCAGGTCATGATCCCAGGGTCCTAGGATCAAGCCCCATCTCCAGCTCCCTGCTCAGTGGAGAGTCTGCTTCTCGCTCTTCCTCTCCCTCTGCCCCTCTGCCCCTGCTCATGTTCTCTCTCTCTCTCAAATAAAAAAATAAAATCATAAAATATAGTTTTGACCAATGTAAATGTTCAGCAATCTTGATTAAATTCACTGGATACATCAGAGCCAGATTAACCAGAAGAGACTGGCTTTTCCATATGAGATATTTTAAAGAGGAATGTCAAACATTATCTGCGTGTGCAACCTAAATCCTATTTCATTAATTCCATCTGCAGATATTTTTTCCTATAATGTGTAAGTCACTTTTCCCTCTTAAATGTATTACATACACTCCTTTTTTTAGACATGGCAGTACTATTTCTCGCAAGTATTACTATGATCGTTCATTTCCATGCTCCAGTTAATAGGTCACAACAGTGGTACAATATACTATCCAGAAAAACTTGATTCCCCACATTAAAAGAAAGAAACAGGGTGTGGGTAATTCAAAATGGTGACTAATCCAAGAGACATTTAAACTTGTAATGTGTTTTGTGCTAACATTAAACATGGACATAATTGTATTTTGAAAATTCTCATCAAACAAATGAAATCACTCTCTAAACATCTCCATTTTCCTTGTTTTTGCTGTTTAATTATGCATACCCTATCTCATATCCTCCCTTTGGTATACTTCAGTATGGTTATGTCTAAAGCCTTCAAAAGAACACTTGTTTTAGAAATATAAAGAGCCTGATAAATTATATAGTTGAGATATCCAAATATCTCATTTGGAAGTATTTTCTATGCTTCCACCCTTGGCAGACATCTCTTACCGATCATGGTCCTTCTGACCAGTGGGCCTAAGTTCCGCTTCAGAATTCTCAATCCAACACTCCCAGACATCTGCATTGGACTAACACATGAGTTAAAACCCATTTAAAACTCTGATCTAGACATTGCCACCAACAGTCCCACCAAGGATGCTTACTTACTCTGTCTGGTAACAGTTGGCTAGCCACACCTCTAAGTCTAGAATGCAAAACTCTTCATTCCAAATCTGTTAAGGCCTTTTGTAGCATCTTTTAGTATCCAGAGTTTGACTTCTTTTGATTTAATATGAGGTAGTTGAGTTAACTCATTTAACATGTGTTGTATGAGTATATATAACATAACTGCTACCTGTTTAAATGATCATAAGACTTGATTCTAAAAATTTACCATGCAGACAATTAGAGTGAATCCATATTATTGTTTATCTTAAGTCATTCTTAATTTGGTCATGCTTTCATTTTTTTGAGCTAAATATGTGGCTTTATTTCCCAGTTTTATTAAGACATGGTTGACATACACCACTGTGTATGTTTAAGATTTACAGCATGATAGTTTAATTTACATATAATGTGAACTGATTACCATAATCAGTTCAACTAACATACAATAAAAAGAAAAGAAAGAAAAAAGAAAAAAAATTTTCCTTGTGATGAGAACTCATAGATAGGATTTTCTCTCTTAACAATTTCCCCATGAATAAATTAGGCTCTAGATAACTGTTGGATGATTGATGAAAGGAAGGCTGTCATTTTTCATATACACATTATCAGTACACCCTTCTATACTGAGAAAATTGTTCATTTTAAGATATGGATCACCACCTTTTATGCTTATATCTGCATTTGCATCTGTGACTCCTTGCCCAATGTAATACAAAACATCTTTTCTTGATATTAGAACTCTATATAGAGCCCTCATTCTGCAAATTGTACCGTTGCCTATTAGAATACAAATAATAATAACCAAAATTTATTGTGCATCAGATGCCAATTAGGTTTTTCTTTTATGCCAGTTAGGTTTTAAACCCCTGTCACTAATCCTCATAATAACTCTTCCAAAAGGCACTATGAAGCCATGCTGTGGTGAAAAATTAGGGATTGTTGAGGGTACCTTGTCAAAACTCACAATGTGAGTAAAGAAAAGCTATAACTTGTATTCTACAGGCCATAATATTTCTATTATCTCATTCTACCAAGCACACTGACTGACATATCTTGTACGTTTCTACAGGTCTTTAAGGTGATTTTACTGCACATGTTATTTTTAATCAACCCATTTAATTCCACTATTCCACAGCCTGTGAAACAAGCTGATTTCATGTGTTTCCTGTATGATGAATACTTCCTCTTCAGCGTGAAACTGGGTGTGTTCTAAGACCTCACTATAGAGATCCTGTTTATTGGTCAGAATTTGTTAACAATATATTTATTGAATGAACCAGTAATTCTTGTGTGATAGGTCCAATCTCTGACAAAAAGAAGAGCAAGGCATTAGATAGTTTCTTAACCTTCAGCCTTCTTTCCAGGCTATTTTTTTTTTTTAAGATTTTATTTATTTATTTGACACAGAGAGAGATCACAAGTAGGCAGAGAGGCAGGCAGAGAGAGAGAGGGGGAAGCAGGCTCCCCGCTGAGCAGGGAGCCCGATGTGGGGCTCTATCCCAGGACCCTGAGGCCATGACCGGAGCCGAAAGCAGAGGCCTTAACCCACTGAGCCACACAGGCGCCCCTCTTTCCAGGCTCTTAACACAGTTGAGTGATTACGAGGCTGAGCTCTGAAACTGAGTCAGTTTCCACATGAAGGTATTGCATTTACTGGTCATGTTGACCTTGAACCCGTTTCATAAGCTCTGTACTTATTATTTTCCTCAACTTCTTATTTCATGGAATTGATTTGACGATTAGATGAATGAATTCTTATAAACCAGTCAACAAGGTGACAAGCAAGTGCTAAATACGAAACAAATAGCAGTTATTACTAGTCTCAATTTCTTGTTTCCAATTTCTAGTTTTACATCTCTGAATCTTTCGCTGGAAACTACTCTGTAGTGGAGGAAGAAGATTATGGAAGCATATTTCATCAGGGGCATTTCCTCTTTGGGTAAATACATGGAACATGGGACTATAATACAATTAATCATAAAATGGGGGGGAAACCTAGCTTGAGGAAAAAAATGAGAAATATGACAGGAATCCTTGGAGTGTTTTAAGTGATATGTGAATTGATATGCATATCATAAATAGCTATCCCTAATGAATATGAAAAAGTATACAAATGAATAATTAATTTTAACAGTGTTGTTGTTATGAACAATTAATATCTGTGGGCCTCTGGCGCAGGAGTGGCTCAGAGGAAATAGGATCTGCTACCTGAAATTCTAACATGGTATCTTTCAAACTACCTGCTTTTCATTTTTTTCCTTTTTGTGTGTGTGTTTCTTTTATAATAATATCTAAAATGATGTTATAAGATTTTGGTGTTTTAAGTGCTTTTTAAAATTATCCTGAATGTTTTAATCAATTGGAAAACTTAACATTACTTAAAATCACTCATGTTAAGAACATTTTAGAGAACTCTCCCAATATGCTGCAGATCCATGTTACAACATAAAAACTAAATAGAAACTGCTGTCCAAAATGACTATACAATTATAAGACAAACAAAAAAAAAAGGTCAAGAAACAAAGCAATGTCAAAATTTGACAACTGGCAAGGTGTTAGCATTTAAACAGTATCCACCAATTAAATGTTTTATTAAAAAAATTTAGACAATAAATTCCGCTATCTTGAAAAAGGTAATTCTAGAGTTTCCTGTTTCCTCCACATTGTAGAACTTGGTGCTCTATAGTACAGGTAGAAGGAGACAAATAGGAATTTGGTTTTTAATGTTAAGCACACCTAGATACAAACCAAATTTTTAAAGAGTTGTATGAGAAATTGTTGGAATTCTTCAATTAATCAGGCATTTAATATCTTGATGAAATTAGTGCTTTCATGAGCCCCAAACAAAGCAATTTGGGCAAATCATCTAAAATGTTTTTATAATATACCAACTCAAAATTTGATGGTCATAGCAAAAGAATTTTATATAGAGTGTATTTTGCATTGCTATAAACATAACTTTCATTGGAATGCAAAGTAATACAATTGAAATAACACAAAAAAATGAAAAAATACCCATAATTATCCCATATTTTAATTCTTTTTTCTAGAAATACTTAAAAAATGCATAGCTAAGTTTAAATGTACTGACAACTTTGCATTTTGCTTTTTTCACTTATTATAGCATAACTGTTTCAATATCATTAAAAAATTCTTTGTAAAAATAATTTGTTACATAATATTGCAACATATGGATGGGTGTTAAATTTATTTTCTAATATAGGATATTAAAGATAATCCTATTCTTGATATTATAATTAATTCTTTTTCAAATATCTTTAAATGTAAATTCTTATTCACATTTCCTCAAAAAAAAATTTAAAACACCCAGAAATCTAATAACTATTATTATTGGCCCAAAAGGGAATGAGTCAATATCACTGATATGCCCTTCAACATCATTTGGCAATCAGGATAGCTTTGCTAATCTCAAACACAAGAGTTGGAACTTTTTAAAATCTACATTAGAAGTGGGATTGAATTTTTTTTTAGTTATATTAATTTTTCTACTACCCATTGCTTATGACCTTGATTCCCCCCCTTTTATTTTTTCAATTTATGTCTATAAATTGAAAATACTCATATACAGAGAGTAAGAATTTGGAACAAATTATTATATGACCCTCTATTTAGAAGTTATGCCATTTGAGTCAAGGATATGGTTAGATTTTCTTCAATTAAAAAGCATGAGTGCTGTATATAAAACACAGATAAGAGGGTGGAAAGAAGAAGGCAGACCAACTACTGGCATTAAGACCCAAGGAATGGGCAGAATGGTATAAGTGGAGGACTACTGGGAACCCCCTTCCCTTATCCATTGGTGTCAATGGAGTAGACTCTTGACTTGCACTCACATCTGGCAGTAATAATGTGGCAGCTTCCTTCACCCAGTGTAGTGGTATCAGAGTAGGCCTTCGAGAACACAAGAATTAAACAAGATCCAAAGTCTTCTAACACAGTACCCAAAACATCCAGATTTCAATCAAAACTCACATGTCATGCAAAGGATCAAGAATATCTCAAACTAAGAAAAGACAATCAACAGATGCCAACACCAAGATGATGCAAATGTTGGAAGTATCTAACAAAAATTTTCAAGCAGCCATCACTTAAATGTTTCAATGAGCAATTACCAGAAATACACTAGAAACAAATACAGAAAGTCTCAATATTGAAATAGGATATATGAAGAACTGAACAGAAATTTTAAGAATAAAAATTACAATAACCAAAATTAAAAATCTCAGTGAATAAGATTTGGACCTATCTCCAAAATGTAAAGAGATTAGAACTCATCACTCCCACCCTTAAACCAAGAAAAAATAAACTAAGCAAACTGAAAAACAATGGCTTTGGGAAGCCAAGAGGAAAGAAAAGAAAAAAACAACTCCTAGTTGGGGTGTGTTTAATGTTTAATGTTAGTATAAAACTTCACCCTAAAGACCTGTTTACCTCATGTCCTGTTACTGGATATATCATATCCAGATACCAATAACAACAACAACAAATCACAGAGCATGAAAAAAAGAGAAAAATCCACAGTCTGAAGAGACAAAGCAAGCACTAGAACCCAACTCAGATATGACCGGATTTTGAATTATTGAACAGAAGAGAGAATTTAAAGTAAAGACGCCAGTGGGCAGCTAGAGTAACTGAGACAGAAGATAGAATTAGTGATCTGGAGGACAAACAGATAGAAAGAAAGGATCAGGAGGAAGCCTGGAACAAACAGCTTAGAAGCCACGAAAACAGAATCAGGGAAATAAATGATGCCATGAAACATTCCAACATCAGAATTATTGGAATCCCTGAAGGGGAGGAGAAAGAAAGAAGTCTAGAAGATATAGTGGAACAAGTTCTTCATGAAAATTTTCTGAATCTCCTGAATGGAACCAGCGTTCATGTACTAGAGGCCGAACGGTTCCCCCCCAAGATTACAGACTCTCGAAAATCCTCGAGACACCTAATAGTAAGAATGAAGAATTATAATTGTAGGCAGAACCTCTTGAAAGCAGCTAGGACAAAGAAGATCCTTATGTACAGAGGAAAGCCCATCAGAATAACGTCAGACCTGTCCACAGAGACCTGGCAAGCTAGAAGGGCTGGCATGATATATTCAGGGCACTGAATGAGAAGAACATACAGCCAAGAATACTTTATCCAGCAAGAATGACATTCAAAATGGATGGAGAGATAGAGAGTTTCCAAGACCGGCAAGGCTTAAAAAACTATGCAACCACCAAGCCGATACTGCAGGAAATATTAAGGGGGGTTCTATAAAAGAGGAAAAAGCCCAAGAATAGCATTGAACAGAAATATAGAGACAATCTACAGAAAGAAAGACTTCAAAGGTAACATGATGTTAATAAAAACGTATCTATCAATAATCACCCTCAATGTGAATGACCTAAATGCGCCCATAAAATGGCACAGGGTTGCAGACTGGATAAAACGACAGGACCCATCCATATGTTGTCTACAAGAGACCCATTTTGAACCTAAAGATACACCCAGACTGAAAGTGAAGGGATCGAGAAGCATCTTTCATGCCAATGGGCCTCAAAAGAAGGCTGGGGTAGTGATTCTCATATCAGACAAATTAGATTTTAAACTAAAGACTGTAGTCAGAGATACAGAAGGACACTACATCATTCTTAAAGGGACTATCCACCAAGATGATCTAACAATTGTAAATATCTATGCCCCCAATATGGGAGCAGCCAGTTACATAAGAAAACTGTTAATCAAGATAAAGAGTCATATTGATATGAATACTTTAATAGTTGGAGATCTTAACATGTCTCTCTCAGAAATAGACAGATCATCGAAGCAGAAAATCAATAAAGAAACAAGAGCATCGAATGACACATTGGACCAGATGGGCCTCATAAATATATACAGAACATTCCACCCTAAAACAACAGAATACTCATTCTTCTCAAGTGCACATGGAACCTTCTCCAGAATAGACCACATACCGGGTCACAAATCAGGACTCAACTGATACCCAAAGACTGAGATTATTCCCTGCACATTCTCAGATCACAATGCTTTGAAACTGGAGCTTAATCACAAGGAAAAGTTCAGAAGGAACTCAAACACCTGGAAGCTAAAGACCACCTTGCTTAATAATGCTTGGATCAACCAGGAGATCAAAGAAGAACTGAAACAATTCATGGAAACCAATGAGAATGAAGACACTTCGATCGAAAACCTATGGGATACAGAAAAGGTGGTCCTAAGGGGGAAATACATAGCCATCCAAGCATCCCTCAAAAAAATTGAAAAATCCAGAACACACCAGCTGTCTCTACACCTTAAAGAACTGGAGAATCAACAACAAATCAAACCAACTCCACACATAAGAAGGTAAATAATCAAGATTAGAGCTGAGATCAATGAGGTAGAAACCAGAGATATAGGAGAATGTATCAATGAAACTAGAAGCTGGTTTTTTGAAAGAATCAGTAAGATTGATAAACCATTGGCCACACTAATCCAAAAGAAAAGAGAGAAAGCTCAAATTCATAGAATTATGAATGAAAAGGGAGAGATCACAACAAACACCAAGGAAGTAGAAACAATCATCAGAAGTTATTATCAACAGTTATATGCCAATAAGCTAAGCAACCTAGATGAAATGTATGCATTCCTGGAAAACTATAAACTCCCAAAATTGAACCAGGAAGAAATTGACAACCTGAATAGACCAATATCTAGTAACGAGATCGAAGCAGTGATCAAAAACCTCCCAAAAAACAAGAGCCCAGGACCTGATGGATTCCCTGGGGAATTCTACCAAACTTTCAAAGAAGAAATAACACCTATTCTCCTGAATCTGTTTTCAAAAAATTGAAGCAGAAGGAAAACTTCCAGACTCTTTCTATGAAGCCAGCATTACCCTGATCCCCAAACCAGGCAAAGACCCTACCATAAAGGAGAATTTCAGACAAATATCACGATGAATATGGATGCTAAGATTCTCAACAAGATCCTAGCAAACAGGATCCAACAGCACATTAAAAAGATTATCCATCATGACCAGGTGGGATTCATCCCTGGGCTATAAGGATGGTTCAACATTCGCAAATCAATCAATGTGATAGAACAAATTAATAAGAGAAGAGAGAAGAACCACATGGTCCTCTCAGTTGATGCAGAAAAAGCATTTGACAAAATCCAGCATCCATTCCTGATTAAAACGCTTCAAAGTATAGGGATAGAGGGAACATTCCGGAACTTCATCAAATCTATCTATAAAAGACCCATAGCAAATATCATCTTCAATGGGAAAAAGCTTGCAGTCTTCCCGTTGAGATCAGGAACAGGACAAGGATGCCCTCTCTCACCACTCTTGTTCAATATAGTATTAGCAGTCCTAGCAACAGCAATCAGACAACAAAAAGAAATAAAATGTATCCAAATTGGTAATGAAGAAGTCAAACTCTCTCTCTTTGCAGATAACATGATTCTTTATATGGAAAACCCAAAAGACTCCACCCCCAAACTACTAGAACTCATACAACAATTTAGCAATGTGGCAGGATACAAAATCAATGTACAGAAATCAGTGGCTTTCTTATACACTAATAATGAAAATACAGAAAGGGAAATTAGAGAATCGATTCCATTTACTATAGCACCAAGAACCATAAGATACCTGGGAATAAACCTAACCAAAGAGGTGAAGGATCTGTACTCGAGGAACTACAGAAAAGAAATTGAAGAAGACACAAAAAGATGGAAGACCATTCCATGCTCTTGGATCAGAAGGATACACATTTTTAAAATGTCTCTACTGCCTAGAACAATCTATACTTTTAATGCTATTCTGATCAAAATTCCACCGGTATACTTCAAAGAGCTGGAGCAAATAATCCAAAAATTTGTACGGAATCAGAAGAGACCCCGAATCGCTAAGGAAATGTTGAAAACAAAAATAAAATGAGGGGCATCATGTTACCTGATTTCAAGCTTTACTACAAAGCTGTGATCGCCAAGACAGCATGGTACTGGCATAAAAACAGACACATAGACCAGTGGAACAGAGTAGAGAGCCCAGATATGGGCCCTCAACTCTATGGTCAGATAATCTTCACAAAACAGGAGAAATATACAGTGGAAAAAAGACAGTCTCTTCAATAAATGGTGCTGGGGAAACTGGGCAGCTATATGTAAAAGAATGAAACTCGACCATTCTCTTACACCGTACACAAAGGTAAACTCAACATGGATAAAAGACCTTAATGTGAGACTGGAATCCATCAGAATCCTAGAGAAGAACATAGGCAGTAATCTCTTCGATATCAGCCACAGCAACTTCTTTCAAGATATGTCTCCAAAAGCAAAGGAAACAAAAGTGAAAATGAACTTCATCAAAATCAAAAGCTTCTGCACAGCAAAGGAAACAGTCAAGAAAACAAAGAGGCAACCCACGGAATGGGAGAAGATATTAGCAAATGACAGTACAGACAAAAGGTTGATATCCAGGATCTATAATGAACTCCTCAAACTCAACACACACAAAACAGATAATCACATCAAAAAATGGGCAGAAGATATGAACAGACACTTCTCCAATGAAGACATACATATGGGTATCAGACACATGAAAAAATGTTCATCACTAGCCATCAGGGAGATTCAAATTAAAACCACATTGAGATATCACCTTACACCAGTTAGAATGGCCAAAATTAGCAAGACGGGAAACAACATGTGTTGGAGGGGATGTGGAGAAAGGGGAACCTTCTTACACTGTTGGTGGGAATGCAAGTTGGTGCAGCATCTTTGGAGAACAGTGTGGAGATTCCTCAAGAAATTAAAAATAGAACTTCCCTATGACCCTGCAATTGCACTCCTGTGTATTTACCCCAAAGATACAGATGTTGTGAAAAGAAGGGCCATCTGTACCCCAATGTTTATAGCAGCAACGGCCACGGTCGCCAAACTGTGGAAAGAACCAAGATGCCCTTCAACGGACGAATGGATAAGGAAGATGTGGTCCATATACACTATGGAGTATTATGCCTCCATCAGAAAGGACGAATACCCAACTTTTGTAGCAACATGGACGGGACCGGAAGAGATTATGCTGAGTGAAATAAGTCAAGCAGAGAGAGTCAATTATCATATGGTTTCACTTATTTGTGGAGCATAACAAATAGCATGGAGGACATGGAGAGATACAGAGGAGAAGGGAGTTGGGGGAAATTGGAAGGGGAGGTGAACCATGAAAGACTATGGACTCTGAAAACAATCTGAGGGTTTTGAAGGGGCGGGAGATGGGAGGTTGGGGTACCAGGTGGTGGGTATTATAGAGGGAACAGATTGCATGGAGCACTGGGTGTGGTACAAAAACAATGAATACTGTTATGCTGAAAATAAATTTTAAAAAATTTTTTAAAAAAATGAAAACATGAACAACAAAAAAGTAACTATAATTAATATATAAGGACTCTAGTGAAGAAAGCAGATGACATGCAAGGTAATGCAAGCAAAGAGAAGGAAACTTTAAGAATGAAGGAAATATTAAATAAAAAACACTGGATATTTTTTTATTTACTGATGTCTGTATTGTTGATACTTATTCTTTACTAGTTTCTCTCTTCTACGTAATTTGGAATTAGTTTGCTTTTTTTTCTGGTCTGCTTTACATGGATCATGGAGTTTAGATCTTATTTCTTTACAAAAATAATTTTTGAAAAATGGAACTTCTCCTCTGAACACTGCTTTAATGGGATCTCACAAAATTTTACATATTTTGTTTTCATTCTTATTCAGATCACAGTATTTTCTAATTGTTATTTGTTCTTTGACATATGGGATTACTTAGAAGAGGATTGCTTAGTTTTCAAACAATTGGTTATTTTTGAAGTAGTTTTTGTTATTCAGTATCAATTTAATTCCATTGTGGTAAGAATTAAGTATAGAATCTATGTGATTTCAATTCTTTTACATTTTTGAGGCTTATTTTATGGTTGAGAATAAGGTCTTTCTTGGTGAATGTTCCATATACTCTTAAAAAGAGTATATGTTCTACTGTTGATGGTTACTCTGTTTTATTAACCATCACTTAGTTCATAGTGTTTTTTAAGTCTTCTATATCTTTACTGATTTGCTATGAACCTTTTCTGTAAATTATTGACATTTTCAACTACAACTGTGGATTGCTGTTTTTCTGCTTTCAGTTCTGTCAATAGTAGAAGCAGATATGTTGAAGCTGTGTTATTAGG
>NC_081560.1:55521293-55586845 GCF_022355385.1 Mustela nigripes | reverse complement strand
TGCAGACACATTTTGAAATTTTAGGTCCTCTTGATGGAATTAGCCCTTTTATTAGTATGGAATAGATCTTCTTTACCCCTGATAACACTCCTTGTCATTAAGTCTTCTTCATTAGATAGTAATACAATCACTACACTGCTTAAGTGTATTCATGGTATACCTTTTGCAGACACATTTTGAAATTTTAGGTCCTCTTGATGGAATTAGCCCTTTTATTAGTATGGAATAGATCTTCTTTACCCCTGATAACACTCCTTGTCATTAAGTCTTCTTCATTAGATAGTAATACAATCACTACACTGCTTAAGTGTATTCATGGTATACCTTTTTCCATTCTTTTGCTTTATATTATTCTTCATATAACTCATATAATTCATATAATTCTTCATATAATTCATATAATTCTTCATATAACTCATAAAATCTTCATATAATTCTTCATATAATTCTTTTCTTCTAATTTGCATCACAGTTAGATGTATATATTTAATTCATTCTTACAATCTCTGCCTTTTCTTTTTCTGAGTCCCATTCCAAAAATATATTTTGGGGACGCCTGCATGGCTCAGTCAGTTCATCGTCTGCCTTCAACTCAGGTCATGATCCCAAGTCCTTGCTCAGCGGGGAGCCTCCTTCTCCCTCTGCTGCTGCTCCCCCTGTTTGTGCACTCTCTCTCACTGTCTCTCTCTTTGACAAATAGATAAAATCTTTAAAAATAAATACATAAATAAATTTTTGTGGTTTTTTTTTTTAAAGATTTATTTGAGAGAGAGAGTGAGTAGGGGAGAAGAGAAGATGAGAGAGAATCTTAAGCAGACTCCCTACTGAATGTGGAAACCCACACTGGGTTTGATCTCAGGACCCTGCATCATGACCTGAGCCAAAATCAAGAGTCAAGTGCTTAAATGACTGAGCCAATGAAACACTCCTATTTAGTTTTTGATTTTTGTTTTGTTTTTGTTTTGTTTTGAGAGGGAGAGAAAGAACATGTGTGTGTGCATTCACATGCACTGTGGGGGGAAGAGAAGAGGGAGAATCTTAAGCAGACTGCCTGATGAGTATGGAGCTAGGTCTCACCACCCTGAGATCATGACCTTGGTCGAATCAATAGATAGATGCTTATTATCTCCTAGTTTGGCCCAATAGGTATACATCTTTTAGTTTTGGTTTTTGGTTTCTTTTCTTTTATCTTTTTTTTTCCTTTCCTTTCTTTCTTTTCTTTTCTTCTTTTTTTAAGATTTTATTTATTTATTTGACAGAGAGAGAGAGATCACAAGTAGGCAGAGAGGCAGGCAGAGAGATGGGGCTGGGGCGGGGAGGGGGTGGGGGAAGCAGGCTCCCCGCTGAGCAGAGAGCTCGCTATGGGGCCCAATCCCAGGACCCTGGGATCATGACAAGGTTTTGTTTTGTTTTAATTTTCTAACAGTTGCTCAAGAATTTACAATATGCATCTTTAACATTGGAGTCTATCATCAGGTAGTATTACACCACATCATGTAAAAAAGTAAAAGCTTTACAGCTTTTTGTTTCTATTTTCCATTCCTATTGTACATATTTTGTTGTTGATTGAATTTTATTGTCTTTCTTCAAAGAGTTTTGAACTTTGTTTTGTTTGGCAGCTTATTTCAAATCTTTGTTTTAAGTTACGTTGTGGAAGGTCTAGAGCATCCTTTACTTTATATCTGGTTCAGCTTTACTATTAAGGCAATGTATTTTAATATTTAGTGCTGGGCATTAAACCGAATGCCCCAGGTGTTCAGCAAGATCTCTATCTAGTTGAAACCCAGATATCCAACACTCCACAGTAAACTCTTGGAATTGTTCAGCTTACAACTTCCCAGTAGTTCTAAGCCTGACCTCATGAAGCTCTGTCCTATACAAGCATGGTTTAATAATTCCTATGCAGACTCCTATGCCCTTTTTTCATTTAGCTACTCCACTCTGGTACCTTGTATTTTGAGCTGCCTCAGGCTCCCAGAACTCTCACTTTCTTTCTTCTCTGCTGGGGAATATTATTGCTTTCTTCTTGGGCTCCTCCTCCCTACCTCATTGTCTAGAAAAGTTCAGGCAGAAAGCTGATGCGCTTTGTTTCCCTTCTCTCAAAAATCATAGTCCTGTATTATCTGCTTTCCAACATCTGAAAATGAAGGCTTCATATATTATGGTGACTTTTCTAGTTGTTTATAGCAATAAAGCAAAACTGGAACTAATTTCTTTTTCATGGTAGAAGCTGAAGTCTATGAATTTCCTATTTTTGTTATCTGTAGTGTAATAGAATGGTGAGAATCCCAACTCTACTAATGCTTAGCTATGTGACTTTGACTGCTTTATTTAAATTTGGTGGACTTCTTTTTCCTCATCAGTAAAAAGGACATAAAAACACCTAAATCACTAGTCTGTTTTGCTTCTTGAATTAAATATGTTAACAAACACATCTAGGAGGAGCATCTAAAGGTTAATTTTCTACCTCCTTCCAAGAAAAGTGACTACGAAACAAAACCATTTCATTAAATGAAACATTAGTTTAAAAATATAAAAAGCAGAATTTTATGGTATGTAAAATGTAAATTGTTCCTTAATGCTCTGATTGATGTCTTCAAAACACATGCCAGATGGTGATTAAAATCTGTATCCTAAACTCACACCTCTTTGTGGTGTCAGTCAGTGTTCAAGTTCTTGCCTCAATCTGTTCATAAAGCTCCTGTTCTCTGGAGAGGCAGAAGCTTTATGCACAGACCCGGGCAAGTGTTCAATTCTCCCATTTGTGAACTTCACCACGTGCTGTCTTCAACCATCATCACTATTATTACCTCACTCTTCTTAAGTTTAATTATTACTAGCCATTTTTCCTGATTCTCTGCCGCAACTACAGAATCCAGAACACCTTCCTAGTTTGACCATTATTTCTACCTAGTGATTCTCCTGTTACATTTTCTCCACATATACTGAAGGCTGAGCAGACAGTTCTGTACATTTGTGCCTCTTACCATATATGGTCACCAAATAGAATCAATTTTGTGGAGATACACTTGGCTTCTGTAGGAGTATAGTCATCACATGGCTGAGATTTAGTAGAAGATGTGAAATAAAAGCATCATCTTGCACTTTCTCAAATAGCATCAACCTTGACATAAAATTGGGATCTCCTCAAAACCTCTTGGGTTTTGATCCACATCTTTAAGGATCAAAATCTAAAGTGTTCATAATAGTCAACACACAATTTCTGAGCATCTACTATGTGCTAAGGATTTTTTTAGGTTCTAGAGGAGCCAAGATGAATAGAATATAATACCTCAGGTTGAGGAAGGAGGAAAACAATAATATTTGGAAGGTGTCATAAGTTGTAAAGGTAGTTAAGAAGGAAAAATATGAAATCAGAAAACAGAATTTACAGTTACCTTCTTACACTGCTTCATAAAGGCACAAGATAGATTTTATACTTGGTATGATATTCCCATTCCAAAACAAAACAAAAAGTTAATAAAAATCCAAAGTTTCCTCTAACTTGTCAATTTCTATTATTTTTTTACCCACAAAAGACAAGTGGTTGAGGAACTAATTTATATTTGATGATTAGGTGCATTATGGATTTATACCCATCATTATTAAGATGCATTTAAGTAGCTGAAGTCCTTCTTGGTACCTAAATCTTTGCTGTTAGAAGTCACACAATATGAGATATGGAGCAATTAAATGGTAACAACAGTGAACCATAGCAACCAAACAATCATAGTAGGGCTGCTCAAAGGAGAAAATGGCATCCTGCAAATCAGTTCATGATCAAAGTAAGAATCTATAAAGCCTTTAAATCATCATCATAGTATGACATTATTAGTCTTCTCTTAGATTCTTCAAAGGTCATAAAACAATACAAAATAATAATTATAAAAGTATATTGGTCAGTTTGTAACATTTATAGATGTAATAACCAAAATAATAGTATCACAGAAAGGGAATAGAGCTCTATAGGAGTAATGTTTCTATATCTCACTGAAATTAAGTTAGTGTAAGTCTGATTCTGAGGAGTTGAGATGTATAAAGTAGCATTAAAAGAAACCACTCGGGGGATGTTTTTTTTTTCTTTCTCTCTCTCTTTCTTTCTTTCTTTTTTTTTTTTTTTACTTAATGCAAAAGAAAGTGATGTAAAAGAGACACAATTTAATTTTTTTAAGGTTTTATTTATTTATTTGGCAGAGACACACAGCAAGAGAGGGAATACAAGCAGGGAGAGTGGGAAAGGGAGAAGCAGGCTTCCCGCTGAGCAGGGAGCCCAAAGCCGGGCTCAATCCCAGGACCCTGGGATCATGACCTGAGCCAAGGGCAGATGTTTAATGACTGAGCCACCCAGCACCCCTACATGAGACATGTTAAAGTAAATTGTCAGATGGAAATGCAATATATCAATAATAACATTAAGTGTGAACAGATTAAACAACCCAAACAAAAGGCAGAAAATGTCAGACTGGATTTTTTAAAATTCCCAGTCCAACTATACACTGTTTTTAGAATACACTCATTAAGGTCAAAGACACAAATAGATTGAAAGTAAAAGTTGGAAAAAGATATGTCATGTAAATATTAATCACAAGAAAGCCGGAGTGGCTATAATATCCCAGGTAAAATAGACTTTATTTTTTTAAAGATTATATTTATTTATAAATATAAAGAAGGGGAAGCAGGCACCTTACTCCATGTCAGGTTCCCAGGACCCTGGGATCATGACCTGAGCCAAAGTCAGATGCGTAACTGACTAAACCATCCAGGTGCCCCTAAAATACACTTTAAATAAAAAAAATATTGCTGGAGATAAAAAGAGAGATTTTTATCATTTTAACAGGGTAAAACTGCCAGGAAAATGAAATCATTTTATAAACATATATGCACCTAATATAGGGTGTACCAAAATACATAAAGTAAAACTTGACAGAGGAGAAATAGAAAACTCAATAATAATAGAGACTCTAATATCCCACTTTCAATAATGAATAGAACAACTAGGCAGAACGAGAAAATAGAATGCTTGAACAAAACTATAAACAAATTAGACCTAAAAGACATCTGCAGTATACTTCATCCAACAACAGCAGAATATTAATTCCTCTCAAATTCATATGGAACACTCCTCAGGATAGACCATATGTTAGGTCATAGAACAAACCTCAATAAATTTGAAAGAATAGAAGTAATATAAGGTATGTTCTCTGATCACAGTGGAATTAAAAATGTAAGTCAATTATAGAAAGAAATTTGGAAAACTCATAAAAACAAAAATGGAACAACACACTCTTATTTAACCAGTGGGTCAAAAGGAAAAATCAAAAGGAAAAGTAAAAAATACTTTGAGTTAAAGCAAATGAAGACACATATCCACAACTTGTGGGACACAACTAAAGCAGTGCCTACAGGGAAATTTATAGCTGTATATTCCCATATGTAAAAAAAAGGAAAATGACAAATTAACAAAATAATGCCCCACTTTAAGAAACTGGCAAAAGAAGAGTGAATAAATCTAAAATAAGCAGAAGAAAGGAAATAATAAAGATTAAAGTGGAAGTTAATGAGATAGAGAATAGAAAAACCAATGAAATCAAAAGCTGGTTCTTGAAACAATCAACAAGTTAGACAAACCTTAAGCTATAACCAAGAGAAATTCTGAGAACTTAAATTAATAGAATCAGAAATTAAAGATGGGACATCACTGATGATGTTACAGAAAATGAAAACAATTACAAAAGAATACTATGAAAAACTATATGCTGACACATTATAAAACATAGTTGAAAGAGACAAATTCCTACAAAGACACAAACTACCAAAATTAACTCAAGAATCCACAACTTGAATAGAACTTTAACAAGTAAAGAGACTCGACTGGTAATCAAAAATTCATATACAACGAAAAGTCCAGACTCAGATGGCTTCACTGATGAATTCTACCAGCATTTAAAGAAGAATTCATATCAAATTTTCACAAAGTATTCCCAAAAAATGTAAAAGGAGAAAGTACTTCCCAAGTTAGTCTGTGAGGCCAGTATTACCTGGATACCAAAGCCAAACCATCACAAGAAAGCTATAATCCAATTATCTCTGGTGAATATGTATATGAAAGTCCACAAAAAATACTAGCTATCTAGCAACATAGAGAAGTAATTATACATCATGACAAAGTGAGATTTATTCCAGAAATGCAAGGTTGCTTTAATATCTGAAAATCAATTAATGTAATATACCATATCAATAGAATACAAACAAAACCACACATCATCTCAATAAACTCAGAAAAAGCATTTGACAAATCTAACACACTTTCATGATAAAAACTTCAACAAACTAGGAATAGAAGGGAATTTTCTCAACCTGATAAAAGGCATTACTTAAAATCCACAACTAACATGAGGCTTAATATGAAAAAGCATGATATTCTCCCCCCCAACTAAGATCAGTAACAAGACAAGGATGTCCACTCACCACTTCTTTCAAAATTATACTGGAGGGTCCAGGAATTAGATACTATAAAGAAATAAAAGACATCCAGATCTTGTCTATAAAAAATTCTAAGTTTACTAAAAAAAACAAGCAAACTAAAAGAACTAATGAACTGAGTTCATTACGTTTGCAGCATCATTACAAATATCAATAGTGTTTCCATAGTTTGCAATGAGCTATCTGAAAATGAAATTAAGAAAAATTCAATTTAGAGTAATATCAAAAACAGCAAAGTGTTCAGGAATAAATTTAATAAAAGAAATTCAAAATTTATTCTGAAAACTACAAAACGTAGTTGAAAGACATTTAAAATATCTATAGAAATGGAAAAAAATCTCTATGTTCATGAATTGAAAAATTTCATATTATTAAGGTGGCAATACTTCCCAAATTAATGTATGGATTCAGTGCACTCCCTCTTAAGATCCCAGCTAACTTCTTTATAGAAATTGGCATTGTAATTCTAATGTTTACATGGAAAATCAAGGGATTTGAAGTAGACAAAATAATCTTGAAAAAAAAATCAAATTAGGAAGATTCATATTTCTCAATTTCAAAATTTACTCCAAAGTAACATTATTCGAGGCAGTATGGTGGTGGCATAAGGGTAGACATAGAGATCAAATAAATAGGACTGAGAGTCCAGAAATAATCCCATGTGTCTAAGAACAACCAATTTTCAGCAAGAGTTCTAAGACTCTTACTGGGGAAATAATTATTTCAACAAATGGTGCTAGGAAAACTTGATAGCCACATGCAATAAAGAATGAAATTGAGCCCTTACCTCATAACAAGTACAAAAATTAACATACGTGTAAGAACTAAAAATATAAAACTCTTAGAAGAAAACATAATGAGGGGCACCTGGGTAGCTCAGTCAGTTAAGCAATCGACTCTTGATTTTGGCTCAGGTCATGATCTCAGTGTCATGAGATCAAGCCACATGTTGGGCTCTGCACTGGGTGTGGAACCTAAGATTCTCTCTTTCCCTCACCTTCTGCCCCTCTCCCCTGTGCTCTCTTGTATGCATTCTCTCTCTTGAAAATAAGTTGTAAATCTTAAAAAAAAAAAAAAGTGATAAATACTTGTGACCTGGAATTTGGCAAAGAATTACTAGATATGACTAAAAGAATGAGCGACAAAAGAAAAAAATAGGTAAATTGGATTTTACCAGAATTTAAAACTTTTGTGCTTCAAGGGCACTCAAGAAAGGAAAAGATAACCCATAGAATGTGAAAAAACGTCTGTAAATCATAGATATGATGAAGGACTTGTATCCACAATATATAAAGAACACATAAAATTCAATAACACAGAGATAACCCAACTTTCCAAAGAAGATATACCATGAATGACCAGAAAAGTACATGCAAACATGTTTGACATCATTAGCCATTAAGGAAATGCAAATCAAAATCACAATGACATAGTACTTCATACACAGTAGGATTGCCTCCATCAAAAAGTCAAATTATAGCAAATGCTGACAAGAATGTGGAAAAATTGGAATCCTTATGCACTGCTGGGGGGAATGTAAAATGGTAAGGCCACTTTGGAAGGCACTCTGGCAGTTCCTCAAATAGTTGCTTTGTTTTCAAGTAGTTAAAGTTATGATACTCAGCAATCCCACTCCTAGCTATATTCCCAAGAAAATAAAAGCATATATATCTCCAAACTAAGACTTGTCTGTTTTTATAGCAGTATTACTTATAATAGATAAAGAGTGTAAAGGAACCCAATTTTCCATTAGCTGATGCACAGAAAACACAATTCGGTACACCCATACAATGGGGTATTATTTGGCCATAAAAATGAGTGAAATATTGATACATGCTACAACATCGATGAACCCTGACAATGTTGTGCTAAATGAAAGAAACCAGTCACAGAAGACTACATAATACATAATTCCATTTATTTGAAATGTCTAGAATAACAAATCAATAAATACAAAAATAGATTGCTAATTGCTTAGGGCTGGTGGGCATGGGAGCACTGAGAGACGACCATTAAATGATAAACAATTTATTCTTAAAGTGGTGAAACTATTTGAAAATTGTGGTAATCCTAGCTTATATCTGTGAATATACATATATTTGTGAATATATCATTGACTTGTATTCATGTGGGTGAGCTGTATGGTCTGTGAACTATTGCTCAATAATGCTGTAAAAAAAAAATCTACTTTTCAAACCAACCAGTTGTAAAACTGAACAATATTTAGAAAATTTGAAGAACACACGGCCCAATATGTTTCCCTTTGAAGTCTTATGTTAATAATACGTTTGTTTATAATTCCTTTACATGTAACTCATCAACAAGGTTTCTAAGGAGGCCCTTGATGACTAAAGGGACTGGCAAATCTTTTACGTGGTGAACCTTAGTTGGATGTTTTCCTTTTTTTCCCTCTGAACCATGATGCTGTGCTTGACAACATTAGTTTTAACTTAGTTCTGGAAAGGTTCATTTCCAGTTCCAAACTCAGATCTCAGGAATTGCAAGGGAGTCCTACATTTTGTAAAAATGCGGAACATATTATTTCCTCTGATTTGAGTGATGAAGTAGATTACATGTGACACTGATGAGCAAGATAGCAAGTTCAAACGCTTGAAGTTTTTAGCCATATGTCAAGTAACACATAGCACCCATGCCCTGTTCTGCTCTAGTTCTCTTTCTTGTGGCTGGGGCATTGGTGGGGGTTGAGAAGGGCTACCACTAGAGGCAGGACAGATCGTGTGGTCAGTAACCAATGAAATAGGGCTTTTTGTGGTTATTGTTACCCTTAAACTTTGAGTAGTCACTAAGGTTTTGAAAATTATCAACCACGTAGACTTTTAGAATAATGTTTGGTCCTAGATATCAAGTGACCCAGCCTACATCCTCCTCCACCCAGTAGAAACCTTCCTATTATTATGAAGTCAGAAACAGTTTTCCACTGCTGAGGAACAGTCATCCTTACCTCAACTGCTCCTGAGTTACTGTGAATAAATCAGATTTACTGCGGGAAGGGGAAGAAGGGAAGGAAAAACCATTCATCCCAGTGAACTGTTGTTATTTGGGAGTGAAGGTCCAACCTTCCACCCTCTCTGCATACACTTTCTTTTGCATTTGTGAGTGGCTGGGACAGGACTTAAAGTGTGGGCAGAACTAACAACAAATTTAGATTTAGGGTAGCAAGTCTGTATGCTAAATGTGAGGCAGCCATGCTGGCATTAGAAAGCTGAGGGATTCTCAGCTCCAGACATACACACAACCACTCGGAGAAGAGTCCATAGAGAGCTTTTCTTCCTTTCCTCAAAAATGAAGAGTGATTTTTTTTTTTCCACATCTTCTGTGGTGATAGTAGTAACCACAATAATAACAAAGCCAAGGAGTTATTAGGGAGTGTGATGTGACAGACCCTGGTCTAAATCCTTTACCTGGATAGGTAATCGTATTTAACTTGCACACCCTCTCGAGACACATACCTTTATTGTCCACTTAACAAATGGGGTAACTAAGTGTAAAGAGATTGAGCGCCTTGTAAAATGTCATATGACTGGGCAGCCACAGGGGAGATGTGAATCAAAGGAAACAGACTTTGGAGGCCATGGGCCTCACAAATATGTGACAGTGAGAGAGGGGTCTGGGCAAGTGAACAGCCACATGGCCAGCATATTAGTTCAACTCACCAACCATTGACTGAAAACCTTCTATATATAATGAGTGTACACATGGACCCCAAACACATCGTTTCTACCCCATATTAAAATCCAGTTACTAGAATTAAATATAGATGGAAAAGAAAATTTATTTTTAGACCTTTTTTTAAAAAATTTTAGACCTTACTTTGCTTATGGCTGGAAAAAAAGACTTTCAGTTGTGTACACAATATTCAATTTATAAAGCATTTTAAAAAACAGATGAGACTCTGGGATCGGAGACTGCTACAAATTATATAAAAATGACTAAAGGGTCCTATATAAAGTACCATAAAGTTAAAAGAAAACAAGTCTCCCTGCTGAAGAGCTGTAGCAGAGTTGCTGCCTAAATTAGATCAATCATATGATTTAAACGATTTCTCTAGAGGATGGGAAGGGGACATGAAGAAACAGGAATATTTAAAATATTTTTTTAAAAGCCCTTCTGGAGACGTGAGAACAAACGCAGCTTGAACAATGTGGGCATCAAGCCCAAAACTGCCAAGTTGCCTTTGGGAATGAAGACAATTAACTGTGTTCCTGGATGGATAACAAAACAGACTGCTTTCCTCTTCTCCTGCCTCCCCTGTAATAAATAGTCAAAGATGCATCATGTGAAAATACTGCATCTGGGCTTTGAGGCCATATGCTGACACTGAGAATCTGAAATGGGCTGACTCATGGGTCTTGTGAATTTTTTTCTTCATTGTCCTGATTAATAAGGTTAGTTGAAGTCAAGTTATGAGAAAATCGGTTGAGAAAGGATGGATAATTTTCCTTTCTTTTCAGAAAATACCACCCAGCTTTTAATTACACATGTTGTATTTATAACAACAAGCCAATATTTTTGTTTGACTGTACTGAGAAGAGAAGTATTTTAACGATTCTTTTACCCTTCTAAGAAAGCAGGATACTTAAAAATATTACCAGGCTCTAACTAGCTATGTGTCCCCAACCCCATTAGAGTGGCCATTTGGAGTAGAAACGAAGTTGTGTAGGGGTGGGGTCATGGGGCCTTGAACTTGACAAACTTAATTTGAAATCCTGGCTCTCTCGGTTAATAGCTGTGAAATCTTCGGTAAGTTACTTAACCTCTCTGAACTTTATTACATCATTTGTATAATGAAGATTATATACATCACTCTGTGGATTACTTTAAGAATTAGAGGTGATATGATATGGATGGGATATTTGCTGTCTTATAAACAACTGATTTTTTTTTTTTTTATCTGATAAAGTGTTTGGCTCACAGGTATATCTACTAATCAAAACATTCCATCTGACTGAATCTAAAAGTCCAAGTCAGATCTGAGACTGCCCCAGACTTTTTTGAGTCTTTATAAAGATCTGCTTTAGATAACACTTACAGGAGACCCAGATTATTTTTTGTTGCTCCTGCAATGCACAAAGTATAAGATGCTATAGAGAGTAACTTGGAGCTCCAAATTCCTAGCCCCTAATGTTTAGCAACAACCTTCCTACTTATTCGAGATATATTTACTTAGCTTTCAGTGTATGGCTATCATGGGGTTATAGAAGTGACCAAAACAGACAACACTTTATCTCCATAAAATTTACATTTGCAAAATGGGGTGGGAATGACAGGGACAGAGCTACCAGGTTGGAGAGGCAAGAAACAAAGGCTATAGGGGAATATAAAACAGGGTTATAATTGGGGCTGTGGATTATTTGTGTGGAACCATCTAAAAAAAAGAGCAGATGTTTGAAGTAGCTCTTCCCTTATACAATGAAAAAATGTTTCTTAGATTATTTAAATTTTTATCATTTAGTGGATTATCCACTTCTGATTTTAATTTAGGTTTGTTTTTTTTTTTTAAGCTTCTATTTATTTATTTGAGAGAGAGAGAGGGACAGAGTGAGAGAGCATGAGAGGGGAGGTCAGAGGGAGAAGCACACTCCCCATGGAGCCAGGAGCCTGATGTGGGACTCGATTCCAGGACTCCAGGATCATGACCTGAGCCGAAGGCAGTTGCTTAACCAACTGAGTAACCCAGGTGTCCTTAATTTAGGTTTTGATTAATTTCTCCAGCTGGGTGGTTTTTTTTGGAGGTTTTTTTTGTTTTTTGTTTTTGTTTTAATCCAAAAATCGTTACTGTATCTCCCAGAAATCCCACCTGTATTGGCAGGATTGTAAACTGAATACATTTTATGTTTTCTGAAATGTCAGTAGGACTTGAGGGAAGATATTTCTTTTCAAAGGATTTCAAGCAAACTTTTTCAGTACTCTTTTTCAGTAATCTTTGGCTCTGTTATGGGCCAAATTTTGTCCTCCCAAAATTCACATGTTGAAGTCCTAACCTCCTCGTACCTCAGAAGGTGACTGTATTTTGAGAGAGAATTTTTAAGGAGGTAAGATTAAATGAGGTCTTTAGGGTGGGCTGATTAATTCAATATGACCAGTGTCTTTATAAGAAGAGGAGATTAGGCCCTAAGAGCACACAGAAGGGAGGCTATGTGAAGACACAGGGAGAAGACAACCATCTACGAGCTAGGAGAGAGACCTCTGAAGACACCCATCCTGCCACACTTGGAGCTTGTATTTCTAGCCTCCACAGTTGTGAGAAAATACATTTTTGTTGTTTCAGTCCAGCCTGTGATCCTTTCTAATGGCAGCCCAGCTAACTAACATAGGCTCTAAAGTAATAGGAAAGGCACATAGCCTATTTGCCTTCTCAGTCATTTATTTTTCAGGCTATGTGACTTCAACTCATAATAAGGAGGTAGAATTATAAATATTTTTTAACAATTATTTAGGAGCCTCAGTCTTCACCCTTCAGGACCAAAGATGTGCTTTCCTACTTCGATCCCCTTGTTTATTTAATTCCCTTTTGGCAGAGAGGTAAGGTATTAGACTAGGACCAGACATCCACATTTCTTCTTTATGAAAGGAGAGAAACATTCTAGAAAAAAAAAAAAAAATGGCATTTCCATTTTGATTTCTGAGGTCTCACTGGAACGCAACATAAAGTTATATCCTATTTTGGGGGGGTGGAGATAAATCTGAACTACAAAACTATCTTAGAGGAGATTGAAAAAAGTTTATGTTTATTAATAACTTCCTTGATTTTTCATTTCACTCCTGTGCCATCAAAAAAAAAAAAAAAAGCAGAGAAGGTAACAGGTTAATAAACAGTATCTGTCAGCAGGAAATGATTTGGAATGGTATCGACTAGTTCTTTCTCATTGATATCTTAGAGTTGAACAGAAAGTCGAAATGCTGGACCAGCAGAGCAGGAAATTCCTTACAAGCCCCCACTTCCACATCTGCTGCCTGTTTTTAAATCCATTGACTGAAGTTCAACAGTGTCCCCAAGTTTCTTCAATTAATCTGTCAGTTAGAAATTCCCTACTAGTGCCTCTTTATCTTTGGTAGATGAAAGACCCCCTAAGTCCTTTTTTTTCTTTTCTTTTCTAGAAACATTAATACTGTAAAAATGTTCGCAAAGAGGTCATGAGAATTGGACACCGTTCATTTACAGTCTGTACCACACACATCCACACAGTTATCAGAACAGCACATTTGTAAAGTCCCTTCTATTTCTAAAGTTTTTCTCAACAATCTCTCATGTAACCCTCAATAAGTAGGCTGTTACTGTGCCTGTCTTGCTAACTCCTGAGAGGGTGAGACAGCGGGCAGTGGCAGAGACGTCAACAAATAGGTGGGCCTAGAACCCACGTCTCCTGCTTCCTGTCTAGGACATTCCCTTACCCAAAAGTACATAAATGCTGTGCTTACATGCACACATTTTAGCCTTTTTGACAATATGAATATATTGGCATTTTTTTTAACCTGGTAGTTTGAAATCACTGACCAATCAAGTGAAAAGAGTGACCCTGGTGTGTAACCACCGCCTTCAGGTCTAGAGTATCTGGGACACAGGTGTGCTTTGTTATGTCAGTGGGATTCAGAGCAATTAATGTTTTCTTTCTCCTGTCGCCTATTTAGCACACAGCGAGGCTGGCCTGCTCATTGAGAATCCTCATGTGATCCTTGATTGCATTACAAAATATGATCAAAAGACCCTACCTCAATGGGCATGATTGTGCTGCTTGCTAAACTCAATGGCAATTTATTTAAATATGATACTCTGCAGGAGAACTCCTTCAAAGAAAAGGCACAACAGGCAGTTTATCATTTCCATGCGAGGCATTTGGAGTTATTGCCTCTTGAAAGCATTGGGGAAACAAGGATAATGCTGGTGGAAGAGTTAAAATGTGATATGATCATAAGCCCCGCTCTCTATGAACAATGCCAGTTATGTCCTAGAGTTAATAGCTTGGTGGTCCCTTCTTAACACAAATCAGCCTTCCAACCAGAGGAAAGAGATGGGTGTGGGTGGTAAGGAAATTAGGAGCATGGATTCTAGACAATAACACATCTGAGATAATCGAGTGATGCAAGTCCATTACTATTCAGTGTGTGGCAGAGTGCCGCTAATTCACTCTAAAAAGCTAACTCAGGCAAATATAAATTAAAGCATGTGCAGGACTGGATTGTAAAATATAAGAGCAATTAGCACTGCAGTATGTGCACATCTGCAATAATCCTGTTTGATGCATCTTCTATTAATTAACTTTATTGGAAGA
Organism: Mustela nigripes; assembly: GCF_022355385.1. NCBI lineage: Eukaryota > Metazoa > Chordata > Mammalia > Carnivora > Mustelidae > Mustela > Mustela nigripes. The sequence goes on along the minus strand of NC_081560.1, from coordinate 55,572,071 downwards.
AAAAAATCGGGTCAACAGAAGGAAATGCACTGCTTTTGGCCACTACAAAGCATTTCCAAACATTGACTAAGTTTGCCATGTAAATGTGTCAAATGTCTTCCTCTAAACCCAGAATAGAAAGGCAAAATGATTTTTATTTGTAAAGCTGTGATTTTTACACTCACAAAGTTTAATCTTTAGGAGTGTGTTAGGACAACTTTTGTTCTTGCACTAATTTTTCTGCCTGGTAACGTGTTTCCTGTGCTTATGGGGGGAAATTATGTTAAAAAGTAGGTTGAATAATTTCATTTATTTATACATGAACTGCAGCCCAATCAAATCCATAATTTGGAACTTATCAGGTGAAAAATTATAATTGTGTTTCTGAATCTTTTTTCAGCAATGTGTCTTAAACATTTCTATGTTCAAGTACAGAAAGCAAGACTTTAGATCTAAACTAATATGTAAAAATTCAATCCCTGTGGAAACTGTTTTTAGACTGCAGTAGTTAATCCTTTTAGAAGTATAAAAATAATTTAACTCCAACTTAATAGGTTGTTAAATGTATCTCACTAAAGGATTGTTATTTTACCAGTATGTTCTGAAATCACTAGTGTAGGCAGGCGAGTTATCGGTGTTCAATAAATTGAAATGTATACTGAGAAATTAGTACTTCTTAAATATATCATCCATTGTGTTGCATTCTCACAGTCTATCTGCTTTTAAAACTGAGCTCTAAAATGAAAAAAAAAACATATTTGATGAGGTAATGTTTATATCAAAAAACAAAAATTATTTTTCTTAATTAAAATTGGAAGCAGTTTATGCTTTCTGATTGAGGTCTTTATCTTTCAGATTCCAAATGTGCTTACTTTAAGTAGCTGATACATTCGGTTCTTACCACCTTTCTTTTTCATTTACAAAGAAAGCAAACAATCTGATGATAAATGAAGCAATACATTAATTTATTAATTACCACTGTCTAATTATTTGGACAAAACTCCAGTGCAACAGAAATACTTTTAAAACTGTACTATTACTGTTATATGACAATTCATTTTGAATGACACCATCAAGGGTATATCTATAATACAGGAACTATTAGTCTCTATTTATAGATTTAAAAATTTAAGCATTGTATTGAATAGAATGATGTAATTTGCTATAAATTAGGCTTAATTGTGATAATAAATAATGTACTCAATATTTTTTAAATAAAACCATTTTAAAATAGATGTTTTCATTAAAAATTCAAAATACATTTTCTGCACTAAATAATAATTAAATATTAAAATGGAAACAACAGGCAAGTATAAGTTCTTGAGGAAAAGTGTCACATCATTTAACTTATTTGAATACAATGTTATTAAGTGTTTTCATCAATAAAAATTTGCTCTGAATTGACTTATGAATTTCAGTTTCTACATGATTATATGTAAGATAATGTTTGAAAAAATCTCTTTAAAAATATATTCACCCTACTGCCGTTGAACTTTTGCATTCTGTGTTATGTACGTACAGGAGACTTTATTTCCTGGGACTTAATCTTTGTGAATAACCTGGATCTCTGGCCTCTTCAGTGAAATCAGTAAAACAGATGCACTTGAAAGCATTGTTTCCCCATACACGAAATGCAAAGATTGTACAAGTGAACAGTACGTGAGAATGTAATTTTTGTCAAGTTCATACCGTTAAATACCACAGATCAAAATCTGCATTGGCATTCAAGAAGACTATTGAATTTGTGATTTTTCTCTATGGATTAAGGTTAGGCAAGAATTGGTGTTTATGAAGAGTATTATTTTATGGTAAGTCAATGTGAATATTAATGTCTCAGATAAATTGCACTAATCATGTGTGCCCTCTAACACATTCTCCTGTTAATACTGTGCTTTTTGTTTTTTTAATATTTGCATGTATGTGGGCTGGGTGATACCTGTCATTCTTCAGAGGTCTAAAGTCCCTTGGACGTAGAGCCAAATCAGGGCTTCCACATTAACTCTCAATTTCCTGGTTTTTTAGGGCTTCGGCAGACCCATAATGTTTCTTTAACATTTTTTTTTTTTTTTTTTGTGGTTTAATATTTCTAAAAGCAGTAAATTATTTCCAGCGTATGTAAAAAAGACAAATTTCTCTGTGGTTAGTGACCACAAAACAAAACAAGAAACAGAAATACTTCAGAGAATGAATCCCAAGAAAAGTTTCAAGTTATAAACCCTTACTTTGATGTCATATGTGAAAAAGGAAATTTTGGTGAAGAATTGTGAACTAATACTTTAAAGAAGCCTCGAAACCAATATACATTCCTGTATTCATCATTTTCATTATCAGTAATAAGCATGCTAATTGTACGTAAACACATACTCATTGTCTCTCATGGACATACCATGGCTATGAACTACTGACTAAGATTAATATTGACGAGTAAAGATATCTTATGAATGATTTAAGATAGAAATAATCTTTGATTTAAGGGATAAATAACAAATGTTTTCCTTCAACAAGAAAATAATAGTTAAGCTTTTAGCAAACAACTTTTAAAAGCAGAGATGTTATCGACTTACCACTGCTTTTGCAGTTGCTCCCAGATTTTAAGTTTTATATTTTTGGTTTTTTAAGTCTAGTAATTTGTGGTTTAGAATGAGTTTTTGGATTTTTAAATAATGCTTTATTTCACAATTTTTAAGTTAAAGTTATTTAGAAAATACAGCATTTTAATCAATCTTGTAGATTTAAAATTTGGCATCTAACAGAAAATGTCTTGATAAGTTAGTTTGCAATGATAATTTAAAACTGTATTTTACTGAAGCATCATCAGAGATATTAGATCATAGAATGACAGAAAGATAATGCTTGTGATGTAATCTACCATTTTCCCCAATCTTAGAGAACCTGATGCCCAGATAAATTCAGTTAATTGGCAAATAACATAGCTAATAAGTGGCGGAGCTTAGGCTAGACTTGTTCTTCTCTTTTCATTTATACCCTAAGCTAACTAAACTATACATCACACATGGAACTTTCATTTAGGGCAAATCAATAATGCAAGAAGACCTCATAACCTCAAAACACAGATACATATGCCAATAAAAAGACCAGCATTTAGGGTTTGATTGCTCTAAGAGACAGAAGAGCAAAAACCATTCTTAGATTATCTAAGAAAGCAGGAAAAAATCTTAAGTATCTTTCTTCATTTCATGGTGCTAAAACTTCACCTTCTTTCTCCAATGTGGCTTCATTTGTAGAGAGAGCACAAAGCAATTGAGATTTCATGGAAGACAGAGACTGATAGTGACAAGATGCAGTACAGATTCTAGACTCTCAAACTCAGGCAAATTAAGATCATCGAGTTTTTAACTTCTTTTCATCATTACTCGTGCTTGTTTATGCATATTTCTTCTGGAGCAGATCAAAACTAAGCTGAGAACCTAGATGGTATGTACAGATAAAGAAATGGGCATATCACAGAGATTTCTACCCCTGATATGGCCAAACCAATGTTATATAAGGAACAGCTTTTTCTAAACTTTCTGAATTACATATCTTGGATCCGAAAATTTCTAAACTTAGAAAAATAGAAAGATACATACCCAGGATAGTTTTCTTTTTATAGATAATTGACAGTAAGATGGACTGATGCTGGCTGTGGGATGTATGATACTAGAATTGCTCCAGAACTTTTTTGTTTTGTTTTGTTTTGGTAATAATCCTTCACTTGGAAAGGTACGTTCCATGTTAGAAACTCAAAAGGAATATAAGATGAAGGAAAGAAAAATGAAACAAATAAATCTTTTGTTTAGTAAATTATTTTGTTTCAAATATACAGTTATGCTCAGGTGTAAACTATAGTCTCATTTATTATTAAATCTTCTCTGTTATGTGAGATTAAGAGTCATTGGGGAGGGTATGTGCTTTGGTGAGTGCTGTGAAGTGTGTAAACCTGGTGATTCACAGACCTGTACCCCTGGGGATAAAAATATATGTTTATAAAAAATAAAAAATTAAAAAAAAAAAATCTTCTCTGTTAAAAATACATATACATACTCCCTCTGGAATAAAATCCAGAAGTGGCTTTACTTGCAAAAGCAGAGTTGGGATCCCTGCCCCACTGAATTTTAAAATTAAAAGTAAATTATGAGATGGTGTCCCTAGAGGATATTAAAACATACGTGTTAACTGGCATATCACAGTCAGAATTGTCAAACATGGAGTTAACAGTAAATCATATAGTGATGCCAAAGAATAATCCAGATTCAAGCCTCTTTCAGATTAATAACTGTGATGTTGAAGCCAGTGACTATGCTTGAAATGAGGAGCAAAACAAAATTTCAGGAAAGAAAAAGATAGTTATAAATCAGATATAAATGAAAAATTCTTTGAAGTGTTAAAATGTGCAAATAGCTTAAAGAATTTACATATATACATGCAGAAACACATATCACATTAAATTGATGCTTCCCGGCTGAGATCAACACATGCTCTCTTACTTATAAGGAATGGAATTTAAAGATCATACTTCCACTTTCTATGTGCAAGGGATTTTTTTTTATATTTTAGACTCACTGATTTTCCTGAAGAAGGCCCACACATTTCTTTGTCTTAAACAATTCCAAAGTTGCTACTCTAGTCTCCTTCCTTGCATTGGAACTTTTTTTTTTTTTTTTAAATGCGCACAGGAGTGCCATTTCTTAGAGATTTTCATCCTGAAAGGGCAAGGAGCAGATAGGTGGCATGTCAAAAAAACACAGCCATACTAATGGTCTGGTAGATGTTACTACTGTTTCCAGCAGTAACAAAGACTCCACTGTGTGCCCTCAGGTGAGTCACTTAACCTGCTGTGTCACAACTGCTCCATCTGCAAATTAGATAATCACCTTTGCCACCATCTTCCTCTCAGGGTTGTTTTGAGAATGTCATAACTGGTCATTTGTTTGATCTATTCAAGAAACACTCAGTGCCCTTGGACCCCTGAATGGGCACAGTCAAGTGCAAGCTCTGTTATGAAGCTGCGTCTAGCAGGAGTGTTTCCTTACTGAAAGAGACAAAGGGCAGCCCATTGAAGAATGCCAGACCCAAAAGACATCTTGAAGGCCTTTGAGATTCTCAGATGAAAGGCTTTATATAAAAATAAAGTATTGTTATTACCTAGGCAAAGAAAAATGCATGCATTTTCTGTCAGCATCCAAGAGCCATACATCGTGGTGCCCTCTGCCCCCCTTTGATACTGTGTTTGCATTTAATTTGATGACAATATAGATAAATTCTGCATTTGGTGCCATTGGACCTGGGTTGCATTTCAGTGTGTGGAAAATGACGAAATGAAAGAGAGAAGCCTTTGAAAGAAAGTGAAAATAAATGTAATAGCCAAAAGCCAAATAATAGTCATAGTGTATTTAAAGTCTATTAAAGAGCAGCAGTCAGGGTATCAAATGCACACTCTCTCATCCTCTGTGGTCAGCCTACTACGTGGACCACCTGCCTTAAATTACACAAGTTCACCGCATCCCTGGAGTGAGGGGGAGGGCAGGAGAAAAATGGGGTGGAGAAGCAGCTTTCTCCATTCATACGAATCATGCCAAATTTAAAATAGTTTTAGAATACCTCTTTTCAATTCATAATCAATTATATTTAAATCCCTAAACCACCACTCTTGGGTTTGGAATAATGTATGTATATATATATACGCAATAAGTAAGTAACTTGGAGTTTCAGTTTTTCAGTAAATACTGATAGATGTGCACTGTTTAGTTACTAGTGTTCATACTGTTTTAGGAGGTGCTGGGGTGATGTAGAGCTCTGTAGAGCCCAGGAACATAGGAAAATGGAACTCTAACTGGCTGGACCAGAAGAGAGCCTTCTGGATAAACTGCCCCCATTTGGTTAAGAGACACACGTGGGGACTCTGTATTTGGGTCTTTGACAGAAATACAGTGAAATCAATTTCATAGACAGGAAAATGTACTGATAACAAGCAAGCCAGATTTCTTATTAAATTTCACAATTACTGCTTTTGAGGTGCCAAGGCTGCTACCCACCATCGGGAGGGATGTTCATTGAACAAGGGCACCTGGTCCATGGGGTAATGGGGACCTGAAGTCAGCCCTGCTCTGAGAGGCAAGCCAGAAGCCCTGGAAGAAAGGGATTCCTTTACTTCTTCACACAAAGAAATCATACGGGTGAATGACAGCTGTGGACTCCATACAGAAAGACACTCTAAAATACTGAAGTTACAGTGAATGCCTGAACCTCACTGTCTTAATATATGTCTACTTTTGTGCTTATTTGGGTTTGCGTTCTAAACCTGAGAGAGAAGCATGTGAATTACCCGACGGGACTGTCATATTGTCACGTTGGGGGGGGGGGGGCATTCTTTTAGATGTGAATTCTGCCTCTCTGCCTTGGTTTCTCTCATAGTATAATGGTGATTTTCAAATCAGCAAAAATCTCACGTGACAGGTGCTAAGCAAAATGCTGGGATTCTACTAGTGAGCTGGATAGGCACAAAAAGCTTAGTCTAACAAGCAACTATATTCTATAGGGTGTTGCTACAGAATAATGAATGTGCACTGGAAAGAAAGAAAAGTAGCAAAGGCCAAAAAGAAAATGTTCCTAGCGTCACTTTTACTCTCTGTTCTAAAGTTTCCACTCTGAGAATGTGAAATGCAGAGTGAACCACTTTTGCTTCTCCACTTCCGTTCTTCCACAGGTAGGGGGGCCCTAATTTTCTGCACCACCCCAGAATATCAAAGAAAACCTCTTGGGGCCTTTGGCACAGACGCAACCAATATCCGCAGGTGAGACCAACCTTCTGTGATTAGAGATTCCTTTGTTTGTTATGATGAACGTGACACAGTCACTGCTACATAGACTTTAGACTTTTGAGAGGGCCCAAAGAAATGTTTGTTGACTGAAAAATCACACATCTGTTTAATTGAAGGCAGTGTTGTAGTGGCCAGCCACGCAGCTGGTTGGGGAAGAGTGAAGATTTTGAAATAGCCTCTGCAGATCTACATGATATTTAACTCAAGGTGGACGATCAGACAATTGAGTAGTTCGTTCACAGGAGTAAATGAGAGTGACCTGTGGCTCTACACGCAAGACAGTTCTCACACTCTTTTACCTAGGGAGTTACTTTCCAGAATGATGCTACCGGCAACTTGATTTCAAATTGTCCCCTGCATCAGTAACTCATGAAATAAAACCCACTAAGAAAGCATGTCAGCCATAAGAATAGCATCACAGATCACAAATTGAAAAGGCCTCTGGGATCATTTGCACAGAATAGGAAAACCCACTTATGATCACTCTCCTTTGGTTCTGTCTCATTCCATAATCACTCCATGGGGCAAACTACACTCCTGGTTTTTCTGCCCAACAAACAGTTTCTGCACATGCTAAATTATCTTTCTTTTTCCAACAGTCTTGAATTCATAAGAGTATTCTTAGTGGTAACTATCCTTGTAAGAGACAAAAATAATGGACTCGGGGCATTTTTTCACAAACAAGGCTTTGTATCAGTAGTTGTAAAAATCAAAATAAAGTAATTCATAATTTGTAATTTCACATTTGTACTCATAATATTACTATTAGAATTTTTAGTAAAAATAAAGACATACCTATTTTCATTCTTAGGAAATGAAAGGATAAAACAGCTAACTAGGATGCTGGTCTTTATACTTTACCAACTGTTACATCTATATGCAGGGAGGTATCCAGCCTCACTTACTAACAGACAGTCATGGTCCTGTAATCTGCTTTGTTTACGCAAAACTGTAGTAAAAGAGAAAAATAGTGAGTCTTGGGGAATAGCTGATCAGCTAGAAAAAAATGGGTAGTTCTTATACTCGGGCCAATTCTGGAGTTTACTATCCTGGTTGGAATTTTGAAACCATGCTCCCAGGTAGAGAAATGAGCACTTAGTAGGCCCAGTTTGTCTTGGGCAAATACCTTAAACACTCTAGTCTGAACTCCAGAGTCCTTCGCTGCAAATTAAATGGGTTATCAGTCAAGGAAGGTATGTAAATCACCACCAGGCTAATGTTGACACTGAGAACCTCTTGTCTAGGGAAGCAGAAAACCAGGTACCCAAAGAAACTCCTAAAGGCATTATGAAGTGAACCCCACGGGAAACTGGAAATGATGACAACAAAATCAAACCAGCTATCAGGGTTTATCGGAGGATTGGTCCAAAAAAGTCCAAGAAATTAACCTACAACTGAAGTTTGAGGTCATTTTTTAGAAATCAAAAGTCCTATGGAAGCTATAAGTGAAAAATAAGCTAGAGCTCATCAGTGGAAAAAGTAGTTACCTAAGAGACCCTAATTATACTTCGGAGATTATTCCAAGTTCATATCAGTCTTGTTCATCACAGCCAACTACTGAAATAATACCACCAATGTCACCTTCCAGCAGAAAGGGCTAGCTCTCAATATGGCAGAATTGTAAGCTGGAAATAATTTTTGGATGAAACATTTCAGAAAAGCAATTCGTGGTAGTTATTAAAAATAAAAAATGGCCACACCAGTGTGCACTTCCCTCCATTACCTACTGGAATACTATTTACTATCATAGACATCACAGACAGTTTTCTACAGAAAATAAATGCCAAACACATAAGAGTTCAACACTAATTTTTCCTTACACAGAATACAGATGACCCCTTTGACCACCAACCTGTCTTTCATGCTAGTTTTAGAAACCCTGTCAGGAAGAATAAAAATTTCTGTGGCTTGTGGAACTTTTTCAGGGTATAAGGTCTTGACCAGCAAATATGAAAGTATATTGTTTGGTTTCCTCTCAATATCAATACTTAGTATCACATTTTGGGTCTTGTAAGTGCTCCCATATGTTTCAGAAATAATTAAATTTTTATTGACATTTTGGCCTGCCTCCTAAAGATGAATATCCCTCAGCTGTTAAACATTTGATAGGTTTGAAGTTGGAAAAGTTTTTTATTTAATATTTTTATGCTCTTGAATATATACATACAGAAAAGACAAGAGGTGACCTGAGTCTTTTGATGTAGTGACTGGGACTCAAGGAAGAAGGCAGTGACTTTCAAGAATTCTCAGGTTGCCCTTAGAGAGGAGAAGAATAATTGGTATGTCTTTTGTCATATGATTAAGCTTATCAAATCAGGATGGTTTCTGCATAAACCAATAAACTCTGATCTGGTTCTTTGTTTTGTAATTTTATAAAGAATGAAGAAGTCTTGTATATTGGAAAATACTTTTTTAAAAAAGTTTCTTGAGTTAATCCATTCTGTTTCACCCAGGAAATCAGGTTTACTTCTCAATTGGGAAAGCAAACAGCTGACCTTCAAGTTACTAATCTCAAGGGGAGGAGGGAGTGTGGAGACTCGTCAAAGCAAGACTGAAATAGTCAAACACTCTTCCCCCAAATATCACAGATTCCCAGCCTTGTGGGATTCTAAGCAAATAGCCAGAATATCACTCAGGGCTAAACCTTCTTCTGTAAGCAGACGTTTTCTAGCGGCGCCCTAGCCTCGACCCTCTTCACCGCTGGTCTTTAAGCCTGCGCGGCTAATTCCTTCCTTAATTTGCCTTCACCTTGGGAAAGAAGAAAACAAAGTTCCTCCTCCCCAGTCCCCAGTCTGCTACATTTCGGGGTAGAAATGGCTGGAAAACGTCGATTCCACTGGGAAAAGCGTCTGCTGGAGGCTACTGCAGGTCGGGCCCACGTTTAGCTTCAGGTTGACAAATGTCTTCGGCGCGTTCTCAGCTCCGCGGGCCCTAGGGGGTCCCCTAAAATCGCAATGGCGTCCGCCCTGTCTGACCTGCCCCCCTGCAGCGGCGCACATTTCAGCTTTTCAGCTTCACGGTGGAACTCGCAGTAATTGAGTCGGGAGGGTTATTTTTCCTGGCCTCGCCTCACTGTCCTGAGACTGCGGGAAGCTTTCGGAAAGACATCGCCCCCACCCCCACCCCCGCCCCAACCACCCTGCCCCGAGGCCCCGCCTGCTTCTGAGCTCTGCCGGGGCCTCCGCCCCGCGGGAACCAAGATTTCGATCCACCCGGCCTTGACCAGAGGCTTAGGCCGGCGGGTGAAACCACCAGGGGTCCCAATGGAGAGCTTATTCCCGCCCCGCTTCACATTTGGGGGTCAAATCGCATTAACACCAAACCACCAACGGGACGGGAGCAGGTGGTTAATTGCATAAAAGAGTTAACTGCTAGAGACTAACTTTACAACGGTGACTTGGTTTCCCTCTGTAGCTGGGTCATCAGAAAAGAAGATCTCTCCCTCCTCCTTAGTTGGAAGGCGGGGAAAGGTTATCAGGGGCTCAAGAAGGCTGGTGGTGCACACTGCCAGTTGAAGGTGACCCGCAGGGTGGCGCGGTAGGCGCGCCAGCTCCCATCCTCGCTGCTATTGGAAGCAGGTTTTCCTCACCCCTTCCAGGAAGGTAAGAGCTTTGGCATCTGGAAGTGTCAGAAAGGAGCCTTTTGCCATAAATCATCCTGAAAGGCATTCAAATCAGACAAGCGTCTAGAGACCCCTTAGACACTCCACCCCCAAAATCCTAGATCAAAGTGCAATTCCTGGAACCATAAACACCTATTATAAGCAAAATCCTACTTATCTGGAGGATGCTAAAACTTAAGAGAGAAGGAAGGAGTAAGAGGTATTTGTCGGTGTAAATCCCCCGCACACATTCACCAGCTCTATCTTGTCTTAGATTTGTCGGCTGCTTTTTCGGGGATGGCCAACCACAGCATTTCTAAGCTCGCTCAGTACGCGTTTCTGGGGTCGCCCGAACAGCTGGCTGGAGAGTTTAGAACGCGGGGCTGGACATTCGCTTTCGCTTGTGTTTTCAACCAGGAGAGGAGCAGGTGCGAGAGAGTCCCGAGCTGGGGAGGTGGGAGGGAGAGAGAGAGAGACTCACTGGGTCCTAGTTTAGGGACAGCAAGTCCTCTTTACGGATAACGCTAGTGCGGCAAACCTGACTGCGAAGCACTGCGAAGCACTGCGAAGCACTGTTCATCCGAAACTTCGAAAACTCCCAACAGAAAACACCCGCCCAGGCCATTCCTGCTCTCGCTGAACTCCCTCTCCGGGCTGAGTTACGTTTGCACCGTAACACTATAAATTTCCGAGTTCTCTCCAGAGGAATCAGCAGAGGGACAAGGACACTAAGAGGGACCTCGAGGGGTAGATGTTTAAGACTCTGAGAGAGCAACTTTCTTGCCTCAGAAATGAAGACTCCAATTTTTACCATGACTTCCTTGGTCGATCTAGTCCACCGATTTATTGAAATCTCAAGTCTGGAGCAGGGATGGCCCAGCCGGGCGTCTAAGGCGGAAGCGAGGGGGCGGCGGGGTGGAGGGCAGGAGGTTGGCAGATGGGGAGCCGGGTGCTACTAGCAGGGAGATACCCCCCTCCCCGTACATCCCCTGCGGGGAGACGCGCTCGCTGCGCGGGTGCCGCGAGAGGGGGAGTTAGGAGCGGCGCTGGCAGCTAGCTGACCGCAGGGCTGAGATTATTGGACACGTGTCTTTTACTCCTCACAATCCATTTCTTACGGGTGATTTATGAACGAACCTCTTTGATCTGGGACGGTTTTTATCTGTCCACTGTTACAGATGACAGACGCGGCTGCTAAAATGCCCCGTTCCCGCTGCCTAAAAGGTTGCTCCCCCCTTCCCAAATGCTGTTGCTTTTTCTCTGGTGTTTCCCCACCCCCTGCCTCTTCGCTCTCCTCCCCTGCCCCCAGCCCCGTTCTCTCTATTAGTTGCAGTCCCTCCGGATGTTTTAAGTCAACAAAAAAGCGCTGGGCAGGGTCAGCTGGGAGCCAAGGCAGGCAGATTTGGGGCACGCTATCCCCTTGGTGCCACATGTGCTGGGGTTGTATGAAGGCCTCCAGCCAGGGACCCGGGGAACTAGCTCCCAAAGTGCGGGTGCCCGCCTTGGGAAGGGAGAAGGCAAAGCCCTCGCAGTCAAGTTCCCGCGGGGGCCGGCTTTGCTCGGAGAAGGGACTTGGAGCCCGGATGCGGAGGGCAGTGTGGTCCGGGATTCAGTGCTGGCCGGGACTCATCAGAACAATCACTTCGGCTTAACTAGGGAGGGAAGGAGGCGGCCGAAAAGGGGGAGGGGGATCACGTTGCTCAGCCCGCTAGTCCCTAATAGGTAAAGGGAAAGCGGAGTCTCAGAAGCGGTTGTTAATAGTAGATCCTTTTCTTTTCTTTTCGTGAGTGTGTGTGTGTGTGTGTGTGTGTGTGTGTGTGTTAGTAGTATTTCATTAAAACCATATCCTGGAACAAAGAGCTGCTCTTTCATGTTTCTTTGCTTTGTTATTACTCTGACAGGAGTTCTAAAAACAGGATTTTCCAAATCAAAGGATCCCTGCAGTCCGTGCCCCCTCCCAGCCCCCCTTTCCTTTACCAAACTGCTCTTGGTTGGTATCATTATCCCACCACGGATTCTTATACTCTTGATTTAGCTGGAGGACATTTAATAGCTGACTGGATTAAATATTGCAGACTCCAGCCTGGGCTATTTGAAAATCCGGGTCGTGGACTGTGCCTAACTTCAGAGAAGGAAAACTGATCTATGAGATGTGTTTTAAGTTTCACTCAGTGGAGGCCTGGACAGAAGGAAGAGGAAGAAGGATTCTCTGCTCCAGGTCTCTTTAATATGTTACAAAGTTAAGGTTTAGAAGGTGTGTGTTGATGGGGGTAGCAAGAGAAGTCAAGGGCGGAATGAGGGGAGAGGCAACCTTAGCAAGAGACTAACAGAAGTTTCCTTCTGTCATAATGGAACAGGGATTTATAAGGACACTTTTAAAGAATGCTGCTCTGGAAGGTCGGGTTCTGCCCAGGATTGGAGCACGGTTGTAGGGGTTCATCAACGCACCTCTCTGACGGGTTCATTATCATTACTTAACGTGCAGTACTGACTCGTCTCATTCTCTGCATGTTGGCTTTCAACAATTAGTAACAATTCTTTTAATTGGTGTTGTTTCAGAAACAAAAGAGGAAAAGAAATTCGGACTATTGTGTCCAGTAGTATGTTTAGAAATGGAGGTCTGGAAGCCCCAAAGCAACACTTATGAGAATCTGGGGGTTGGAGTTCAACCCAACATTCATCCTGGCTAGGCAAACCCAGAGTGGCAGGATCTGAGGTCTTCCTCCAGGACGCTGTAGGGGCCATAACCAGATACGTTATGTACCCAAAGGTAATAAATCAAGGTTAAGTTCCTTCAGGGATGGCTGGATGGGTATTTAGATTAAATCCCATAGAGAAAAGACGTGTCTGTTTATCTGGTCTTGCGCATTTTTAAAACTGTCACCCTTAAAGCTAATGTGATTATTTTGAATTTATTTCAATTCTTTAGAAACCCAAAGATTAATATAAATTCCGACAGTATATTTAGATTTAATATTGTGTAAGAAAACACTCCAACTTTTAATTTTAAAAAAGTACAGAGCTGTATGGGCAGCTATCTAATAACTATGAGCCAGGTGCAATTGTCAATTTAACAGTGATTTAGGAATAATGTTGCATTTAAGTGAAGAGCCACAGAACAATTCATTCATTTAATATACAGTCTTAAAGGTATTGTCAACAAATATTTAAATCCTTAATATGTGCAGAGATCCGGCCAGAGCCACCCGTTAATATTCACAATAGCCTCTATGAACATCTCTCTTAGAATACAGAAAGGAATCGGACTGTCTTCCACAACTGGGCAACTACTAATTCATTTTAATTTTGTTTAGGAACTGAGCTTCCTTCTTGCATAGAAGGGCAGGGGAAGGGGGAGCCTCTTATTTGTACACATGATTTTAAAGAATCCTCAATCAAACCGATAATTTAACTTCGTAAAAGCCCTACCCAATGGCAGCAAAGATCCCCAGAGCCTGGAACCCGGCCCCAGGAGGAAGGGATCACCCGCTCATCTTTCAAACCAGCTGAGCATCTTGGAGGTTTAGGGTCTGTCAGTCCTGGCATTCCTTCCCTCTTATCACTCTCTACCCCTTCAAAAAGGCAATTGATTAGTTTCAGCTTTTCCAAACCGAGACCCGATACGTTTCTCAGGATCAAAAGTCTCCGAGAGGCCAAGACAGAACCGTGGGGGATGGGGAACGTGAAGAAGGCTAGCGCGAGGGGCGGGGAAGGGAAGAAATCTGCCAGCCACCCCAACCCTCTGCTCCTCTGCTCATCTAGGGGATGAGCGGGCGCTGGGGAAGGGATAAGATTGTGACCTCTCCTGGAGGAGGCACCTAACGATTGAAGATGTGTCTTCCCTTTCCGGAAGCAAGTATTTAAAGGAGAAAATAGATATCTAGAAAAGGAGGTTGATGATTGATGCCTGGATTTTCCTCCAAGCATTTGCCTTCCTTGTATTTACAGGCGTGGCCCCATTTGCAAATCGTACATCTGTTCTCTTCACGTGACATTTCATAAAAGCCCTAACATCTGGGCAAGATAAACTTCCTTCAGGTACCTGCTTAACTTTTCACTTGTCACACTCGCATCACCCCCGGTGGGTCCTTTTCGCCCCCCGCCTGCCTCGGTGGCGCTTTGTTCTAGCCCCCACGCTCCGGCCCCCAGCCTCCTGGGACCCCACATCGCCCCCTCCCAACGCCAACCTTGGCCAAGGCCAGCGTTTTGGGGCGACCCCATCCTTACATCTCCCGCCTCTGGCTCCGCCGTGCAGGTAAATGAGGGCACCATCTTGAAACCAAGGAGGAAAATGAGATTGCCTTCGGTTCCGGCTTCAGACCAAAAACAAAACAAAACAAAACAAAACTGCCCAATAAGCAATATTGAAACTCGCGCTTAGTCTCCTATACATCTCTCCATTCTTCAGTGATAGCAAAAAAGAGTGCTGCTGATTCTGATGGTTGTCTTTTCATCGAACGTTCGCTCTCTCTGGTAGATGTTTAAACTGCGTGTTTTAGAGAAATTTAATTTCACTTGCTCGTAATCTCCCCCTCCCCCCAAGAAGGCTGCCTTTGGGATGAATGGTCTTAGAAATTTTTTTTTTTTTCTTTTCCTGATCTGGAATTTTGCTCACGCATAAGTACACACCGACAAACTGGAGGGGTTGGGGAATGGAAGGAAAAGAAAACAGTCCACGTAAACAAGGACAGCCGTTGGAGGCCTGCGCTGCAGCAAACCCCAAACGATCTCATTGCAGGGCGCTCACGAAATCCCGGCTATAATTGAGTGTTTTCTTTGAGGTTTTCTGACCATGTGCTTTTTGCCATGGTTACTAGGACTCTGATAGGAGAAGCTGGATATCCATTATGATCCTGTCCCATCCGGTCCCCAAGGTTTATCTCCCTGGCCCTCCTAAAGAAGGAGAGTATAAAGGGGGGACTTTTGTGCCAGTGATTTTAACCTGCCCCACCTTCCAGTGACCTGCCACATGCTCCTTCTTACTTTATAGACATCTGGGAATTCCATACATGCCTTAAACTCCAATTACACACCTTCTTCAAAGGACACGTGCTTTGATTTGCTAAGAACATTAAGTGGGCTCACGTCCTGGGGCCTTGGGACAAAAGCAAACGGCAAATGTATCCCATGCCCTGTTTACTGGGTCCATCTTTTGCTGTTCGGTAAATAAGGATCATTAATAATCCTGTCTGCATTTTCGAGGTCTCGGTTTCCAAGTTTTTGGGGGATAGAGTGGGGTTGCCGGCTTTGAGAAATTATGAGGTGACCGATTTCTCCTTCCACTTTGCCGGTGCACTTTCCTTCCACTTTCGCTGGTGCTGGGGGTGGGGCACACTTTACGACACACACGCAGAAAATTCTGGAAAAGTGGCCCCTGGGGATCCCCTGCCCGACCCCTGTTTGTCGCTAATACAGGCCTGTCTCTGGAAATTTGAGGTTGGGCCTTTGCCTGACTCTGTTGCTGCTGCTCCTTTTGCTACCGCTGACATTTGGAACCGCCGCCTCCGCGCAGCAGCCAGGCGCGGGACCCGGGGCGTCCACGCAGTTGGAGGAGGACACGGACATTGTCACTCTCCCCACCGTGTGGCACCGGCCCGCCACCCACGCAGGGGAGTCTGGGCCGGCGCCCCCCTCCCGCGCCCGCTGCAGGTGAGACTCCCGCTCCCCACGGAGTTCTGTTTGGGTTTCCGTGGCGTTTGTTCCCCGCAGGTTTGTTTGTTTTTCTTCAAATTACAGATGCAGGGAAAACCGCCTGACATCATGAGAGCGGGACAAACGCTCACTTTGAAGGATTCCTGGGCAGGACTTCAAGTGAAATCATATGCCTGAGAAGAACTTGATACCGGTCTAGAGAAAATAACCAGTTCTGAGTTTGCCAAACCGTGGAATGTGCAAAATGCTCGACTTTTTTGCAAGAGGCCAAGTGTCCCTTAAAAAGCTCTATTATGAACATGAGCCTGAAGACTGAAGGATCAAGAAGTTTGTGCCGTTGTTGAGTGTGGGAAAAAAGTACACGCAGTATGTGAGTTTCTGCTATTTAACGTTATTTTATTAACAATATGTACCACTTTAGGGAGGGTACCTGCAACTGTGCATGAATTATCATCTGTGTTGTGCTTAGAAATGTGTGCATATGTTCTCATATGAGGACAAACATGTACTGCTTTCTTATGAGGGAAGGCTGTCAATGCAACAAAATTAAAAAGATTTTTAAAAAATTACATAGATGCACATTCTTACTCAGTAGTTTAGAATTCACCCAAGGCAATTTTATACAGCATTTTCTCTCCAGTAAATGCATTCTGGCTAAAGGATAGAGCTCCCCGGTCTAGCCACCACATTAAATTCTCACTTCTGAAGCAGAGGTAATTCATTCCAATTGTCCTTTATATAAGAATAGGTAGCAAAAATAAATTGAAAACAGGAAATAATGGTAGAGCTAGAGAAACACAGGTGGCTTTATTTCTCTTCTAAAAAGGAATTACTATTGGCACATATATGGAGGAGGACATTGGGAATACAAACGGAAGCTGAAAATGGTATTCTAATAGCTAATATTTCCACCATGAATTATTCTCATTCAAAGTAAAGCTATCCATCACCTTTCATTCATTCATTTATTTATTTCCCTGAAAATCTAGGGGGAAATACTATCTTCAGTTTAGCAACATAAATATGGCATTTGCTTTTCTCCAAAGGGTTTTCTCTTAGGAGAAATGTAAAGAGAATAAACACCAAAAAAATTTTTAAAGGCAAGTTTTTTTTGAAACTTCTGGGCTTTATATCAGCAGAGATAAGAGAGATTACCTTCTCAGCAATGATGGTCAGCTCCATCTTGATGTACACCAAGAAATCTGAAATATCAAATAGTCATACCAAGCTAGTGAACAAGTAGATTCCTCCATGAACAGTTTAGAAAATGGAGGTGGTAGGATGATACACACAGAAGAGAGAATTACCACCCTGATGCTCTCCCTCATCCTTCCAGGGTACCCACCTTACATTTCTACCCTACACACACACACACACACACACTCTACAAACATACCCACACCCTACAAGTACACTCGCACGTAATCACTTTCCCGGCTCATGTAGTTATTTGGTAAAGGACTATCAAAATCAAAAATTAATTCCCCAAGCCTTCACTAATCTCTCAGTGTGTAAGTCAATGCTACAGGTTCCTAGTCATAAAACATGGTCTAAGATATTCAGAATAGTAAATTTACAATATTGTTATGTCAGCATTCTCTGATGATGTGTGGGAGGGAAACAAAAACCTTCAGGCAATAACAACCTCAATCTGAGTTGAGCAAACACGATCTGTTTGAATTCATACACCGTTGTTTGCCATAGCCATTGTTTGAATTAGACAGCAAAATTATTTTCCAGTTTGAAAGTTTGAAAGCTTCCCTGATTACACCTGAATGCAGTCAACTAGATGTAAAAGTTAAGAAGTAATACAAAGTTACTACTTCTAATGATAGGAGTTATAAAAGCCAATATTTTCCTGGCTCAGAAATAACCAGAATGCAATAAAAATCAAGTCCCATTTGTTTTGCTGTTACTGTTTTACTTAACTTCGGGTTTTGTATACTTATAAGTAACCAGGGAAAATTTTTGTGTCATTTTGAATAAAATATATTTGCTAATGGGCTCACGAGAAAATGAATAACTCTAGTACTTAAAATTGTGATTGTTCCAATAGTTACTGAAGATACTGAAAGTTCAGGTTCTTTGTTTATTGTATGTTACTCCATAGTTGTATGTTCTTTATATATAAAGAAGGAGACTGCTTCCTGAATGGTACCATCAACATGGAAAAATATTAACTTTGGTTTTTCTTTTAAGGAAACAAGACGCTAAATATCATTTTCATTCATGAAAAAAGTTATGCAAATTCCTTTGCAAACGGAATTACCTTTACTGCTGAAGTAAACTTTATTATTTCCTATGCATCCCTACTGATTTATACGTGTACAGAAATAGATCATTTTAATAACTTTGTGCATCCTTTCAGTGCAATGAACCTATTAGTTAGAAATCCTCACACACAGCAGAGGGCCTGACAAAAATACACAGTAACAAGAGAAAATAGTGCTGGCTTCATATTGCTTGTTTGCGTTTAACTGTTTTACAGCTGCCTCCTCAAAATATAAGCAAGAGAAGTGAGTAACAAACTTGTTAAGTTTTTGCGTTTGGGGACATGATAAGAGATGAAGGATAGATGCTACAAAGCCCACTGAACACCAAACTAGAATAATAATAAAGCTGTCTTTCTAAATAACATGCCTGTGCCTGTCAGTAGCTAGTTTATTTGCGTTTTTCACTGCTTTGTTTATATTAGTGCCCCCCTCCCTCCTGGGTGCCTCCAGAGTTAAACAAGCAGGTATTTACCTCCAGCTTAATCCTGAGCTTTAAAAATATAGACCAAACTCTGAGGTTCTTAAAATTTTCAATCATATTTATTTATTGCAGAAAAATAATATACAAAGATATTTACAAAACAATCATAAAAATATGAATGCATTTAGACACCGGATCTATTTGCATTTTACCATGGGTCATCAATAAATAAATAGAATGTTGTTTTTTGTATTTTAAGTTTTTTTTTTTTCTCTCAGAGGAAGGCTGTAAAAAGGAATCAACTGACTGTGATTTTGCAAGTCAGTCTGATCCCCGTATTTTTATTTCTAAAGATGTTCTTAAAATTCCTCTGGTTGTTACCATTTTAAAATGGAGAAAGTCCATAATGATGCCTTTCCTTTCAGTGGCTGATTGGCACGACCTCTTGAGAATGCATGCATGAAAAAATAAAAATAAAAACATTCTTCGTCAAAAAAAAAAAAAAAAAAGGAACACAAACACAAACTGTTCGGACTTCTATCAGAATGTAGAGGTGTGAAGGTGGTGCCGCTGCCCGTCTGGGAATCACTGTCCACGGGCCTGTCTCGCTTTCTCTTTTAAAAGTGCGCCCCACGCCCTGTTTCTTTGAATTTGGGTTCTGCTCTTCTAATTTCCAAGAAAATCTTTGGCATATATATTTATTTTTAGTTATCCAGCTCCAGAGTCTCTAGACTGTCCATTTTCTCCTTCTCTGGAAACATTGACATCTGCAAAAACCCAGAGAGGGGGGAAAGTTGGTTATTGTTTAGGTCTTCGTGGCTGCTTGCTAAGACTAGGGAGCACTGTTCTTATCACCACTACTGAGAAATTACGCTGAACAACCTGGAAGGATTTCAGCCCAAGGGCAAGAGGAAGTGGGTGGGCGGAAAGAAGGAGGAGGTGGAATTTGGAAGCATTTGTTTTAAGGAGAACGAAAACTTTTAGAGCCAGAAGAAAGGGAGGCGCTGGCAAGAAAGCCGCCCTTACACCCGTGACCCTTGAGTCGCTCTCCGTCCGCCCTGCTGTCCGTCACGCACACTCACGCACACGTACACTCCTCAGCAGGGCGCATCCCCCTCTCCCTAGCCGGGACCGACCTGCTTTTCGGGGAAGCTCGGGGGTGGAGGTGGCGGAGCCCGGCTGGGTGGGAAGGCTGAGAGCGGGGTGGGAGAGGGAGCTGAGGAAGGCAAGGTGGACGGGGAGCCGCGGCCCGGCCGTCAGTCCGTCTGCCACCTGAGCGGCGGAGGGGCGAAGGGGCGAAGGGGCGTAGCGGCGCCGGTTCCTTACCTAGGTCTCCGGCCCTGCCGAGGGGGTGGGGATCTCCGCCTGCTAGTGGGACGCGGACATGGACCAGGCCCCCTCCATCCTCCAGACCGAGAAGGCGTAGCTGAGCCGCTCGTGGGCCACATAGCTGCAGCTTGCCATCTTGGAGTCCAGCTCGTCGCTCTGGAGGACCTGGTAGAGGAAGTCGATGTACCTGGCCGCCAACTTGAGGGTCTGGATCTTGCTCAGCTTATCCGAGGGCAGCGTGGGGATGATCTTCCGCAGCGCGGCGAACGCCTCGTTCAGCGACTGCGTGCGCTGGCGTTCCCGCACGTTGGCCATGACCCGCTGCGTCTGCAGCTCCTCGTACGACTGCGGGCTGCCGCCGCCGCTGCTGCTGCCGCCGCCGCCCCCGGCGCCGCCGCTGCCGCCGCCGCCGCCCGCAGACTTCTTGCCGCGCTTGCCCTGGGCCGGGCTGCCCGGCTCGTCGCCGCCTCCGACGCCCCCGCCCGCGGCCCCGCCGGGCCCCGCGCCGCCGCCCGCGCTGCGCCGGCTGCTGCGCCGCTTGCGCCCCCCGCGCTTGCCGCTCGGCGGCTGCTGCCGGTCCGGCTCCTCCTCGCTGTTGCTCAGGCTGTCGTCGGCCGGCGAGACTGGCGAGCTGGACACGTCCTGCATCATCTCTCAGGTGGCGACGCGCGGCCTCGCAGGCCCGGGGCAGAGGGGCGGCCCGGGAAAAGGAGGAGAGCCGGGCGCCTCAGCCCGCCAGCTTCCCCCGCGCGCGGCGCCGGCCCGGGCGGTGCGGCCCGCCGAGGAGGGAGCGGGAGGAGGGACGGGGAGGATCTCCGCGGGGAGGGCGCGCGGGGGAGGCGGGGAGGGAGGCGGGAGGGGGAGGGGACGGTGTGGATGGCCCCGAGGTCCAAAAAGAAGGCGCCCAACGGCCGCAAGCACACCCTGCTCGGCCTCTCGGAAACGCTGCCGGTGCCGGCGAGCCCGCGAGGTGTCTGGGAGTTGGACGAAAGCGGCAGACTTGGAGGCTCTTATACCTCCGTGCGGGCGGAAAGTTTGGGGGCAGCAGTGTCATTGGCCTGACGTGGGGAGGAGGGACTTTTCGAAGTTTTATAGGAAAGTTTCCGCTTTCCAGCCCCCCTTCGCCGTCCCCACCCCCCCTTCCTCAGGGTCTAACAATTCGTTCTCCCAAACCATTCAAAAACGACCTGGCTCCGGCGGCCGGCCCCTCTGCCCGCCTCCTCGCTGCCCTCCCCCTTCCTTCTCCGCCGCCCTCCGCAGGCGGGCGCGGGGCGATTTCCTTCCGCGCCGCAGCGCGCGGGCCGCGCCCCCGCACCCGAGCGCAGCCCCGGAAAGCGGCCGGAGGGGACCTTTCGGCCCCGAGGCCCGGTGTCAGTTCCTCCCGGAGTGGCTGTGACAGCAGCGGCAGCAACAGCTTCTACGCAGTGGGTGATGTCTCATCTCGCCCCTGTACCCTCTAGGTCCGTGGGGCCGCTTTGGGATGGCTGGGGTGGGGGCAGTGGCAGGAGTACTGGCAACCGCCCAGCTCCCCCCAGGAGCCAGGTAGACGGGCCCCCAGAGTCGCAGAGGCCAAACAGCCGCGCCTGGCCCTGAGCTCGTGGGTGTTTTTGAAGACGTGGCCGCGACGCGGGGACTGCGGATCTGCTCCCCGGCCTGCTCTCACCCCTCCCTGAGAAGCATCGGGGCCTTCCTTTTCCCTCCACAGTGACCCGATCTAAAGGTTCCTACCACTCAAAAGTCTACACCTCCAACCGTGCTAGCGACAGTTCGTGCTTTCTCCGCAGGTAGTCCTGTCCTTGGAGAAGGCACCGGGGCCAGAGAGGAACAGTGCAGCGTCTTCGCTGCGGCCCCGATCTCCTAAGCTGCCAATCCAAGGTGGAGGACCCTGTGGGCATTTCATCCCAACCCTACTCTCAAAGCCCCACATGGTGATCTCTAAAGGTAGGCTCCTAAGAGAAAGAGATGGGGTTCAAGCCCCCAAACACACGCGGCTGACGGTTGTGAGAGGCACCTTCTCCACCCCTCATTCCTAGGAGGTGGGGTGGGCAGTTACGCTGCGTGTGACCCAAACGCGTTCCAGCTACTTGGACACTTGTATATTTTAAGCAATTCTATCTAATACGTTGACAACAACGAACCCCAGAGCCCTAAGGAGGGTGTTAATGCAGATTCTGGCAAACAGGAGGCAACAAAAGTTGGTGGGCTGGAAGGAAAGCCTTGGAAAGAGAAACCCCTCTTTGCAATGCCAGACTTGTTTCTCTTTTTTGGAACGAGTTGGGATAGAATAACCGTATCGTGCTCATCCGTTAGTTGCAAGGCAAACTAGAGGTCAAAAGCAGTAGTCGGTTTTCAGGGGGGAAGTAGGGGTGCTGAAGTTGTGTGCCCTGCGCAGGCCGCCCTCCACTCACGCTCTCCCCAGACTGGACTGTCAGATGAGAATTAACTCAGCGAAAGGCCCCATTCTGGGCCTGACCGAGGGTGGTGACTTTGGGTGTGGGGAGGAGGAGGACGGAGCCCAGGAGACTGGAGGGCAGGCCATGTGGCTGTGCCCCGCTGGGGCTCACAGTTTCAGTCCGGAAACCCTGGGGTCTGGTGCGCCTGGAGCTGGCTGAAGGGCTCAGACTTCTGCGGGGGAAGTGAGGGCAAGAGGCATCCCTCTCTCCCGTGGGGGGCCAACGGGGGTTGTACCTTCTTTGGAGGCAACTTGCAGGATTTGGCTTATCACCATTTTTACAAAGATTCAGAAACAATGACCACAGCGTGCCAACTGGTCTGCCTGGAGAGGCTCTGCCCTCATTTAAAATGAGATCCTGTCTGAAAATTAAGGATACCTCCACTTACCAGTATGCAGACAGGTATCCTTAAAACCAAGTGAACTGTGTTAAGTCACCCTTTTGTTTACATCTCCCGCCTTCAGGATTTTATCTCTTGGAAGCTGAGACTAAGGCAGGAATTCTGCCACACTCTACAAAGTGTTCTCTTTTATAACTCCGAATTGCCGATTATTCCACAATTTTTATTTGAAGGTGGTTGCAGAAATCTTGAAAATTTTCCACCTTCACCTCTCTCTCTTTTTAAAAATCAATCCCAAATCTTAATTTTGTTTTTCTTTTCCCTTTAGTGGAATTCTTAAAACTAAAGAGATTGAATAATTGGGCTTTTTCCTTTGTGGCTATGGGTAAGCAAGACAGGAAAGTGTGGGCAAAGTGTAAAAGGAAACCTTACCTGACCAAGGGGATTTGGGGTTGGGGGATGGAAATGAGGGCAGGAGCTGGAGGAGAAATCGAGTCCACAAAAACACAGCAGCTCCAGATCATTAACCAGCTGGACTTGCAAAGTCGTCAGTCTCCAAGACTGGTTCTTAAACAAATGAACGGAACCCTATTCAGGTCACTAAACTTCTAGGGGATGAAGAGTGCGAGTGCCTGCCTGGCCACTGGGTACCAGGGATCCCCCTGGGGCTGAGGCCGTGCCCTGGATGCCAGAATGCTTATAATAAGAGAGTTTAAAATGAATGACCTAACCAGAACCATCTCAGCATGGAATCTTCCTGACAGAGTCACAATGAATGACTTTAGTTCTGAGAAGAAATTTCTCTTGAACTCTTCGAAGGAGTGGAGGATGAGAATGAGAGGGATTCTGAGTGCCTACATGTTACTTTTTGAGCAGAAGGCTGTGGTTTGCCAAATGAATTACCTCTCAGAATGTCTGGGGCTTGATACTCCCTACTTTGCAAACTGTAATATTTCATGGCCGGATTGTCCCACCCTGTTCATCTGTAGCTGTATCCTACCTAACATTTTATCTAACAATTTTCTTGTCCACACTTGCTGGGGAAAGCAGACTTAGTTCGAGAATCCTAATTTCAGGCTCTTAAAAACAGTTTTAGAAATTTCCCTTTGGGGCTGAACTCAGCTTGACTTGAAGGACAGTAGTGGAGAACTACCTTCTTTGGGAATACTGGATTAATTGGAATTAAATCATTTTGTCTACTTCTAAAATAAATTCCCTGAAAAAAAATTAACTGAAAACAAAAAAGTTTTTCTTTTGCACTCGGATATTTCAAAACGAGCTTTGTTTTCAAAACTGCAAACTTGGCATGTTCGCAGTCCTTCCTGAGGAATGTGTGCTGTGTTAAAAATTGAAAAAAAAAAATACCGTTAGAAGAAACAAAGTTAGGAATCTCATACTGAGCATATGCAGTAAGTATGTACGTATCTGTACTTTTCCAGTTTGAATGTATATGCACTGGCATTCTCTTAGCAACAATCATTTATAAATACTTTTAGAGAAGGAAAAGAAACATTTATATGCTATATAGAACTGTTGGCAAGATAGTAAATTTTGGAATTGGGTTTGCACAAAAGGTGAGTATTTGAATCTGTTCCTAGTCTTTCTTCTTAGTCTTGGGATGACCTACCACCTGCAGGATGGCTTAGAGTTCTGTGAAATAATTTCTCTGAATTGCATGAATAAAGCACAGGAGCATTCACACAGAAGGGGGCGCAAATTGGAAAAGGCTGCAGTTGAATTAGAGTGTACATCTTAGATTTCATCTCGTTTTGAACACTCCACAGGGATTGCCTAGTTTGATAGTGAAGTAAGAGAATGTTATCAAAGCGGAATATAAAGTTTGTATCAGCACAAGTGATTTCTCTGACTGTGTAGAGCAGATTCGTAGCAACACAGGCAGCCTTAATGGTGTTTGAACTCCTTGCACTAAATAAGTCCTTCTGTTTCTCTTAATAATAGTTTAAATTCATGAATTTAACTGATTCTGTATTTCTCTTTCTGAACCCCTTAAGGAACTAAAATTATAAAACGGGAAACTTTCAGTCCAGAAATAAAATGAAAAAGAGTATGGCATAAGAGATTGAGTTGCAAAGAGCACCTCAAATGAGCAAATCAAATTTTCAAATAAATTAATCTTTAAAATATCTGACATTCTGCATTCCAAATGAGGATAAGGCAAAGAAGCATGATATGCTGAACTTGCACATCGAGTGGAATCTGCGTGTGGAAAGAACGGAGTCTTCAACAGCCTCCCGCACCCACCCCCACACACATACCTTTATTGGCTTATTGGCTGTACAGACTAGAGAGGTCGTGTCCCTCCTAGCTGCCGGTTAACCTTGGTGAAATACACTCTCACCTATTTTGAGGAGCTTCTGGAATAACCAAAGAAATAATGGAAGAAATATGTAGTTATTCATGGAGGCTTGTATCATGGTCACAGGCTTCCTGCTTAGTAAGCATTTTTATCTTCTCTATTTCATCATCAAGCAATTTAAATCTAAATCTAATGGTTTATATTTTGTGTTTTTCCAGATAAAGTTGCTTTTCTGATTACTCATAACTTTCATCTCTCTGCACTTCAAGGGATTTCCTTTTTTCACAAATGGCTTTTCCTGAAGCCTTAAATCCTATTTCCATTGTTTTGATTGATTCTTCCTGCACAAAACATGTTGTTTTTGCCAGTGACCACAAGAGGACACAATTTCCTAGAGAACTTTGTTTTTAAAGAAACTTAGGGAAGAAAACTAACAAAATAGCAAAAGTACTGCACAATCTGTGACTGTCATTTTGGGTATGCCTGTTTGATTTATGTCACTTTTATTAATTGAAAAATATACGTGAGTTGGCATTCAAACGTTAGGTTTTTTGGAAGATTCTCTCTTTTCTCTTTATTGTAGAATGCAAAAGAAAAACATTTATGAAAATATATCAAAATACTACCATTTTAAGGGAAAATGTTTATTTTACATTAGTAGAATTTTGTACAAAACTGAGTGACCCGGAATTTTGCTTTCTCAATTTTAGAACTATGTTTGGCAGTGTAAAACAGTTTTTTTAAAAAAATATGTGACTATTCCAAAATACCTTTGAAAGTTTGAATTTTTAATTTTAACATTTAGAATGTCTTTACGTGGAAAAACTACACGGAAATTATGTTTTATGGTTGCCGATTATATTTTAATGAATATTGTAGGTTAAGAACTAAATTTTTTTTCATAGATAGGGAAAAGAACATTTTTAAGATACCAACTCCCAACACTTCCCCCAAATTATTATGCACACTGTTTAATGCAAGATCACTTTCTTCTTTCTTATTACTTCTCGAAAAAAGTTTCAGAGCATCCCAATTACTTTGTAAATTAATAATACATTAAAATGAATCATGTCTTGATATTTCTCTAGAAGAATTTTATGGTTGGGTTCTGGTAGAGTGTGGGTGCCAACCCGGCTGGGGAAATCCCTGCTTCCTTTGGAACTCAATGCTTTTCTTTGTTTTTTTTAAAAGATTTATTTATTTATTTATTTGACAGACAGAGATCACAAGTAGGCAGAAAGGCAAGCAGAGTGAGAGGGGGAAGCAGGCTCCCTGCTGAGCAGAGAGCCCGCTGCGATGCGATGCCCGGCTCAATCCTGAGATCCTGAGATCCTGAGATCCTGAGATTCTGACCTGAGGCGAAGGCAGTAGCTTAACCCACTGAGCCACCCAGGCGTCCTCTGGAACTCAATGCTTTTGCTTTGCACTTGTATCTTCTTGCAGATCCTTTCCTAATCACATTTTCTGAGACCCTGCTGGAGGACCAAAAGAGCTGGAAAGAGAAGAGAAAAAAAAGACAAGAAGGAAAGAACAGTGAAAATAAGGAAGAGATCAAGAGCGAAAAGAATGTGAAAAGAGTGCAAGAGAGAGCTAAACAACCGACCGAGACTGATAGAGAAAAAGAATGAGGCTTCATATGTGGGGGTCAATGATAAAAGGCTTAAATCACAAGAGACAGAAAGAATTGCACTCAGTGGGAAGCAGAAAAGTACCAAGATTATTGGCCTCGGTTTCTGCTCAAAGAGACTGTTGTAAGTAGCTACCTCTCCCTCTGTATAGGCATTTAATTTTAAAAATCCCTGTCACTCTCACTGAAGTCCTAACAAGACATAAGGAACTGGGTGGAGGGCCATGAAACTTTTAATTGAGGTTAGTGTTCATCTAACAGATATGGTCTATCCAGAATTAGAGTGAAGATGATATATGTTGTCATTCCTGCCTCTCAAGATGGCGGAGAGGAAGATATCTGGGGACACTGATGCCATTACTCTGTGCAAAAGGCTTTGAACCCTGGAAGGATTTTAGAAATCCTAGCTCATCATTTGTTTTCTATTTGACTTCGGTCTTTCCCTGTTGTAAGCCAAGATCAATACCTTTGCCTTCCTCACCTCAGATACTTCCGGGAAGACATAGCTTTAAGTGATGCATTTTATTCTCACTTCTCCCTACTTGAGAGACTGTAAGGTTCTGGTTCTGTCTGATGGTGCATTCTGAAGACCTGAATTCTGGTTTCAAGTGGCACTAATTATTTACAACATGTTTTTTGACTCTTTAACAAAAAGAGGTCAGTCTCTAATTACGCTAGGTGCTTGTAGTAAGAAGATTTAGTACCTGACATCAAGGATGTCCCAGTCAAATGAGAAGTAAAATATGAAAGCAGTTTTGTAACACGGAGAGCTAACTGCTGTCATAGATGTTTTCACAGAATGCCAAGGAAGGAATGTGGACCTGGTCTGAGATGACAGGATGGATTTCTGGGTTGGGAAATTACCTCTCTGCCATGGGAGCCTCCAGCTACACTTCCAGGAAGTGTGTCCCAGAGAGAAACATAAGCCCACAGACCAAATTAAAAGGCACATGTCACATGGTTTATTAACTCAAAACATACAGCAAGAAAAGGAAGTCAAGTAAGTTAATATACTGGAATAGGTTGCAAGCATGCAGGGTGGTCCATGCTCCCCAGGTCCTGGAGTACTCAGGTTCACAGTGATCTCTCCTTCTCTGTGCCTCTGTCAGCCTTCCTTGCTGATGGAATGGTTAAAGAGGTCCAAGGTAAGGATGAGCAGTGATGGAGGGTGCCTGGAGGTCAAATAACTTGCTCTATTACAAAGGGCAAATAGTTTTGTCCACAGCCAGAACTTGGCTCCTATCTTCTGAGCAGCTATGGATTTTAATCTTTCTGGGCCAGAGAACAAGAGGCCTAGGTAGGACGTTACCAACAGGGAGCCCAAGAACTCATGAATACGGAATTCCCTGAGAGCCCCATGGCTACTTGATGTTACAGGTGTTTCTGTCCCTTCCCACTTACTTTAGTGATATCTAAGATGTCCTTTTGTTACTTATTTCCATACGTAGTGTCATCTATTTTCTTTGCCTTATTTCTATGCTTCATGTCCTCCATTCTCCTCAGCAGAAGTGAATATTCATAAATATTACAGGAGGCATACACTGCAATGTTTCTGAAGTACCCTTTATCTCATCTTTACTCTAGACGGGCACCTGGATAGAAGGTAGGAAAGACTCTGGGAGCAGCATGGGCAAAGGCAGGGGTGCAGGAGCCTGTGTGACCTGCTTGGGGGCTTGGGACGAGTCTTACAGGGCTGGAGAAGGAAGGGGTGTGAGGACGTCTGGAAATGACACAAAGTTTAGATCACTAACTTTGTGTGCCATGCTAAGGAATTTGGATTTTATTCTAAATGCAGTTGGGAAAACTGAAGAATGTTAAGTAAGGAAAGGACATGATCAGATTTATATTCTAGAAGTATCACCCTGTGAACAGACAGTACGGGGATGGTTAGACAGCTATGTGATTATATTTTGGAAATTCTTGCATCAACTCACAATATACATTATGTAAGTACATCAGTTAACTTATGAGAACTTACACATGGTAATAGCTATGGGGCATGTGAACAGGAGAATGAATCTGAGAGGAAAGGACTGGATTCAGGGAGATTTGGAAACATTAGTTTCCTCATCTATCAAATGAAGGAATCGGATCAGTAATATAAAAAAGTTCAAAAATGTATAAACTTGAAAGCATTTTTGAAATTATCTCCTCTGACGGGTTTATAGATAAAAAAAAGTTTTGCCTGTGACTGCTTTTAACGCCACAATTTGGCAATATCTGGAACCTGCAAGCATTTTCCTAAGTGACGAGAATGAGTTTCCTTCGGCAAACTGCTTGTGGCCAACTGTGGGCCTAAACTTTTGTACCAAAAACGAGTAAAATAAGCAGAAAAGTGGTTTGAAGGGGAGCAGGAGAGGCTTCCTCCAAAACCACTTGATTCTTCCCATAGTTATGCTTTAAGCCTTTCACTGGTAACTCATTAAGTTGGGGCCTGGCATTGTCCTCTCCAGGCTCGTCTATTCGTCTATCAGAAGGCAGAGGCCTCAAGGTGAGGTAACACATTAACTCACTAACACCTTTACATGATCGTGATTCGTTTGTATGACATTTTCCTTAGGAAAGGAGGGCCCCAGGGTAGACGAAGGACACTGGGACAAATTGGAAAGCTGGGATCGAAAGTCAAAGAAAGTTGTTAAGAAAGGAATGATTGTGGTACTAAGGCCTTTGCCGTTTTTCCAAGGCCTGCCTGAGCCTTCCATGCCTGCACTTCAATGTGTCTGATGTCCCCTTCTCTCTTTTGGATTCAGTTCTAGGGAGAGCACAATGAGACAGTGAGGAAACAAGAACCCACTGACTGGTCTTGTCTCATCTTCTTGGTGTCTGCCAAGGTCTTAGAACCTTGAACAATGTTTATCAAAGAAACCATACTCTTCTATTTCACTCTCAGCTGTGTGTTAAGAGCAAATATTAATCACAGTCTCTTTGCTTTAATTATAATGAAACCATTTAGATGTAGTTCTGTTCAAGAGTGGAACTGTTCCATGGAATATGAAAGACATTTAATGACTGAGAAAAATAAAAAAAGCCATGAGTAGTCATAAGCAACTTTTTTTTTCTTTTTTAAAGATTTTATTTATTTATTTGACAGACGGAGATCACAAGCAGGCAGAGAAGCAGGCCCAGAGAGAGGAGGAACCAGGCTCCCCGCCAAGCAGAGAGCCCGATGTGGGGCTTGATCCCAGGACCCTGGGATCATGACCTGAGTCGAAGGCAGAGGCTTTAACCCACTGAGCCACCCAGGTGCCCCCATAAGCAACTTTAATGACAATTTTAATTTCACAGCCAAGTTTTTGGGACGGGGATAAATAATTGTTAAAAATATTCTGAAGAGAAAGACAGAGATGTTAAATTGAAGCATATTGGCAGGCTCAGACTATCTGAAGAACAGACACTGCAAATGAGTTCTGTTTAGTTTGTTTTTCAACAGGGCCATTCTCCAAAATAGCCTATACTCTCATAGAATTATTAGGAAAAATCAACTCCACTTCTTGGTTCATGTAACATTTATTCACTCTTATGTGTGTTATATTGATTCTT
Source organism: Mustela nigripes (assembly GCF_022355385.1). Taxonomy (NCBI): domain Eukaryota; kingdom Metazoa; phylum Chordata; class Mammalia; order Carnivora; family Mustelidae; genus Mustela; species Mustela nigripes. The sequence goes on along the minus strand of NC_081560.1, from coordinate 55,541,718 downwards.
ACATGACAAATCAGGCACCCAGATATTTTATAGAGATTCATTAAACATTTTACAGTACTTTGTTTAATATACATTTTATTTTATTTTTTTAAAGATTTTATTTATTTATTTGACAGAGAGATCACAAGTAGACAGAGAGGCAGAGAGAGAGGGGGAAGCAGGCTCCCCACTGAGCAGAGAGCCAGATGTGGGGCTCAATCCCAGGACCCTGGGATCATGACCTGAGCCCAAGGCAGAGGCTTTAACCCACTGAGCCACCCAGGCACCCCTTAATATACATTTTAAATGGGAGAGAAAGAATTTCATAGCCAGCTTTGGTAAAACAGAATGACTGTTGGATTTTATTTGTGAATGCATCAGCAACAGAAGCTTCAGTCACAAAGTGTTTTAGCTTTTGTCATTTCCCTGAGTTAATAGGCATGACAGAGGATCATATTATTGGAGAATAGGATAGGATAAGATAGGATAGGATAGAATAGAATGCAGATTAAGAATCCATGTCATTTCCTTAGATTAAATTAGATAATCATTTTTGGTTTAATTTATTATAAAATTCTTAAAACATTACAATTGCATAACTGGAAAAACTACTTATAAAAAAAGCACTTCAGTAAACTCATAGACTACTAGTGCTAGAAGACATTTTAGAAGTCCAGAGCACTTCTCCCTTCTCTGACAAGAAAGAATGATCATGAGGACATTATGCTGAGTGAAAGAAGTCAAGCAGAGAAAGTCAATTATATGGTTTCACTTACTTGTGGAGCATAAGGAATAACATGGAGGACATTAGGAGAAGGAAAGGAAAAGTGAATTGGGGGAAATCGGAGGGGGAGACAAAGCATGAGAGACTGTAGACTCAGAGAAGCAAACTGAGGGTTTTGGAGGGGAGGGGAGGTGGGGGGATGGGTGAGCCTGGTGGTGGGTATTAAGGAGGGCACGTATTGCATGGAGCACTGGGTGTGGTGCATAAACAATGAATCTTGGAACACTTAAAAATAGAATAGAATAGAATAGAATAGAATAGAATAGAATAGAATAGAATAGTCATGGAGAACAGTGTAGTAGATGACAGCCCAGATTCTGGAGCCAGTTAGCCTGGGTTCAAATATGGCTCACCTTCTCACTACCTATGTAACCTTAAATAGGTTACTTACTCCCCCAGGCTTCCTGTGAAGGAGAGAGAATATGTACATCATCAGTGGTTGTCATGAGTATTTAAAATGGTGCCTGGCATTTGATATGTGTTTGATATTATTATTTTAAATAAGGACTAAGTTGTGCATATCTTGTAGATGTTGATGTAGCATCAATTCTACATCAATTCTAAGTGCAAAAAAGGGTTTAAAGGGTAAATGAGGAAAATAATTGATGATCCAGTTCTGTCTGAAGAGAACTATTCCTATATTCCTGTCTCACTCCCTGAGGACTCAAAGTTCAGGGTGAGGACACTAATTGGAGGAGGTTCAATAATTTATCTATGCCCTTGCTACCAAGAAATGGTAACAGGAGGCATATAACCTCCATTTTCCATAGTAGGTGGTATGTTGTCTGAGCTAAAGATTCATATTCAAGTGTCCACTTGATATGACACTTTCTCACAGACATCTTGAACTTATTGTCACTCTCATATAATTTGTTCCTCCCATAAGCTCAGTAATTTATTTATCTCATTGCTTAGCCTAAAAACCTAGGACCCATCATTAATCCATCTCTTGCTCTCAGAGCACCCTCTCTGCCATCCAAGTGGTCATGTGGAGTACAGTCTCCTACCAAGACTGACAGACTGGGTGTTCTCACGGTAGTAGGAAGTTAGTTTGAGTGCGGTGTATTTACAACTCCAACAGAGATGGCATTTCCAGCATTCACACCATTGAGACTACCTGTTGCACAGCTTAGTGTTAAGTGACTCATATTGGAATCTGTTTCATTTATTAGTATTTTCTTCCTGAGATGCCTAATTGTTTTAAGAAACCAGAATCTTCCCAAATTCCTCATGGGCTCCATAATGTGCTAAATGGGCAGTCCATAAATACTTATTTATTGATTATTACTCTCTTTAGAAATGTACAAAAAATGCAGGTACTATCACAGGCTAAATATTTCTTAATTTACTTCAGTGTTATCTTAACCTCATATTTGAGCTAATATACTTGAACAGTAAAATGGAGTATTACGTATTCCTCCAAAATCAGAGATTACAAACACTTAGTTTAAAAATACTAATTTTGAGGGATGCGTGGGTGGCTTAGTTGGTTAAGCATCTGCCTTCAGCTCAGGTCATGATCTCAGGGTCCTGGTATTGAGTCCCGCATCAGGCTCCTTGCTCAGCAGGGGGCCTGTTTCTCCTTCTGCCTGATGCTCCCCGTGCTTGTGTATGCACTTGTGCGTGCGCTCTCTCTCTCTCTCTCTTTGACAAATAAATAAAATCTTTATAAATAAATAAATAAACAGATTTGGAGACTGTTTCCTCCCACAGATATTTAATCAAATATTGCCACTAACTGGACTCTGAAGTTGTTCAGTAAACATATCTAGTCTTGCTCTAGCTATATATGCCCCATATATGTATGTGTGTGTGTGTGTGTCTATACCCACACATATTTAGCATTTTTTTTTGTATAGCATCACTAGCACAAATACTGGTGAGGAGGTAAAAGACTACAGTAAAGCAAAAAAAAAAATCTGTAAATTCTCTGTTTTATTTTCTTTTGCAAAGAAGAAGTTGCAACAGCTGACCCTGAGCTAGAGGACAAGGAAGACCTTCCAGCCTAATTGTTACAGAGAGCTGGAGGTTTGCATGATGAAATATTTGCTAGAAATATTTTGCTAGAAAGTAGTGAGGGAAGTATCCAGTCTGAGGCTGTGGCAGTTCAAATGGGGAGGATAGTTAGTTCTTTGCTAAAACGTCAATCCTTTTTTCTTTCTGATTCCTCAGGATGGCACAGCCATTTAAGAAGTGGTCCATTCTGGTCACAATATGAAGATATCACTCCACCACAGGTGTCAGAACTCAGGAGTGTTCACTTGATGACATCCCCGTGTAGAAGAAATAATGCTGACCCAGCAATGTGCCAAGGTCTATGGGGTATATGGGCTTTTCTTTGAGGGGAACAGAATCTGGTTAGGAGGACCTAACAGTAACAGTAGAGTTAGAATTGGAAAGAAGTGACTGGATTCTAGCTATGTTTTAAAGGCAGATCCAGTAGGATTCGCTTAAGATAAGATATGAGGTGTGTGGGGGAGGCATCAAGAAGGACCTCAGGGCTTTTTATTTGAGAAAAAATAGGGGGGCATTGGCAATTACTGAGATGGAGAAGGCTGTGGTGGAGCACATTTCAGAGCAAAGAGTTCCATTTTGGACATGTTGAGTTTGAGACGTCAGTTAGAAATCCAAGTGGAATTGCTGGGTGGCAATTGGACTTGTGAGCTGGGATTTGTGGGAGACGTCTGGACTGGAGGTAAAATTCAGAATATAACAGTGTATCAGTGACTTTTGAAGCTGTGTAATGCTGGAGATCATGATGGGAGTATGTGTGAGGAAGAGCTGAGGAGTGGAAAAACCAAAGATGGTAATTATTCTGTAGAGAAAAAAATAATCAGAAGGGGAATGGGGGTTGATGGGGCAGTACAATGTTAAGTAGAGTGATATTTATGAAATTAGAGATAACTCATTTTTCCAAGAAGAAAGTAGGACACATCAAGAAGAAGCAATAATCAATAATGAAAGACATTAAATAATTCTCCAGAGTAGGAAAAATAGTTAACCCAGTTCACAGAATAGAATGGCACACTCCAAGCAAAGTGAATGAAAACGGGCCCACACCCATTACTATTTTCAGAAAAATGTTGAAGAAGATAAAGAAACCATCCTACAGGCATTCAGATGGAGAACATAGATTATTCATTTAAAAAAGAAGGGCTATGTAGGTCTTCTTCATAAGAACACATGCCAAAAGAATGTCATAGCTCATCAAGTTCACATTACCAGCCAAAGTCACACTTAAACATATGGACAAGTGTGGAAAGACTCAGAAAATACCATTTTCCTCTTAACAACAACAAAAGGTCAAGTGTATTCTTAAGTTTCCAAGAATGATACAAAAATGTGGTGAGCAATGATACAAGGAAATACAGCAACCTAAGTCCAGCCAGTTGTTATAGAAATGACAAGAGTAATTGTGAAACTAAACAAAAAATTCTTAAACAAGACCATCTTAAAAAAAAAATTGTGTATTTATAAGTAACAATTCCAGAAAAAGATTTGAGGTAGAAGATTTAAAGAGAAAAAAGTCAGTAGGAAGACCTATATTAAAAATAAGCAAGATAAATGAATCAAAACAAAAAACCAAAAGAAACCAAGGATATAAAGTAAAATATAAGCATTGTTCTGTGTTTTTTTTGTTTTTTTTTTTTTTTTTTTTTTACTTACAGTTAAGATGTCAGGAATTCCAGTAGGCTAGTTATCTTGTTCTGTGTATTTTTTAATGGTGGATCCAAAAACTTGGCTCTAAGAAATCTAGTATATGATATGAACAAGTGTCACAAAAAAATGTGAGATCCTTAGGGTCCATAAGGGAAACACACACACACACACACACACATTCCAGGAGAAGTCTAACTGTTCCTGATACTGTGACCTGCCTGAAAGAATTTTTTTTCTCTTTTTGCTTAAGTTAATCGGAAAAGGAAGCATTCAGTTTCATATGACAGTATCTGTATATTAAATACCCAACAAGTTACACAGGGCTCTTCCTTTTTTGAAAATAATGTTATTTAACATAGGTTTAGGATAGTATGGTGACAAAAATGGTTAACTAAAAATAACTTTACCAGAGGGTAATTTCTTCCTAATTGTGTGGTTTAGTCCTGTCATAGATTTTTGAGTGTCTTTAATAATATGTCTACTTCTGGTTATCCTCTGTAAATACTTAAATACTGTCTTTCTTTTTATTTTTTATTTATTTTTTATTATTTATTTGACAGACAGAGATCACAAGTAGACAGAGAAGCAGGCAGAGAGAGAGGAAGGGAAGCAGGCTCCCCGCTGAGCAGAGAGCTGGATGTGGGGCTCAATCCCAGGACCCTAAGATCATGACCTGAGCCGAAGACAGAGGCCTTAACCCACTGAGCCACCCAGGTGCCCCAATACTGTCTTTCTTAGCTGAGATATTGACAGTTCTTGAGAAGTGATTTTGAGATTGTGTTCCCTGAAACTTGATACTCAAATGAAATAATCCATTGAGCCCAACAATAACTTAAATGGAAAACATACTTAATTTAAAAGCTTTATTGCCCCTATTTGGAGACAAGTCTATAACAATTAACAGTTACCATTTTCTGTAATTTAGTACTATTAGCCCACATCTGCATTGTCAAAGGGAAAGTCACAAAAGACAGATGAACTAAAAGCATGCTTAATTACTTATGATTTAAAATTTTAAATTTAGATAACTGTTTTTTTAACATTGTATTGCATTCAAATTTAAATTGTTTATACTGTCACAGAATGACAATACTTTGAGTCGTGTTTTATAATGTACATGAGCTAATTTCTATTCTGTTCCATTTCATTCCCTCTTTCATTTTGTAGAGCTAAAGTGTTTTTCCCTTCTAAACCCTCAGAATGATACCTTGTAAGATGAAACTAGGGTATGAGGAACTGCGGTGTGTTATAAACAGGTGAGGGAAAGGCATAATGTGTAGCACTCCCTCTCTCATATCAACGTACTATGGTTAGGACAATTTTAGCTTAGTCCTTGCCTGTGTTTACTCCTGGGCCTCAGGCTTAAAAACTTGTGCGGTGTGAGTTCATTCTGCCCCTTCATGGGGCACAATATTAATGAGACCCTATTATGTGTCAGGCACTGTCCCAGGCACCTGGGCGGAAGAGATATATTAAGTAGAATATGACACTATAATAAAGAAATTGAAAAATAAAGTGGATTAAACAGCACAGTTTATTTACCTTATTAAAATTTTGGATAGGTGTTATAGGTTTGGCTCAATGGCTGAGCCGTGTTGATTTAACTTCTTACTCTATTATCCTCAAAATATGACTTCCACCTCATAGACCACAAGGCCACCCCAGGTCTCATTTCAATTTTGGATTCCAGCCATTGAGAAAGGAGAAAGGCCAAGGGAAGACATGTCCCTCTTTTAAGAGCCCTATCTAGAAATTACTTGTGACTACTGCTCATACCCCATTACCAGATCATAGTCCCATAGTCCCACAACTAATTGCAAGTGAGCCTCTGAAATAGAGTCATTAGCTGGATAGCCATATCAAATGCAACCTTCACAGTTTCTATTGCTAAAGGAGGAAGGGGAGAATGGATAGTTTTAGGTAACTAGCAGGTTCTTTATCAAGTAGTGAACAAAAACAGTCATGAATCTTGGCTTCAATGTAGCTCTTACCTGAGAATTTACTCTTTCAGACCTCATCATAGTCTGCATGCTAGGTGTATGGCCCTTTCACTCAGCCTGCCAATGTACCTCTTCCCAGCAGCCTCAACCTAAGGGCATTGAAGTGTAAGCTACAACAGAACTTAAAATATATTAGCTACATATCTTCTATTCTATCACAACAACTAGTATTTCTAAGGCTCCCACATATCTCATCCAGTATCTGCACAAGCTGGATGAATGAGGGACATTCTACTGTGAACTCATTTTAGGCAAGATATCTTAACCAAATAAGAGAATGGTGTTGCAAACAGAGCCAAGTCCATAGTAAGCATCCAATATATAATTTGATAGATTTTTGTGAAATAAGTAATGAAAGTTAGCACAAGAACTGGATGCAGAATAGAGCAAGAAAACACAATTCGATCCAGTCCAATTTCAATGTAAACTGAGCCTACATTATTGCTGCTTTTCACTCTCTGCTCGCTGTGACATTTGTGTGCTTACCTAGTTCAGGGCTATGCATAAGAATGACCATGCACACTGACTGGGGAAAGAGGAGTCGGGAAATTGTGCACCTTCTTGATCATTTTGTCAACCTCTCTCCCCCAAAGGAGATACTTATGTAGCCCACTAACTTCACTGATGGAGTAAAATATGTCTTCATGTTTCTTTCTCTAAAATGTCTATAGGAAACGTAATCTGCATGCATTTTCACAGAAGGAAAGACTCTAGAAAATAAACTTTTAATTTTATATGCTACTGTGTAAAATTCAGCCAGTGAGTCTAAGAGAGTAACAGCATGAACAGGGCCGGGGAGGGGAGAAGCTATGTGGGGAGAGAGAAGTGAAGGGAATAAAGATTGATCTATAACAATTTTATTTTTTGTTATACATAACCACTTATCCTTGTGGCATGAATGATCAATGAAGAGCTAGTAGAACTGTAATACAGTGTCATACATTGAAAGCCAATTACTAAAGATATAGAAACATTAAAAAGCAACTACAACTGACTTAGAGCAAATCAGTCAGTATGAAGGAAAAACAGATTTATGCAATAGTGAAGTAATCCAAAGAACATCCACAAAATCAGAGACATAAGAATGGCCTTATACTTTAAGCTGATGATGAAAATGTTATAAATCTTATCTTCTGACATGGAAATTCTCCCAATGGTTTGAATTTTATTTCAGGAGAACCTCTATTTTTGAATTAAATGTCATAAATCTGAGAATTGTATTCACTTTTTGCCACTTGATCCACTCGGTAGTAAATTTGCTGTCAGCCCCCATGAAACGTTTCCAGCCACCCTCCGATTCATAGTTTAGGGTAGTCTGAATAGTACCCTTTCTTCTTAAAAAATGCTTCCTTGGGGTTTGTCCACACTGTCCTCTTATAAGTAGGACCTGGCATTTCTGACCTTGCTGCTGCGCTTGACATTGTTTTGGGTTTCTTGGCGTTATAACTTGACAAATTATGTCTTATATGAACCAGACTTAGTTTCAGCCTGTAAGTTGTGTTTTTCTTTTTGTGGAGATAATGAAATAGACACTCTTACAAGCAAGTTTTCTCTGTTTTAAGGTTAACATTTCGCATTTAGAGGATCATCTCAATTTAGTTTTAATTTTGCTAAACTGTAAGAAAATCAAGTAAACAAGAAAAGAAAAAAATGGACAGTAACTCTGTCCAGTAGCACAAAGGTTGTGATATTCAGTTTGATTAGTAGGACACACCTGCCAAAACACAGATTTGTCTAATGCTTATGTATTCCACACCACCCCTTTGTTCCCCAAGCACCATAAATACAATAAATATCACATACAAGGCACTTTAGCTGACAGCCTACCTTATGATTAATTATGAACCAGAGACTAATGAAATGCATCACATGGAGGAAATACCAAGGATTATGTGGTCTTGAGGTGGTAGCCTTTTTGTTACTGTATTAGCCAGTATGAAGCTGTACAAGTGTGTCACATATTTCTGAAGCATCTAAGAAAACAGCTGAATTTAGATGCAAGAAATGATTTCTTTCACACTCTATGAACACAAAGCAATAATAATACAGAAAATGAGAGTAAAGGAACAAAATACAAATCGCATGAAATACAAACCATCCTACTAGCAACAAATATACTCTTGAAAGTTGGTATAGATTGAAACCATAGGAATTGATGGTAACTCTTAAAGGAGTCCTTCAGTCTATGCTTGCAAAAGTTCCTTACCAAACTGGACACACAGACAATGCCAGGCCACGTTTGCAAGAAGTGTATGCTGTCCTCCAGCTAACTGACAGGGCATAGAGCTCCATTACAGCAACATTTGTCACCGTTACCTCTAGAGAAGGACACAACTCGGTCAAAATCTAGTTCCACCACTGTCTGAGCTTGGACAGGATATTTTATCTAATTTAACTTGGTTTTTTATTTTAAAATGGATTTATTAATATTTATCATAATATTTTGTAAGGATTGGGTGACATAGTATTTGTAGGCAGCATAGTAGTTGTTCAGTCAATTAATTGCTGTCCCTGCTGTCTTGAGGTTCGTCACATGGCACTGTCTGCAGTGGGGAGCTAAGTCCACAGAAGTGCTTGTGAGAGCTGAGGCAAAACACGGGCCAAATAAATAACATGGGATTTATCCTTTGTTATTTTTCAATTTGCCCTTTGTGTTCCCTTTGACTCGTAGTGAAGATAATGGATTTGGGGAAGAGTAAGTAAACACTTGTGATCTTTTCTCTTTAGCATTCACCCAGATTTTCATTCTGTCGATGACTGATGAGTTTTTAACAATTAAATGTGAACAAAAGAGTTGTAAATACTATGTAACACAAACGAACCAAGAGACAGGGGTTTTCTTCTGTACGGATTAGCTCTCTAGGGGCTAATATGACCATAGTCTAGGTATTAACTTAGCTTGTGTGGCTCCCACTGAAACTGTTTTGGTTTCTATGGAGACTTTTGCTCTGGTTTACTAGTATATAACTGTTTCCTCACCTTTTCATTTCCTGAAATAGCACAAGTACAGTATCTAAATTTTGACTAATATAAATCAAAGCACATGCTTTCCTTTCAGGAAAGTCCTCTATTTCAACATATGTGCAGGATTTTCCTTTTTAATGCATTAGACATCTGTTATTGCTAATGGGGATAAAATGTCACATGTTAAAAACAATAAAAGTTATTAAAAGCAGTGCAAGTTTGAAATAATTTGAAATTATATTAGAAATGAATTTTTTCTTTTAATATATAGCAGTTTTCAAACATGAATATGAAAAGTACATGAAAATGAATATGCATATGACTGTGGTTTTGAGGCTCAGGCTTATCTGGTTCTAATATATCCTTTTAAATGTTGAAGTAAACATCAAGCAATTTACACACACACACAAATACACACAAGACATATGCACATGCATTCATACATGCATTGTAATTCCTATGGGGCTAATAGGAAGAAAAATGTGGTGCTAATTATTTAAAAATGAGGAATTTCCTTAGAAATTAGTGTAGTTTACTATGGTTATTTTTATTAGGCTTGTATATGTGTGTGTGTATGTGTGTAAATTGCGGGTGAACTCAGCTGTGTTTAAGAAGGCTCAAAACATTGTTAAAATTTCCATTTGCATTTTCCATTTCAGTGTCAATAAAATTAAAATGCATATTTGCTAAGTACTTTCCTTTTAATTTTTAACTCTGTATTTAATGGTAAATTTATTTCTTATCTTTCTAATTAATTTCAACTTCTCTTGTATGTTTGGGAAGAATGTCAGAATACTTGTTTTATTGAAGACAGATTTATAATTGAAAAGCACTCTTTTACCAAAACCTAATGATTTCCTTCATATAAAATAATAGAAAAACTGGGAAGCTAATCAAGGCTGTTAAAAATCAGGTTACTGGATATCCTTGTAGGGGAAAAAGACAATAATTGGTGGGAAGCATGAGAGGGCCTTCTAGTATGTTGATAATGTTATGCTCTGCAGAGCCAAAGAAAAATATTGCAGAATATCTTACCAAAGCACATTAAATACCTAGTTTTAAATATTTTAGAGTTAGAAGGCAATAGTTCTTACTTAAGTAACAGCATCCTGACAAACAACTAAGAATATAATTCACAATTTGTATTGCCTGGCTATTTTTGACTAAAAATAATTTTATTATTTTTTTTTGTTTTGATAACACTCAATATACATTCTCTCATCAGCTTTCAAGTCTCTAATAGAGTATTGTTAATTATAGTCATCATGCTGTATACTAGACCTCAGAATTTATTTATAACTGGACGTTTGTACCCTTTGACTAACATCTTCCCATTTCCTTTGCTGTACAACTCCCTTCAGCCACGATTCTACTCTATTTCTCTGACTTTGGCATTTTTAGATTCCACATATAAGTGAGAATATAGAGTGTTTGTCTGACTTATTTCCTGTGGCATAATGTCCTCAAAACCCATCACATTATGTAGAAGACAAGATTTTCTTCTTCTTTTTTTTTTTTAATGACTAAACTGTATTTCATTGTATATATTTCCCACATTTTCTTTATCCATTTGTCCATAGACACTGGGTTGTTTCCATGTCTTGGCTATTGTAAATAACGCAGTGAACATGAGGGGCACAGGTGTCTCTTCCAAATAGTGATTTCATTTCCTTCAGATATTTACCCAGAAGTAGGATTGCTGGCTCATATAATAGTTTTATTTTAATTTTTTGAGGACCCCCCCCAAGCTGTTTTCCATAGTGATACTACTAATTTACATCCCCACCAACATTGCACAAGGGTTCCTCTTTCTCCACATCATTGCCAACACTTTCCTTTTTCTTTTTGATAACAGCCATTCTGACAGGTGGGGAGGTGATACCTCGTTGTGGTTTTGATTTGCATTTCCATTATGATTAGTGCTGTGGAGCACTTTGTCGTGTATCTGTTGGCCCTTTGTAGGTCTTCTTTGGAAAAATTTCTATTTGCTTCCTTTGTCCATTTTTAATTGGATTATATGTGTTTTTGCTATTGAGTTATGAGTTAGTTGCATATTTTGGATATTAACTGCTTATCAGATAGATGGTTTCAAATATTTTCTCTTATTCCTTAGGTTGTCTTTTGATTTTTTGATGGTTTCTTTTGCTGTGCAGAGCTTTTAGTTTGATATGGTCCCACTTGTTTTAAAATAATTATGTTCTTTTTCTGACTACAAGAGAATGTTAGAAGACTGGAAAAATATATACAAGTACAAAAATGACCGATTCTCCCATAGCATGTATAAAATGAACATTTATGTTTATATACATAAAGATATGCATACATACCCATATGCATTTCCACATATTCCCATATGAAACAGAAATGAAATCATGCCTTAAATTTTGCTTTATAATTTTTCATTTATGATTTATTGGAATCATCTTTCCACAGCCCAGCTTCTTTCATACCTCATCTGTTTAAGGACCACAACAATTTATTTTATTTTTTTAAAATATTTTATTTATTTATTTGAAAGAGAAAGAGCATGCCCACGAGTTGGGGGCAGGGCCAGAGAAAGAAGGAGAAGCAGGCTCCCTGCTGAGCAGGGAGCCCAACACAGGGCTCAATTCCAGGACCCAAGATCATGGCCTGAGCTGAAAGCAGACACTTAAACAGCTGAGTCCCCCAGGTACCCCTGACTGACCACAACAATTTAAAACGAGGACTTACATTTTTTTAAGGACTTATATTTTTAGTTATCTAGGTTATTTTCTCAATTTTAATATTATGAATAATACCTAGACACATCTTTTGCAATCTCATCTTTATACATAGTATTATTTTCCTAGGCTAAATTCCTACCTGTGAAATTTCTGTAAGCAAGTTGTAACAATCCACAAAATGTCCTAATGTTGTAAAATTCGGCTTAGATCTTCCCAACTAGAGCCAAAGTTCAGAGAGCTTTCTTGAATCTTTTCTAACACCTTTCTTGATACGGTAAATTACCTGAACTTCAGATAGTCTTGAATCTCTCCAAGAGGAAGTAGCTCTGCTCCCAGGGAAATTCTGTTTTTCTCATTGAGTAAATGACCCTCATCTAATCAATGAGTGTTCTGTAGGTTTCCCGAATGGCAATTCCAGACACTTTCTTTTCTACAATTTACTGGCTGCTAGTCTTAGTAATTATATTCAGGTCTGATATACTTACATGGGGCTAATATTTAGTTGATAACTGGAGTAATTCCTGGGCTTATTTTCAATATATGTAAAGACACTGATGCTCCCCTGAATTTTGGTTAAAAAAGTTAGAAATGTTCAATAATCATTAATATTATGACGTAGGAAATATTGAAGAAAGAGATGGCTATTAGTTTAAAAAAAGCGAAACTACCAAAGTATGAAAGAAAATGAAGAAAAATGAAACCATTTCTTAAAAAAGATTTTATTTATTTATTTGAGAGAGAGAGAATGAGAGAGAGAGAGAGAGAGCATGAGAAGAGAGAGGGTCAGAGGGAGAAGCAGAATCCCTGCCAAGCAGGGAGCCTGATGGGGGATTCAATCCTGGGACTCCAGGATCATGACCTGAGCCAAAGGCAGTTGCTTAACCAACTGAGCCACCCTGGTGCCCAAATTGAAACCATTTTTAGATTGGAGCTAGCAGTGAAAAAATATATATATGCACCATCAACTCTAAAATACAAGTGAAGGCATTCTGATATATATATATTTACATGTATGCATGTTTGCATGTATGTGAACCATACAATGGAAGGATGGGATTATAACCTAGAAAGAGAACCTCTGGAGATGTCTTGGGTAAGGACCTTGGGGTTTGCATTGAGGTATGATGCGTATTTTCATGTGGATATAATGTGGGAAGATTTTTGCTGTGATTCATTGTGTAATACTTTGAGTCCTGAGCATATTTTTAGCCTGCTTTATGTTAACTTTAGAAGCAGTTGATTGAATTTGAGTAAATGCAATATACTAATAAGGGTATGAAGTTTAATTTGTGGTTGTGTCATCTTGAAACAAAGTGGCATTCAGTATGTATATTTTAACTGAGCTCATTTGCTCTAATTTTAATGGACTTCAGTGAGATTAAGCAAGCGAATAGTGATGAAAGAATTGGTGTGGCATGTTCAATAAGATCTACAATTAACAAAACCACTTCTTGTCAAATACTTGTTAGCTACAGTTACCACATTTTTTGGTCAAAAGTATGAACCCATGGTGAGAATATTTGAAATTAAGTCTGTTCCATAAGTCAGAAAAATTTTAGTTAATTTCAGAAGGCCGTTTACCATCCCTCAAATAAACCACCTGAAGTTGAATCAAAGCTTTTAAAAGCAGTAAGATGTGACAATTATCCTTTTATCTTTTTATGTAAGGAAGAAAAAAAATTAAAATAGTGGATATGAAAAAAGAATTACCATTTTTATTTTTTAAATATTTATTTATTTATTTAGTATAAGCGATGGGGTAGGGCAGAGGGAAAGGGAGGTCGAGAATCTCAAGCAGACTCCTCACTGAGCATAGAGCTGACATGGGGCTTGATCTCAGGACCCTGAAATCATGACCTGAGCTGAAATCAAGAATCAGACATTCAACCAACAGAGATACCCGGTGCCCCCATTTTCATTTTTTAATTTTAATTTGTTTTTGGTTACCCATTTTTAAATGTTGAGAAAGTATGTGTAATTTCAGGCCAACTTCATCATTTCAAAAATTCCTTTGTAAATTGCAAATAAATCAAGGCCAAAGTGTACAAAACTTTCTAAAGATTTGGTATAATTTTTTGCCAGTGAAAAAAAGATCTCTGGATAAAGAGAATAAAGCGAGGTGCCAAATTTTCAAAAAAATGTAAATGGCAGAAATAACACAGGATGTCCAAGAGTGCACTTTGAGACCTAACTTCCTTCTCTGCTGCTCCAGGGAGGATCCTTTTCTCTTTTCCTCTCTGAGTCTCCTCTGTGGAAAGCAGGTAGCATTTAACCTTCTTTGGTGCACAGGGACTCCTGTGTCCCTTAGGGAACCTAAAACAAAGCATGATTATGTACTCCATTCCTGGTTGACTGAGCTGAGTTTCAGGTTTTCGTATTTCGTGTTTGTCTAGGTCAGGAATACGTAACTGCTTAGTAATTGAGGCAGTACCACTTCTCAGTTACTATTACCAACACCACAACTTTCAAGATGAAGTTGCTCAAAAATAAATTCCCAGAGGATTTACCAATTCTGGTATCACCTTTTCATATAAAAAAAAAAACTTTATATGCAAATTTTAGAGGTTATTTTAGAAATGTAGGGTTTACAGTGACCTTCCTGACAGATAAAAGATTGTGATTACATGTTATAGACCAGAAGCTGGGTCTTTCTATACTTTAAAAACAAAATTTGCTATTGTGGTGGCAGATTAAATTTGGCACAAATGCCATGCTATTTAAAAGCTGATTCTGTTTAAGAGGAGCAATTTAATACTGTTTTTGTATGTGTTTCCATGAGCCTTTCTAAAAGGTTGAATTGTCATTTTGCTCTATATACACATTCAACATTGAAATAGCATAAACAATAACAATAACAACATTCACAAAATGTTTACTTTGTATGAGGCACTGTACTAAGCACTTTATGAGATCTCTTCTGATACTTTAACTCTGTGTTTATTACTTCTACTTCACAGACCAGGACTGGTACTGAAGCCCAGATGTTTTAAGTGAGTTATTATCTAATCCAGTAAGTGGCAGAATAAGGATATATAACTCTTCCACCACTCAAATCCATACTTGAGAATGTATCTGGCCAAGGAAGTCAGCATGAACTAAGGAACCCAGAATCAGATAATCAGTTCTTGGCTAAGACCTTCATGGGTGGAGTCCTGATTTTCATTCCAGGATACACATAATACCATGCACAAAACTTGGCTTTACTTTCACAGGAAACACTTGAAGAAAAATTGTAGAACAAGATAAGAATCAAGCACATGTGAATGTCTCCCTAAAATAATTACAATTTAATTTGCTAGGTGCTTTATATGTTGAAATGAATGTCATAGTTATTAACTGATTTTTTTTTCAGTTTTTATTTTAAAAGTAACTATAGATTCACAGGACATTACAAAAGTGGTGTAGAGAAGTTCTGTGTAGCTTTCACTCAGTTTTCTCCATTGGTTACATCTTACATAACTATGCTACAATGTCAAAACTAGGAAATTAACATTGGTGTAAGAAGATACAGTTTTATGTCATTCTATCACATACATAGGGTTACCGCAACTACGTTGCAATTAAGATACAGAACTATTCCATCAGAAATTACTGGATTTGAGTAAATGTACACTTATTTAGAAAACACATACTTAAAAAGAAATAGTACCTGGAAAAAAAAGAAAACACATACTTTAATGTTTAGGCCGCTGATAGACTAGAACTTCTCTGAATGAATTCAAATCATTTTGTCTCAGATTTAAAGTCACTTACCTATCCTTTCTTTTATAATATATCTGCTGTTGCAGTAATGGGTTAAAGGAGGGGGTTCTGATCTCTCTTTTCCTGTTGGGTGTGTATTGTTCCCCTTAGAAAGATGCATGGACCAGAGCTAAATGCTGACATTCAAGTATTTCAGGAATAAAAAATATTGGAGGAAAAAATCTTATCTCGTTTTTAAAAAAAAATTACTTAAAAGTACTTTGTAGAGTTCTGCTTTTTACATAATTTGTACTTTCATATATTACCATTGGTGCTAAAGGTGATGCCTTGCATAGAGTTTTTGTTGCCGTAGAATTGGAAGGGATATGATGGTGATGGTGATGATGCTGAAGACAATGAATATTTTCATAGTAGGTACCATTTACTGAATGCTGATACACCATTTACTATGCATACATATTTTAGTCAATCCTCATAAGGGCCCTACTGGGGAATAATATTATTATCCCTATTTTATTATTATTTTTTAAAATTATTTATTTGAGAGAGAGAAAGCACATGCAGGGGGGAGTGGCAGGCAGAGGGAGAACCAGGCTCCCTGCTGAGTAGGGAGCCCAATGTGGGGCTCCATCCCAGGACCCTGGGATCATGAACTGAGCCAAAGGCAGATGCATAACTTACTGAGCCACCCAGGCGCTCCTATTATTCCTATTTTAAAAATGAATAAACTGAAGGTCAGCAAGGCTAAATAAGTTGTACTAGCTTCCATAACATGATGTAATGTACTTGCAATTCAAACCCGCTTCTGTCAAATTCCAAAGCCTGTTTTTATAATCATTATGTTCACCAAAAGAATTTTGTCTCTTCTCTTCTGGCAGGATTGCCCTGAAACCACTAGAGGAAAGTTTTGGCTTTAAAATATCCATAGAAGATTATTTCAAGGCCTCTTCAAAAACTTACACCAGTAGTCCACCTTACGAATCTAATTGCAGAAACTATATCCCTTTACTACATGATAAACCCATGTCCACATTTCTGCTCCTCAGTAAAGATAAAGAATACTTATGTATTTTTACCATATAATTTCTATTTAAAAACAATAACCATATACTCATTCACAAATAACCTCAATCCCTAAGAATTTGTTCTCAAATCCTTGGCTGAATATAAATCTTAGTTTTACTCTTTGTTAGCTGCTTGAGCCGGGAAAGTTGTTTAACTTCTCTATTCCATACTGTCCTCATCACTGCTAGGATAATCATAGTGTTTATATCCTAAAATTATTATTTGAACTCTAATAGTCATGGGAAGAACTTAACTCAGTGTTTAGAACATGAGTTGTCATATAAGTAAGCAATATAATAAATAGGATTATAGATATTACTACTTCTTATTATAGATATTGTTACTATATCTAGACCTAATAATTCAGTTATTTGGTTTTTCTCCTTGAGACCATTTCTAGCTTCTCTAACATTTCACTAAATGTGGGATTAAATATAACCAACATTTCACTAAACTACAGGACTAAATATCATCAGTTCAAGATATGATTGGTAACAAATACAGCTTGTGATTTTACTAAGTTTTGGAGAAATCACAAAATTATCTGCAGTAAAATAGTTGTATAATCATATTCCATTCATTTGTTCATTCAAACACATGTATTTGATGCTGTTGCCTTTTATTGTACACCAACTGTTTGATCTATTTCCAAATTCTCATAGATATTTTCCTCCCTTTTGAAGACTGGAAATTATAAAAAGCTGTCTGTAACAGCTGCTTTGAGGTCATCTACGTATGTTGACTGCAGGTGGAAATCTCTTTCACAGAGCCCTAAATAGTAGGTGGTAAAATTTGGCCTTTGAGGGAGCGGGACTCTACTAGCCTTTTGTACAATTTATCATCCACAAAGTGTGTTAAGGTGCTTTTGATCTTTGGAAATAATATCTTTCAAAGTAATGTGTTGCTTATATGTGACCACTGGCCCTCTTTAGGTATCTCAGTATCATGCTGATTTCAATGAGTGAATGTATTTTTAAGATGGTACACTGATGACTCAATTTAATAGAGAGACTCTAGATCCTTTTGAAATCCATTTGGGAGGATCGAATGAGAGGAGGTTTGTGAGTGGTGCTTTGAAAACCATAAAGCACTAAGTAGCCATATGTCATTTTATTATGATAATTTCCATCATAGTTATTAAATTTTGGTTTTGCATTAAAAGTTCTTGCTTTCTGCAAGATTAAGGGTGCGATTCTGCCAAATATTAACCATAAAGAGTTTATAAAAATACATTCATACTATTCTTTGCATTTCCTTATATTTCTTTATGGAACATGTTTCAGGCACAGAACTAAAAATTTGGGGTCACAGAGAAATTTGTGGAAATTTATAGGCTTTGGTTTATAGAGACTTGAAGTTTTTTCCATCTCTCTGGTATTTTATTCATGTCAGTTTGCATGGCCTCTTTCCTTTCCTTATCCTCCTCTGCCAGGTTTGGTTTTGAGCTTTGGATTCAAAGAAAACCCAAAGTCAAAACAAAATGGTCAGAACTGCTGATTCTTGTTTTGCAAACCTTTTTAGTGCAGGATTCACAGGAAGAGAGGTCACTGACCAGAAACTAGGACTAACTTCACCCAGAATGTTGGCAAAGTTCAGGAACCTTTGAGCCCCCAGATAGATATCTATAATAAAACTTAAACATTTTTCTACTTTATATTAAAGATAATTTAATGAAATAATATCACCCTATAAAAAGTGGTTTTAGTACTTAAATTCAGTATTAATCTACCAGTTATTTTTGATAAAAACAAAATAATTTACCTTTTGCATTAAATACAGTCTCTTGGCTTTTCAAACTGCAGGTCCAGTTTGGAAGCTCAAATGTAAAATGTACTTAAGTGTCCTCATTACCTTTGAAATTATTTTTGAGACTTGTAATTAAGAAGAGAGTTATGCTAAACTCTGCTTATCAGATTTCAAATCAGAATTTTTATAGCTTTGCTATAAACCTGCCACCATCGTGTTTTTGTGATGGAAAGGCTGATAAATGCAATAATATATACCAATCCAAGGGTTTTAATTGTATGTTCATGCAGGAATTACACGTACTAGCATAATATTCAGTTTTCAGTGCTAATTTTGCCAAAATCTGCTTTCACATTGGGCAGCCGTAAAAGATGATCGCCCTGAATAGCTGCCTATTGATGGCAAAGGCTTTGATTATTTTTACTTTCCTTGGAAAGTCTGATTATGTCTCAAATGTGATTTCATTTAGATCTTTTCTTGTTTTACGTGTCTGAATACTAATAGTAACCAGATAAGTATGGGGAACTTTGAGACCAAAAGGCAGATTTCAGTCAGATTTATATAAATAAAATTGCCTCCAAGCAGCATCTGAAATGATATTTAGATTTCAAATGTCCAAATAACTTTTAGATTTCAAAAACATTATTAGAATTTTCCAGAAGTAATTGACATTAGGATTTTTTAACTGGTGGAAGGTATTAAAAAAACAATATCTACTTATATTTTATTCATGTTAGTTTAAAAGATAAAGAATAATATAGTTTAACATAGGATGTGTTATATATTAAAAGCAGTTGTACTAAAAAGTACATTGGGGACACCTGGGTGGTGAAATTGGTTAAGCATCTGACTCTTGGTTTTTTTGGCTCAGGCTCAGGTTGTGATCTCAGGGTCCTGAAATCAAGCCCTACCTTATGTTATGCTTGGTGCTCACCCCAGAGCAGCTTGATTGGGTTCCTTTTACCCTCTCCCTGTGCCCACCACGTTCGCTCAAGCTCTCTTTCTATCTCTCTTTCTTTCTCTAATAAGTAAGTAAGTAAATAAATAAATCTTAAAAATATTACACTGACAGATGGTAACTGCAACTGTGATGAGCGTAACATAATGTATAGAGTTGTTGAATCATTATGTTGTACGTCTGAGATTCATGGAATATTGTGTGTCAACTACAGTAAAAAAAATTAAAAGTACACTAAATTTATGGATCTTAGATGAAAAGATTGAAAAAGAACTACAACTGTCACATTGCTTATAAAAGTTGGGTGTCAAGACATGGAGGTATAGTAGATTCATGTTCTAGATGCAGACGATCGTGTCTGATCTCTATGGATGATTTCATGTGAGAAATAAGTCAACCCATTTCTCAGTGTATATAATCCTTATTTGGCTTCAAATTATTCTATCAGTACAATGATTAAGAAAATGTATTAAGGGACTTTACATTTTAAAGCAGCTTCTCAACATATAAAAAATTACAAAGAGCAAAACATTTGCACTTTAACAGATTCAAGAATTGTGGACATAAATCTTCTAGTGATAATGATGAAATTGTTTTTCTGCTTACAATCTCTAGATATTATTTACTACACTGAAGAGGTATTCACTGTAGGATATCAAGTGCTTACTAAAAATAGGACAGTATGGTTCAGAGTGTGAGGGAGAGGATTAAGGATGGTGGATGCTTGTATTTACTCTTTAGGACCCAGTGATTTTGAGGTCTTTTGTCTACAGAGTTTTTATTTTTAATTTCTGGTTTTCAAAAAAATATTGATGATTCCTAGCGTTGAATCATTTTTTAAAAACTTAACACTCATAGATTT